>NW_008751661.1:2847741-2916060 GCF_000715545.1 Opisthorchis viverrini
GAAGTATATATATATATATATATATGTATATATATATATATATATAACAGCACACACACAAGAGTGACCTGCGTTACGCTTTTTAATGACCCTTAAAGCTCTGAGATATGTGACGGATTCTGTTTTGCAATACAATACAATACAAGACAATAAAATTCGGATTTACCGACATTCGATGAATACTGCACAGCCGTGCCTGGCGCTTATTCAAGCGTTTTAATCAGACTGTCGAACAGCCATATTGTCACATGACGTATCTGAGAAGCGGTGAATTTATCGCAGATGTGCGTATTTTCTGTTCTCTTGAGCGCGTCAGAGCTGACTTAAATAAAACCACACTCTTCTCTTCTGTTAGCATGCCATGCTTATTTGGCGTCCATGGAGACCTCAAGCTGACGTCCAAGGATTGAAGGTCATCTTGTTTTCATTATGCAAGATAAAATTTGAAAATGGCATTTTCTTGACCAAACATGCAAATCATCAGGTTACTGAGGCCTTTTCAACTGCCAATATGCCCTTTCTTCTTAACTTCATCAGATAGACGTAGCCCGTGTATTGTCATTAGCCTTGTGTTCTACTCGAATACCAAGTGGTAATCATTTGCAGATTTAGTCGGTGTTGACGGGTGATTCACCCACGTATTAGCTGCAAAACATTAGAAAGGAAGGATTCAGTTGGGTCTCCTGTTAACACTAAGCTAATTTACTTGTGGGCTTATTGTGAGTTTGAATTTAGACACTAGATTAATTGCTTTCCTTGATTCTCATTCTTTGTGTATTTTAGTTAATCTGTCAACCGAAAACAGTATTTATCTTCCTACAAACCTAAAAATCGTAATCGGAATATTTGGTATAATAGGATTCTACGCTAGGAGATAACCTAATGATTCCCAGTTCTGAATTTGGTTAAGTGGTAAAGGACGTAGGCGAATAGGATGGCTTGAATATTATCGTCGTTCCTATCTACAGAATGACCGCTCTCATGATAGACCATCCTTCAAAGAGGTACACATTTGTGTGGTCTTTTAAAACTAATTTCTTTTTCCGAGTGGTTTACTTCTTAAAAGCGCTCAGTGGATCTTTCTAGGAAATCTCTCCAGAACAAGATGACATTTTTCATGGGTGACTGGGAATCTCGTGGTTGTTACTGAAGAACCGTCTAGGACTGAAGTAACAATGCAGTTTCAAGGATTCTGCTTGGGTGCAGAAAGAGTTAAAACAGCCTTCAATCATATCGGAAAGGTTATACCGGTGATCTTGGGTTGATACGGGCTAAACTGTGATGCATTTCATTGGCCAAACTGTCTAGCATTCGTTTAACTGTGAAGATTTTGGATGGCAGCGCATGCACGTCCAGTCACACAGGCTGTTGTGCTAAGTCCACATAGATAGCGAGCCGGTCAGTCACTACTGATTAATTATGTACAAGCAAACCTTGGTCCAAACTTTTACACTTTTACTACTTAAATCTTCACTCGGAGAATTTGTGGTGACTTGACTTGTGGAGACTTTGCCTCCCATTTATGGTTGGTTGAGTGTAAGATAGCGAATTAAATGGTGGTTTAGATTGAAATTGCTAGTTTTGAGTGAAGGGCTTATGTATCTAAGAGATAAGCTGATCACATTTGGTCAAAACACACTGCCTCTCTTTCAGTCCAAATTATTTTATTCTGTGATTAGATTGATGGATGCTTCATTCGGTGCGTAGATTGTATATTAATTGAAAGAACCGTACACAATTACGCAAGCCTGTCTACGGAGCTTCGAGCATCCCGCATTTGTCAATCACGTGACACAAGCTGCAACCTGGCAATCGGCATAAATGTTTTCTTGGACAGAAATCATATATACGCAGATTGTGTAGACTCGATATTCATCCTGTCAAGTGACCGGAGACAGGGGATGACAAAGTCGGTAGGAAAGGGGCAGCGGGCAACGGCAGTTCAGGTTCTGTAACAGAGGAGATTTTGAACGTACTCATTCAGTTACAGTGGGTGTTTGGGAAACGGTAGATTTTTGGAGTCAACGATCTGTAGCAGGAACAAATAAAACGTCGCTGACAACAACCGTGTGATCGCTCTTTTTAGATGCGAAAATATAAACGCTTTACTTCATCATCATTCTAACAGCTCTCGAATGCTCTTCGGTACATTATTGGACAAGGTGCTGCCCCTTTCCATTAACTGACAATTTAATGCCCAGTAAGCACAACGCCCTGAACTGATAAACTGAAACCCGTTTGTATGTTAGAAGCGTGGAACTGGTGTTTTACTACTGACAAGCAGCTTCACCGATAAGAATTTCTTTCCAGTTCTGTCTACTGCACTTGGGACAGAATGCTCATTTCAGATGTCCCTTCTCCGAAAGAAGATTCTCAGACTGATGGTTCGGACAGTAGCTGTATGCTTTGGGTTTGTGAAACAGCTGAACTTCTTTTTTGCCCGTATCCGATGTTCGTG
This sequence comes from Opisthorchis viverrini, assembly GCF_000715545.1. Taxonomy (NCBI): domain Eukaryota; kingdom Metazoa; phylum Platyhelminthes; class Trematoda; order Opisthorchiida; family Opisthorchiidae; genus Opisthorchis; species Opisthorchis viverrini. The sequence continues at coordinate 2,850,200 of NW_008751661.1, forward strand.
GCTGAAATCAGTACAGATAACCAAGCGTTTTGAACTTTTAAGGGGCCTTGGCAATTTACTGCACCGGTAAAATAATAGGGGTTTCCAAATCACACTTTAAGTGAAGAGTTTTCCCTACCTATCGTTTCGAACCTAATTCATTTTCCTTGTGACCCAGGCCCAATTGATCCACACAGGTCTTCAGGGGCATTAAAACATCAGTATAATTATTCGTATGAGACCTGACAAAAGAGGTTCTGATTCATTCTTTTCATATGCAGCCAGGAAATTAGTGATAATTAGCTTCTGCTCGTATGCTGGTGAGACGCATTTAGTTGAGCTCTGCAAATTACATTCAGATATGGGGCTAGAAACATATGGGTTTGTTCGAAGTAAGTTGATGGAACATTTTCCATATTTTTTGGCAGAGAGGAGACGTGGTTTCATCGACGATAATTGTCTGCTGGTAATGGTGTAAAGATCCCAACTCTACGACGTCTTTCGAGATAGGCTTTAGTATGATGAGCTTTCTTTATCTGCAGCTAAAATAAAAGAGCGCCAGAAAAATCTCACCGTAATCCTCTGGACAGGAGAGGAGACCATGAGGAAGAGACCTTCGGAAGGACCGTGATCGCGCAGGAGGGACGTGAGGGAGCAGGTCAGATCCAAAATAGCGTACGTACACCGAAACTGCTTTGTAGCCACGTTTCTTGCGAAACAGTTTGAATAAAAAGCTTACAAGTTGGGTTTATTAGGGCCGAGCATTCATCCATGTAGTTAGAGTTTGTAAAAACTCAGAGGAGTATTTTTCAGCTAGTCGGTTGCTCTGATGGATGGTTCCAAATGTCCAGATAGGGACAGCATTGAAATCTGGCAGTCAGTTTGAAATGTTGCGCATACAACAAGAAGCTATTTATGCACATTTGGTTTACTGTTGGACTCACTGACGAGTGTATATGCTGGATCTGTATGTGAGCCAACTAAACGTACAGTTCCAGAAAGGCATATATGAATGACATATCCACTGTTAGGAACACTGCAATTCCACGCCCATAGTCGCGTTACCATCTTACGCAAAATAGACTTGCCGATGCCATGACAGACAGACATGAATTATGGGAAAATCGCACGCACATCGACAACCTCAGGGATGGCCTGAAATGTGGTAATTTTATATATTTTGACGGGTCGCTTGTTCACCTTGTCAAGTGGCTCTCACTCACTATCTGCTTGTTTACTTGACCGAAAGTTTCAGCGTCAAGTCTCTCCTCCTTATCATTTCTCTGCTCGTTGGCACTCCGACTGTTGTTATTAAGTTTGGTTTAGGTAAGGGCTACTTTTTTCTATTTATTTTGCCGCAATACACTCTTCTGTGTCTCAGTTTGCTATTTACCGGGCAGCTGTATAAAAAACAGTTCATCTCATTCTTATCCGGGGATGTACGGTTCAGATGACGCTATCAGATCACAAGTGGTAGGGCAATTCGGATACTTCTCGTTCAGTCGCTTTCGAAGTTAGAAAATGGTAGCAAATGTCATCATCATCATTATCATCATCGGCGTCACGACGTCGGTGTTGAGGCATGAATGCTTTGTCGTCTTACAATAATCATTCGTTCATAAAGCTTCACCTCAAAGGAAAGAAAAGATGAACGGGAAAGAGGCTTATTGCTAGACTACTGCAGTCATTCGGAGGTGCGTGTGCCTCCAGGTACTCACTCAAGCACAGAGTAGTATATGACAACAACAACTTCACTGACATCGATTAGTGGACGCCTCTTGTAAGGTTTCCAATCACGCACAGGCCGATCACGCAGACAACATCTTGGAAGAGGAGTTGCACCGACAACACTCAAACTTTTCGTGATCAGTATTGTTTCCCTCTGCTAGGTCAAAGGCTTACCGCTTCTCTGCTTGAGCCATTCTGAATTAGGCACGAAGAACAGTACACTTCTGGGCAAACAATGACACGACACACGCAGTACATGGTATAACCAACACAACTCCTGGTGCTAGACACATTGTTCGATGGAAGTCTCAATCGCACAACTGAGCATTCCCTTTCTAGTTTTTCTTGTCTACCGCTTATGAAAGCCTGCACCGTTTTGGGAACGTTGCCGCCGACTGACAACCATATACAGATGGTTTTATTGACCCTAATTGCCAGCTTATCCCAGTATCGTTTGTGCAGACAGAACAGTAGAATCGGAGTTTTAGAATCTGCTGAACTTTGAAGTGGCAGGGAATCACTGATATTGTTTTTTGTGCTGATGTGTCTTTTTAGAATTGTGTTGATGGAACCGCCTACGCAGCAATACTACATATCTATTTCCCTTCGATTGCCCTGTCCAATAACTGATGTAGACACTAAAGACCTTGGGGTTAAATCCTTAGTTGGGCCAAGTAATCGCCAAAATTCTGAAGAAGGGCAAAAGAATCTTACGGATAAATGTGGCATATCGGACTTTGCTGCCAAACACCATAATTAGAACTTGTTTGTGTGCGCGTAAGCAACTATGTGAGGTAAAACGAGATTGAGGACACTATTCGCTGAATTTTGATACACAAAGACAAAAGTCCGTACAATTAGTTTATTGTCTCCGGAGCTCGTCAGCAATATACACTCGTGATTTACAGGGGTAATCATCCTGAAGTTTAAACTCTTTGCACTTGTTAACGATATTTCTTGGGGTTTCATTTTACATGAATATGAACGTCCGGAAGCTTCAAACAAGCTTAACGTATCTGAGATTCCTGCCATTCTGCAACTAGGTACCACAGCGTATGTCTATACAAACCAACACGTGAAACCATTTTGTGTAGGATTATGTGTCTGTCATACGATTTATGCCTTCCCATACCAAAGGTTACCACCCGGACGCTAAACTATACGGGTAGGGAGATCATCATCATCAGCTATAAAAAAACCGCATTCTTGCCGTTCAAGGGTTATAGCTGCCAGATTTCCGTTCACTCAATTAATCAGGGAGGTGAAATAGACAGCTACGCGTATAGGAAACCGTGGCATTAATAGTGTAATCACTAACCTTCTTGCTTTGGCTTTACTGTAGATGGTTTGTCTCTTGGACATTCAGTAAACTAATTCAGTCTAAGGTTGACTGTGGCTTTATCGTTTATTCTGACCATTTTTGGTGATTGTGTTTCTATTCACAGGTTCGTCGAGTCTGTCCAGATTTTTAATCATGATACACCAGACAAGGATGCGAGTGAAGTTAACTATGTTACTGCCAGTGAACTCTTAGGGCATCATCGCGTACAACTAGAGCTCTTTTTTGAAAAGTAGGGCTCCAGTTATATTGGTCAGTGTTGCCCGCTGACCTGCTAGGGACCACATGACTGAAATACTCCCAGATGGTGCTCAACTTTGAAAGAGTTTGGCAAATCAATGACATGCTGGTGTACCATTCGGTCAATTCTTTCACCTGGGTGTTAGTGGCAAGCGACGGTGAATGGCCTAGCACCTGGCACCCGTGGACATTTTTTCCTAATCAAGCGTGATAATGTAACCTAGCAGGACTACAGCCGAGCCTCGGCAAAACTTTCGCTTGGTCTACAGTTTTCTTACATCTATCTTTTTAATTTGACATAATTCCCATTGCTACTAATGAGTAACAGCAGCCACCTACAGTCATTTCACGGCATTAGTGGATGAGTCCCATAAAAGTGACTGGGGTCACACTTATCTATGGTACTCGATGAAGTGCGGTGGCAGACGACCTGAGTGATTGTTGGAATGAAAAAGGTGAATTACATGATGGTTCAAATCATAAACGGATAGAAAGACTGTAGAAACCTTGAGACATTTTCAAGGAATACAAGTTCGAATGTGTGGACGCCAATATGTTGGTGACCACACTTTTGGAAGCAACGAACCAGGATTTAGTAGGAAAAAACGCTAAGGCTGTCGAAGTAACGCCATGGGAGTTTTTACCTGTGAAGTTATTCCCCCAGAGCTGTGTCCATGTGAGTGATCGGAATTCAAATTGCATTAATAACCCTCAACAGCATGTTTGTTCACAGCAGCTTCTCCTGTAGAATAGCCAATTGCGTTCGGTGCCATCAAACACTGCAGTGTATGCATATACACTCTGTTGTATACATACACTGTTGTATGTGTATACAACCAGTTTCAACACCTCTGATAGCAGCTCCTAGGGTCGATTCTGCAGCGACATAGGGCACCACCTTTAAGCTCAATGAATAGACGTAACCGGTACGTAACAAGACCTAGGGCATCCACTCTTCTGAAGACTTGAATTTGTCAAATAAAAAATGACTCAAAAGCCAATCCTGACTCACCTTTTTGCCGGTATCAGGCATGTCACCTATATCCCCACATGCATGACTATATGGTGTTTCTTGCAGCTCTCCAAAGGAAACTCTACTTTTGGGCCTTACATCACCGGCTACACTCGGAGTTCCCGATTCACCTTGTTGTGTTTGGGGGGAGGCTGTCAAGGTCTTTCTCGGGGCAGGCTCTGGTATGACCCAGGGAGGGACAGCCCCAGATTCTCGTCGATGTGACATTTTTGCGTGATCGCAATTTCGATAATGCTGTACCTGAACACAAAATCCACACTTAAATTCACAGCTCTGGTGGGCTGTGAAGTCCCATATTTATTCGCCTCCTTATTGGTCCAGCCAAATCTTCAACGGATCGATAAACCCATGTGCATGCAATTGGACGGGGAAAGAGGCAGGCTGGCATCACGTGGATTCAAACGAGCAGACAGCGCTTGGTCAACTTTATTTCGTTCGTTTGTTAGGGAGAAAGTAACTTTGTGATTGAAGTTTTCCTGGTCGAGTCAAAAGTAGCGGTGCCGTTTTACCAAAACCATCTTGTAATGCATTCTAATGAAACATAGGAAAATGTGAAGAATTATTTCCCAAACGTCGGCGCCTTTCAGAATTTAGGCAAGGCACTACCAGGCTGACTGGCACTTCCGTATAAATTCAACTGTCTGAAGCAAAATCGCTAACGATGATACTTGTTTCCATGCCTCAAAAGACTATTAGTTCCATCCATTTTGAAGAACAGGTGATTCATACACGTTTGATAAATTCACTTGTGTAGATTTAATTATACACTAATTTGAGAGATGTCAACAAAGTTAGGCTGTGTGTATTCGCTTCTCACTTGACTGGTTCATGAAAGAATGTGGCAGTCTCAAGCAAGTTCAACATCTCGACGGAAGCTGGCACCTTTTGGTCAATTCTTCTTCTGGAGCTGTTCCTTCAAGCATCAAATCGACAGAAAGGCTGAACTGGAAACGTTGTGCTCTATTTTGCGACGTTGCTCAAACCTTTCGCTATTCTTTGTTTGAAAGCGAAGTAAACAACAAGTTTTCGCTCGGAAGGGTTTCAAAGTTGCGCACAGAAGCTCCATCGTGGCGGCCAAACAGCTTGCCTACAGCATCTTGCTGAGCATCGAATGGGATTTATGTCAGGGTAGAAGGTAAACAAAAGCTGGAAAGTCGGGACCCTATGACAAATTGAAACCTAACTTCTTAGGTCGGCAAACGTAATGTCACTTGTCATGTGGAAGGTATCTGCTGAGGACATCTATAGGGAGACAAATATCACTATGGATATCATACTTGCACACGGTTACCATTGGTATGTAGGTTTGGGTGGAACTAAGTGACAAAGAGGCGGTAACAATGAGCGAATCTGCTGGTATCAAACAGCGAATGAACAAAATCGGCTACACTTGCTTATGGCTATAAATGTGCTTTCATCAAGCTTCTAAATGTCTTTTTGGAGAATAAGGTTTCTGAACGCGTAGGACAGCAATGTCTGCATTTTACGGTCGCTGTTTAGCTTGTTTATAAAACTTAATGGGTGGGAAAAATTCAAGCCATTCTTAGGTAGTAAGCAAACTATCCTTGAAGCGTCTGTTAGTGTTTTTTGTCAGAATTGATTAAGAGGAGAAAGTACGTGGCGCTGATTTTGGAAGTTATTTTATAATGGTCTCGAAAGCTCTTATCCCGCAGATGAGTGAATAGTCTTCGCTATTTCTGAGACATCTGGGACATCTGAGATCGAAGCTGGTTTGCTTAGGGTTGTCAATCTTATTGGAAGAAAGCTTCGGATAACCTGTGAAGACTGGTGTGTACTGATTGCACAGGTGGTCCGCTGATGAGAATCTGTGTACCCAACGGCCTTCCTGTAATCTAGGCTGGTCGTTGACAATTGGCGATCTGATCCCGGGTATTATCTCATTTGCACCAGATTGTGCATGGTCTCCATTCTTTAATCTTGTTCATGGGATATAAATTCATCACTTATGCTTCTTTCGTGATGTGAATGCAGCCAACTGGACGAGATGTCAAAACAGAGCAAGTGGATGCTGTTGGTTAAAGCTCACTCTGACCATCCCAAGGGAAGTAATAATACTGAATTCCTACAGAAGCGAGCACAGATCGGATAATTTATTGATTTGGGTATTTGGTTGTTTGGGTTCTCCGTAACGCTTGCGGAATGTCGGGAACAGTTCTGGTGAACCTCAAGATTAGCTGAAACTGCAAGATGCAAACTCGCCAACAGTGGTTGTTACTTGAGTGAGAATTCCGCCCATATTTGAGTCGATTTTTCGTTTGTCTGTTGGGCCATATGTTTAAACGATCAACGGATCTCAAAGTCAGTCTTCTCGTTACACAATTGCCACTCTCAGCCTTGGATCCACAAGGCACAGATGACCAATTGGAACGTTAATATTAACGGGGATGATGCAAATATGAGGCACAGTGAAAACCAATTGTACCATCTATACAGCCACCATAATTTCATTCTTAGATTGCATACCGTGGATACAACATATGCGAGTTTCAAACTGATGATGTTTTAATCCACATATTGATCTGTCAGCAAGTAAGGTGGACATCCATTCAATCAGAGGGAAAATTTCTAATCGAAATTATCCTTCCAACCTTGCTTTACGTGAGCAAGCCCAATTAACCACAAATTTCGCACTCACACAGGTGATCAAAAAGTATCACGTGACCATCATACGTCATGCCAGGTGAAACAGAGTGCCACGATGTTAGATCAGAGAGTAAACTGGATAGATCGTAGTACATTGAAGAGTCTATTGAATGTATGGTACGAAACTGCGGGATTAAAATTTGCTGGGGAAGGTAACGAGTGATTCTGATACTGGTACTAATTGAAGCTTGAGGGTACACCAGCAGCCTGACCTTAGCTGGGCTAATTAAAGATGATAGAACATAGAAGCGTTCACCTTAAACACCGTCTGCTAAACCTGAACAAAGTGATTGAAAGTTGAAGACACAATAACGAGCATCTTATTTCACGGGACAATAAATGGTACACGCTTTAGTCGAAAGAAACCGATGATCTGCAAGCAACGAAAGGTCTAGTCCGGTAAGTGTGCCCAACTATGTCGTTGGAATGGTGCCAAATTGCATTTTGTCCGAGGGATTGACTACTACCCAGTTTAGTTTACGCAGTCTAATTTCTTTTAGCCATATTTTGCGTTCATAGTATATATACTTTTCGTGCAAAATTGATGCCCCTAGAACCATGACACAAAACTAAGAGTTGAGGTTCGTACAATACATGGATTTGTTGACTATCCTGAGCTTCTATACCTGCCCATGTTCCGAATGGTTGTAGGGATTCTATATGCCGGAACAGTGAAATGAGTCAATCCAAAACACAGTTATAAAAGCCATCTATTTTAACCAACTACGAGATGGTCAGCTATGCTTTTGGGGAGAATGCTGGTAGTTTAAGTGATATAGGCGATCGCTGTCTCGTTCGCTGAAATTTGGGTGAAAACCAACCTAGGTGACGTCCTCAGTGAGTTTTTGTGGGGCGGAACGTTGCGATGCTTCACAGTGTACAATCACTGACGCACCGCTACGTTCCATTTTACAAGGACCTCGACTGTTGAGAAAATGCTTTCTGAGCCAACTCACATAACTCAGCGAATAAACCAAGGACCATGGTCATGCTTCTGTTAATGATGTGTCCTTAGTTTTTCCGGTAACTTTTGGAAAAATGCATCATAATTCGTGTTGATGAAATTTATTGCAGTCATGTGAATGGAGGAGGCAAGATTGATCGATCAATCAATCTGATAGGCTGAAAAATGTGGACAAATTCCACTGATGGTCTTCAATTTCGTGTAAATCGAATATTACGGGTGGAAATTTCGAAAGCTCAGTTAAGTTAGGCACAGGAGGAAGACACAAAAAGTCAGTTCTGGTGGGAAGTTGAATAACGCCGGTCGAACCGTTGAATTTAACCGATGACGGAGAACTTTTCACAGCTGTCGGGGAAAGCTTCGTCTGTGTCCTCATATACAAGGAAGTCTTCGTCTTATTTTTCCAATTTCATAACCGTACTACTTCAGAAAAATATACTGAACGGGGTACGAGTGTAAACTTAGGTGGATATTTTGTTCAGACCTCAGACTAATACAGCACAACTTCTGATTTGTCTACAAAGCCCCGGGAAACGTTATGAGGTTGCTGAACTTTTCTAAGCATGAGGGACTTATCGATTTTAAACATCCGATTCACTACAATTAAGCTTAGAACACCAAGTAAATGGACAGGAGTAGCCCGATTTCGGGAAAGTGCACGGTTTCGCTTCGCGTCAGTTTTTCACATCTGTTTGGTTGTACGTGGCTAATCCATTCGTCAAAAGGGCTACCAACATTTGAATCACAGGAAATTTTCCGAAATTATTCGGATTAAGTTTTGTCGGAATGTTTTGCTTCGTGCTTCCGCATATGCAAATGACGGGCGATCCCAGTCGTGTCAGCAACCGATGCGTTGCCATCGGTGCAGTTTGGTGGACCAGTCGTTTAGTTGTTGGTAAGACAGGCCAGTGGAATGACACACCGTCTTGTGGTTGAAAGAACCGAAAAGTGAACGGCTATGCTAACATGTGCTTTCTATGATTTACCTTCTCGCTCTATGCTAACATGTGCTTTCTATGATTTACGTTCCAACCGCTATAAATCTTATGTAGACAATTATGAAAGTAGTAAAATCTGAAGAGTTAACCAAGAAGAACACCGTCTGGCACAGCTAAGTATCCGGGCGACTTGAGTGATATTGCTTGATATTTACCGTCGTCAGATGAGATGCGAAAACCAATCTAGTCCAGTCGGAAAGATTGGATAAATTTATTTTGTGTGCAAATTTGAGTTCTGATGGGTCGCTAGCCAAGAAGACCGTCTGAGTGACACCTGATCACACAGTGTGAACTACTGCACCCTCATTGGTGGAGTCTTTCGTGTCATCTATAACTCCGAATATGGTCTGTACCTTCAGCCACCTCAGTGTCCTCCAATACATTAAGACAAGTACCGGACCGTACGGTCTACATAAGAAGCAGCGCATTCGCATCCGAATGGATAAACGATCATTAAAGAGGTTGGTTCTGGTAGTTTGTACATATTTCATAGATGCGCATTAGCGGAAGTTGAGAGAAGGCATTCAGCGGCGTGGGACGTGGATCCTTCTAACTGGTATCTCAGTCAGCTATTCTTCAATGAACTGGAGCACCAGAAGAAGTTTTTTGATTTCGACTGGTGCTATCACTTTTGGTTCTGATCTGTTTTATAGATGACGTGGGATAAACCGATTGTAGTAGCTATTTCCTCTTCAGATGTTTTTGTTAGCCTTCACTCACACTTTCTTGGGGGCTTTTAGAAGAACTGAACGGCCTATCACCGGTAGAAATAGCGGATAAGAGGTACGGAGTTGCACTTAAAACACTCGTGCTAAACTGTTTGAGGTGCAGAACTCCATATATTTTTTTCACATAAAAGCTGACGGCAGACGAATGAAAATTTAACTGATATGGGGAAATTTCAATACCTTCAACAAGAACCCTTCAGCAATCTCCCTTTGTCCTTGAGTTAACTGAGCAACGGTTTATGACAATCAGATGCTCATTTTGGTGAGACAAAATCTTTTCCGTAATTTTCTCACCAAGCCATAGTTGAGTAATTGATCAAATTGCTTATTTCCCATTAAAAAGTATAGTTTGGAGACGATGGGTGCAAATGTCTTATTTGGAAGGAAAACGTACGATATGATTTAACTACAATTAACTATTCAGTCAAAGTTTAGACAGAAAGTGACATCTAAGGTTTATGATTGCCCGAGGAATTCCCAAGCAGGGCACTTTCTGCATTGGAATGACGAATCGCTGTGGAAAGCCATGTTTCAATTTGAATTCCCAGATCGATCGATCCTAGGCCATTCCAGACGGGGTGATTGATCCAACTAGTTTTGAATACATAACGGAAGATTTACGTGGCCTCAAGAAGGCCAGTCCTCTTTGTCCTTTCATGCGTCTCCTGGTCAACCGAAAACCGGCCAGCAAGGATGATGTGGATAACTTGGTTCCCCCAAACCCGTTTGGGTATCGACGGTAGCGGTTGATATATTTGGTACGCTGAGCTTCCTGGACCAGTTTAAGTTGTACTGTCGGATGCGCTGCGGAAGACGATTTGATGGGCGTCCGGCATAGTTGGTCATAGGGGTACGATAAAAAAATACTCGATAATTTACTCTTATTTTGACTTACCTCTCGGAGATAGTCGGGAATTCGAATATGGTCAAAAATTACTCCATATAGATTGTATTTGAATTCGTTCGGAAAAATTAGAGCACGTTAAGCTAGACACTTTTTGTCAAATAGAAAATCGTACTTACAGGGAGGAAGAAATTGATCAATATCAGTAGTTAAATTAAACCTCAGAATTAGTTTTTGAATGGAAACGGATTTCCTGAAAGTACCCCAGAAGACTAGCCGGTGGACCTAAGCTCATCCAACTGCTGTTATGGTGCACCGTAACACATCTGCGTGAAAAAATCCCGGAAGGCATTCAAAAGCGATTAAAAGGTCGATGCATAGGGTACCTCAATGAATGTTGTCACTTCTCCTGCGGTTACTAGTTTCTACGTAGGAAAAGCATCAAGTAAGACAGCTTTTTGCGTTTTAACGCATCCACTACAACTTGCTACTTTAATTTGAATAGGAAAAAGAGGTGAAAAGCTTCAGTTTTAAAGTGCCACTGTTACTGAACTGACTTCTTCAGAGACTTGCTTATTCACTTTGATAGTATTCATTTCTCCTTTGAACTCATTAATACATGGAAATCAGCCTCTAATTAAAAACATCTAAGTACATATAAGAGCCGACAATACGTAATGTACTCCAGAAACGTACCTCTACCTGGCAATAACAAAGAAAATGTGGAACAGCTGTTTTCATTCACATTAGAGAAAACAAATTTAATTGGAAGTTCAAAATAATTAGGGACACCACATTTTTAGACAAAGCGCGGTAGGTGATGCCTGTACGTCGTCTCAAGTTCTAAACACGCAGCCTATTATGTCAAGCAGATGGACCTACAAATTTAATTGGAAGTTCAAAATAATTAAAGACACCACATTTTTTAGGCAAAGCGCGGTACGTGATGTCTGTACGTCGTCTCAAGTTCTAAACACCCAGCCTATTATGTCAAGCAGATGGACCCAACAACTAGCAGTGCGCAGAAAATTCCACCTGCCCACTTTCTTGCAGTTTTCCGTCATGTCGATAAAATAGGTCATTCGGGAAACGTGATGTTACAAGTAAATCCTGTAATTCAAGATAATGTTTACACCCAGTAGGTCCAGTAGGTGCAAGCTGATTTACATGGCAGCGAAACAGGAGACAAAATTTACCATGAGCCGCAAAGTTGGTCAGCAAAATTAGACACTCTACCTATTTGGTGTGATTTCGTTGTGGCAAGGCTTCAGTAGGTCAAGACCCGGTTGGGTCTACAGTGAAAACCAGACTGATTTGCAAATCATTGGGTTCAAGCAGAACATAAGTTTGACGGAAACTCGGGGGCTGCGCCTACCTGATGAGCCCAAAGAAGGGAGAAACTGGTCGTGGGCTATCGAAGAGTTTTCAGTAACTTTGTGAGTAGTTTGCTTTGTGAAAATAAATGGGTGCCCTAGCCTTCAGAGTTGAATCGATGAACCCGATTTAAAAATGGCCTAGTTCTGTTCTTCAGAAGTTCAAAGTTCTTGTTTTTACGTCCGCTTGTATCGCCAATTTCTTTACCTCCGCATCACATGTAAACAAAACGGTCAGTCTTCTTCATGAATTTTTAAGACATTTGAGCGGCCTCGATTTTCTATCTTTGCTCATTCGAACAACCTCAGTTTCTCATTCACTGTTCAGTAACTCGTGCGCTATGGAACTAACAAGACTAAATCGCAACAATGGAAAGTCCAGGACGGGTCGCATTGGACGGTGGCCAGCACGTTCTCCGGGACTTCAGTGCCCCTGTCGACGTTGGTTACCTTAACCTGATCGAAATGCTGACCTTAAGGTCAACAACATCTTTCATTTCCCCCGGTGAAGTTGTTCCCATCCCTTCACCCGGATTCTCCTCAGATACACCGATTGCTTGGTGTGGATAGCTGCGAGCTGTTCACTGCGGCCTCTGCCAAAAATAGAAAGTATTCCACCAAAATAGACATAAGCTTGGAAACGTCTCTGCAGCTTGGTATGTGGTGGTAGCAGCCCGATCAAGAAAACTGGAAAAGATTGGATTGGGACAAATCCACTCGGCATAAGCTATAGTTAGGTAAGGTAGATAGCCTAAGTTATGCTCAAGCCAGCTAAAAGAGAACTCTAGATAAAGCATTTTAGACTAGAGAGTGATGCAACAGGAAAGCACCATCAGTCATAGGGTTGCCGTGGTGATAAGTTGAAATTTCCTGTTCATTTGAACAAAACATGCAACTCTTGGTAGGGCTGACGGAACTGAAGGGAAATAAGAATAAGAGAAGGTTTTTCTCCAACCAAAGCATAACGATGTATGAAATGTACTCTTAAGCCTTAAATCTCGACCAACCTCGAAACCTAGTCACTTGGCCTGACGAAGCTTTTGTATCAAAAGCGAAACGTTGCCCAGCAATAAATCTACCGATTGTCACCAAACTTTTTCGAAAAAGGATAGAAGTCTTGCTTGATCGACTGAGTTTCACAATAAGGTCATCCATTATAAATGCACAGAATTTTCTAATCTACCGATTGTCATCAAACTTTTTCGCAAAAGGATAGAATTCTTGTTTGATCGATTGAGTTTCACAATAAGATCATCCATAATAAATGCACAGAATTTTCCCGAGCTAGGGATTGATTAGATGGTAGCTTTCCACACAAAATACACCAGCTACATGATAACCACTTATAACGTGGATGCTCAAAATATTTTCAGAGTAGAGTCAGGGACGTAGGATGCAGTAGATGGTGTCGTTACTAGAACGTCTTCGGTTTTTCACTTCTTGAGGTCCTTCACTTCCAACTGTCTGTCTCTGGCAATCGAATCCGCAACGGAGAATAGGTATTTGAACACACTGAGAAGGTTCATCAGATTTTGTCATGGTGTCGTTACTAGAACGTCTTCGGTTTCTCACTTCTTGAGGTCCTTCACTCCCAACTGTCTGTCTCTTGCAATCGAATCCGCAAAATGACATTACATGTTCAACGGAGATTAGGTATTTGAACACACTGAGAAGGTCCACCAAACTTTGTTAGTACACGTCCCAGCATAATGTGGACATGGGTGGACTCAACCCTGTAAGCTGAACACCTCGGATGGTACATCACCTTATAAAAGCCCTTGCAGTTCCATGTGATACGGAACGTAGCGGCGGAGTGAGGTCTAGCTACTTTCCGTAGGGTGAATAAAACGCCCGATTAGTTCAAAGTATACCGCCGACGTTATTCGCCAGTTTCGTTAAAGAATTCAAATTTAACTTTGGGTTTGAAGATGTCAAACGTGTGTATATCGGTTTAAAACAATAGAGCACCGTGATACCAGAAAGTTATTTTCTGGTTACTAATGCCAGTCCTGCCAAACGTAAATTGCTGAGCGATGTCATGTTCCTGGGAACGATTGTCTGGTTGAAGTTGGTGTTGAAATTGACAAGACAGGGTAAATATTTTCAATGTCTTCAAACCTGCTTTTTGATGACCGTTGAACACGTTAACAGACCACACCCTTGAAGCCCGCCGTTTGCTTGGTTGGCCCGACTGTCTGGGAAAGCGCGCAGCCCAAAATGGAAATCCATACTCCATTACTGATAGTAGTATAGGCCCACCGAATGGTACATCAACTGTTGGTGGCTACCTTGTCTCAACTATCTATGATATAACACAGGCAACTCGGGGCTCACCATGTACAAATGCATCGGCGAGGCGGATCACAGTTGGGCCTACGTCGTTTGACTCACACGGTGGGGTGTAGTTCATGTATTTTTGCGGTCTCTAGTGCTCTACCCAAAGTACGGCTACCTACTGGGGCATTTGTTTACCGAAGTTAACTCTCGACAGCTATACTGACAACCGCGCTAACCTATGCCGGGAATATTGACTCTCTAAGCCAGATGATCTGTTAGGAATTGGGAAATAACCAGGTTAAAACTTTCTTTCCTATGATTGGAAACGACAGTGCACTATCCCGGTTAAAAGTTATTGCCAAATTTGTTTGCCATTTAAGTGAACTAACTTGAATACAGGCCGACCTATCTCGCAACCTGGTCTTTCTATCGTTGTTGCAGAGTGACCAGATATCTATATTGTCTTGTCAAGTTCTTTTTTTTACAACAAATGGGCGGAAACAGCTGAAACCCGATGGTTTATTTTACAACTACAAATAGTACATGAAGGGGTTAATTAGAGTGAACAGTTAACCTCACTCTGTGCTGCGTGCCCTATGGGCTCCATCCAGACAATTGATCCGTCAAACTATTGCGATACAGTAGCAAAATGTCACCTTTCCACTTAGTTTTATTTACACGCTTTATGTATAATACCGATAGAACCTTTCAAGACTACAACAATAGTGATAACGATTATAATCAGTATGAGTGACTAATAACGACGACTCATTGTTTTCACAACCACTCTGATTATCCCCATACTCGGGAAAAAACTGAATCCGCGTATGATGTGATCGTATTGTTTTTTGACAGCAACTATGAACAATAATCGATCGTTTATACAAAATGGATGAACGACAGCGGCCAACAGACATGTCACAGTACACCGGCTCGTGGGTAAGACGGTCGAATTCATGATGAAGTGGGTTTTTTTCGAAACAGTATCGAAGCGGTTATTTTGGACATGATTTTGATGCAGTACGTAAAGAAAGAAACGAGAGATTTCGCCAACTTGCTCGTCCACCCACGCCTCCATTGTTTTTGAAGCGTTTGGCGGTAAGTATCAGCCGCAGTCTATTCGCAACATATCTGCATAGGAACCGACCAAAAAGCACGTATTTTCAGAGCACGAAAATAGAAGGACTCTAGGAAGTAACCTATTCAGTCTCCTTCAAGTAAGTCATATTGTACGTTATTGATTTCTGGTGCCTCAGGGAGGAAAGAAAAGATGTGCAACAGCGCCAGTCAAGTCCACTACAGGAGACCATCTCCGATGGAACACTGGGGATCAGGAAGTTCCCAGTCAAACATCCTATCAGGTTGCCTTTAGCAGACAAAACTCAGGGACCCCCATGCGAAGACTTTACACATTTCTCGATGCAGCCCAGGTAAGAGATTCGTAATTATTTACTCTAAGCAATGCCTCCATAAAAAACAGTTTTTGCGTGCTGTAAACATTCTGAATCTGTTTTTCAACCGAAACGCATAGGTAAAAAACCACCAAGATGTGAAATCCGGTTAAAGTTCGTATACGATGCTCAGCGTACAACGTGGGTCAAGGATCACTTGACGTTGCACATTGTTCAGTTGAGTGAGGAGTCATTTTCAAAGGATAGGTGGAATAAACTGATGGATCTACACCGCAAAAACCAAAATATTTGCATCTGGGCCGGTTCCAAACGGATAAAACAGTGTCAGATTGTTCCAAGTCAATAACTGTGTAAACACCTACGAAAGTTGCGAAAAATCACGTCAGGTAGGTACAAGTACTGAGGTCCGCTGTAGAAGCTCGGTCGCAAACAGAATGGTAACGGAGAACTAAACTAAACTCTGTCGAAAAGGCCACGGTCAAAAACCTAGTTTTTAACAACATGAAAGGAGTCAAACGAAAGATAAAAACTCAGACAGTCGGTTGGAGACTGACTAATTTTCGGACAAAGAGTGGCCGGATAATTCTTATCTTTCCCTTTTTGCTAAGGCCAACGCAATCGGAGTGGCCGGATATGAGTTCTGTCCTTACGGAGTTCAGATCTCAATATATTCGGTTTGATGATCTAGGCTGCTGACAACACCCACCCCTAGGGACGTTTGCAAAGTGAACAAAACAAAGTGAAATCGCCCACTTAGTGGTTGTTTTAGACCAGATTCTGGAGGGCTGAACTGCAGAGATTGACTGAGGCGTATTGCATTTTCCAAAATCGTGAACTACTGGTCAAGGTCGGGAGATGAAGAACGAACGGGTTGGACTGAATTGAGAGTATGTCTCCTCGGTACTAGACAATGAGGGGACGGGTTTCGCTTGCTAAGAAACCGGAAATATCTCATTGATGAAAGCTTCCGAGTAAGCAACTCAAAGGCCCTCGCCCATAAGGGTGTTGTGGGTTCGGATAAAATGACTTTTTTGGATTTCAATTGCTTGAGAGTTAATTTTTCCGAGTATCCCATTCCTTGTATGAGACAGTTTCCATTGTACTTAAATTTTTGCACAGACGTGAATAGTTGTACTTGGATGACCACCTCCAGGAATGGTTTTGTTCCACACGGTGGTTTTATGTCTTTTCGCTGATGCTGATGACTTAATATAGATCCTTTTCCAAATTGCAAGATGCCCAACGTTCTATCCAGTTTCCTCTTGTACGTGCCCTGATCAATGAAAAACGAAACGCATTAATTAACCGTATGTTGTTTTGTGTCCCGAAATTTTACGACCCTTGCGACACACACATATGTAGGGCGTTTCCATTGTACTTAAATTTTTGCACAGACGTGAATAGTTGTACTTGGATGACCACCTCCAGGAATGGTTTTGTTCCACACGGTGGTTTTATGTCTTTTCGCTGATGCTGATGACTTAATATAGATCCTTTTCCAAATTGCAAGATGCCCAACGTTCTATCCAGTTTCCTCTTGTACGTGCCCTGATCAATGAAAAACGAAACGCATTAATTAACCGTATGTTGTTTTGTGTCCCGAAATTTTACGCCCCTTGCGACACACACACACACGTATGTAGGGCACTCAGTCGGGTGATGTGCGTAAAAACCTCAAATCCAACAGTTCACGGTGGTTTTCACTGCCATCAATCAACTAAGCCTAACCTGAGGAGTTCATCTTTTCTAAGCTCGTGGTCATACACGGGCAAGTTCAGCACGCTGGGGCAAAGGACGTTTATCGCTGCGCGTGAATTCCACAACAGTGTGTGGATAGGAGGATACAGTGAGCTCCACAAATTTGTCTGTGCCCGAATAATTTACGAATACTAAGGAAGATGTTATTTCTACCAACTGGAAAAGTTTGGAACCCATTGAGAATTCATCGTTTTAGGAGGGCTTGGTTTTCATTTGGGCAACTTTTGGCTTTTGACACAGAAGCGATGGCTTGATGAGGCTTTAGTGTCAAAGGCGAAACGTTGCCCAAATGAAAAATTACCGATTGTTTATCAAGCTCTTCTGAAAAGTTCTCATTTCAATTTTCAAGGTTTGCACAAACACGTGCAGTAAACTGTAATTTGGTAGACTGACACTGATCCGCAGCAATCGGATACCTGACCTGTAGGCATATCATCATCATCATCATCATCATCATCATCATCATCACCATCATCATCATCATCATCGTCATCATCATCGATAGCGTGATATCAGTATTCAAAACATATGCTTCGCTGCCGTACAACCATGATTTATTCGAAGGCTTTATCGTGAAGAAAAGCGAAATCATTCCGAGTTGCTTCATTTCCAGACACTCAATCAGGCAGCTGGAGTAATTCCGTTTGAATTCGCTTTAGTCAGCACGTGGGCTAAACCTGATTAAAAACAGACGTGCTTCAGAATAGGCCACATCTGATGGCAACTTTTATGTCCCAAGGTCGCTACAAACGGAGATACGCGACAGGGAAGAGAATTTCTGGAAGCATGGTACTCTACGGCAGGTTCAATCAACCGGTGCATCGAACTGGATCCAATTTACGCACCTCTACGTGCAAGAGATGAACATCGCAACCGAAACACTCAAGGAGGACCGAATAATGGATTAACAAACGAAGAAACAAGGAACTCCTCGGAATCAAATCAATAAAGGTCTCAACGGAACTCGGAAGGACAAAGGTCAATCCAACACCGACCAGACTACGACGGCGAGGGATGCCAAATTCCAAGGTCACGTAGGCATCGGCGAATGAGGACACGGGATAAAAAGAACAACCAATGGAACCGCCCGACGGAATAACTAATCGCGGTCAAAGGTCATCCTCGGCTACCAGCACGTATATCAACACACACGTAACACTACTGAACGCACAACCACTAACCCACCGCTACGCACAACTACGCACTGATGATGTCACCTCGATTGGTGATGAAACGTTTGCAACCAAATTGCCCAGCTCAGCGAACAAGCCAATGACCATCTACGCTACCTGAGCTACCGACATTCTCCTCTATAGAAAAGTTCATGTTCTCTTTTCGCGTTGATGTGGTGTTATTGGAAGAGGTTATCCTTTGGTCAATAAGTTACGTGAAACACCATGAAGTTAGGCGCAAACAATTTGGTGACATTCTGTCAAGGTGCAAAAGTTGAGCGAAAGCAAGAACGAGGGGTCTTTTGTGTTTGGTTCACCTAGTGTCGAACACTCGGGAGAAACAAAGATCATGGGGGAAGCATCACCGAAGATAGTGAGTGAAAAATCGCTGTTTGCCAGGCCAATGTACAATATGCTTGGTTTGAAGTGAAGGACTGGAAAGTTTAATGTGGGATATCTGTGTATTGATGCCAAGTACGGGGGAATATCCTATCTCTATTGCCATAAGTCAACGTGCGATCAGTGAGTATTGCACCTTATATGGTTGAACTTGCTGCAACATTCTCCTGGACAGAGCAAGCCTTCTTTTTCTGTACTCGCTCTTGACAGATGAGTTGTATTCTTAGTATCACTTCTGACCGTTTGTACGCGATAGTGATCCATAGAACAGCTGGCTCGCACATTCGTTGACGTTCGCTGGTTTAGTGAAGCGCACCAAGCAATCAAGTGGCTATCCAGACCTGGGTTCACGGTAATAAGAAGGCATCAGGGGCTGTGGTCCACAACACTAACTAATTAGAAGACAGTATAAATTGAAATCCTTCTTAGCGTGAAAAATAAACGTCATTCTCCTTCTCATCATGGTCACCATCGCCAGCGTGATAGCTTTGTTCTACATTGATGTTTCGCAGTAAAAAAAACTGGTAGCTTGTCATTCAACCGTTTAACGGAGATGGAAAGGTTATCGAACGCCATTCGGTTGTCCCAAACTATACAAAACTGGGTATCGCTATGGGTTGGAGGTTTTGAACTGAGTGCCTCATGACGTGCAGTCCACTGACCGACTTTACCGAATTTTCAACACTGAGGAAGATAATCAGGTATATTTTTCTCACAATGACAGTGGTTTAGTGAAAAGCAGCCCGAAGCTCAGTTGTGTTGACATGTTTGCACTCATTGTGGATGGTAATCTGTTTTTACCGATCTCCCAAATTACTCAGTAATGTAGCTGAGTAGGGTGTGCTTGACGGATGATCTGAGGAGATGGGTCCTTTGACGTTGTGATTAAGAGCGATTAGAACGTCAGCTGGGTTGGTTCAAGTCGTTCATTGAATACAGTTCACAAAGTGAGTGCACAGTACTCAGGTAATCTTGATCTTGACTCCCGGATACGGACTGTTCTTGAAGGTATAAGGACCATGGGGATTCGTGCCAGTTTTGTTATCTGCCTGAGCATTTTTCTGAAGCGAAATGGTGTTGGATTTAGAATAAACGTCTCAATTTCCGTTTTTTATGCATTGCAGCCTCATTTTATATCTACTTACGGAAGCAGTTACGTTAACTGGAATACAGCGACACAAAACTTCAAAAAACAATACCAACCGACGCGGAAGCTACCTACTCCGAAGTGGACTGTTGCCGACTGTCTCACCTGGGTATAATGTTCAGAATTTCCCCCGGCCCATTGTATTCGTCTGTACACCAGCACAAAGTTACACTCGATTCCGTCGTTGTTATATAAAACGAACTAATTTGGCATACGCTTATCTTGGCTTGTCCTTTGCGGCTCGGTCAGACATACGATAAACACGCATCTTAATTAATCTACTTGCAAATCTGCGAGTAGTTCAATTGAACACCACTTGTGGTCAAGCTACCGGGAAAAGCCACGACAGGATCAGCTAGAGCGAAACAGAGCGCTAAGGACATCCACCGAAGCGATTTGTATCAAACTTTAGAACGTGGTTAGAAACCATCACGATCTACAAAAAAATAAACAACATGGTGCCTGAACTCTAGAATCTAACGCAATCAGCCACTTTCTCACACCAGCCAACAGCATCCATCTACTGTAGTTTGCTGACTGTGAAGGTGAGTTAGGTTCCACTGTATTTGTCAACCACGCTTACTAGGTGCTCTGGTGGTTGGTTTAGTTAAGTGGAGGCATCATGGTATTCCTTGTTTAAGCAACCTATACGGATGCAAGGTGGCATGGTCCGGCAGTCTCTAGAAGTTTTTAAAGAGACGGGGGAAATTCACCTACAACTTTTTCCGTCAAGCGAAAAAGCTGGAAATTATGTGACAGAATAAGGAACCTACCAATATCACATAACCTGTTATTGCAATTTGGCAGGCATCGATAGGTAGGCCTGTAGAGGTCGCTCATCAGATCACACGTCACAAACACCAAAACCACGTGACAATTCCTGTTCAGCTTGCAACCTGAGCTGACAACATGTACACTACAAATTCCCATCCATTGTTGTTTACGCGGCTACCATTTGCGTAATGCGCCAGGATTATGAACTTCAACACATCAGGTCAAGTTGTATTTATGTTCGTACGGACATCAAACACGAAGGGAAATCCCTCTCTTCACAATGCACACAATTAATAGGCATACAACTAGGTTCAATACACACACTGGCGCGCACAGGACAGGAGGTCAACAGGTCTCTACGGACAACTACGGAACACGTGTAGCAGCGATACTGCAGAGAAGACACGCCCCGCGTCCGGAACTTGACTCAGGAACTCCCAAGAAGTGCCCTCAAACGATAAGTCACTTTTCGGTTTAATCCACTTTTCGCATTGCATCTTTTTTTATCAAGTGCACCTAACTATTGTATTCATCACATTCTAGTAAGACAGATATTTTCATAAAGGAAACTACTCACAAGGTTGCTGGAAACTCTTCGACAGCCCACGACCGTTTCGCCCTTCTGTCTCGGGCTCATCAATTAGGCGCAGTCCCCGAGTTTCCGTCAACATTATGATCTACTTGAACCCAAATTGCACTGTTTTTGAGAAATACATTCATTTGTAAATCAATTAGGTTTCCACGAGAGACTCAACTGAATCTCTCGTTCATGATATTCTACAACTGAATGTGCTGCACAAAGGCCGCCTCATGTTTCAGTTGGTAGTAGAATCCTTTATGAGAATACACTGCGATATCTCGAATATCGTGCCAACTGAAACATGAGGCGGCCTGTGTGCAACACCTTCAGTTGTAGAATACCATAAACGAGAGATTCACTTGAGTCTCTCGTGAAAACCACATTGATTTGCAAATGGGTGTATTTCTCGAAGACGAATATTTGTTAATGCTTGTTATCTTCGGATAATCAACTTAATTACGTCACAATTAGAGCACCAACAATTGGTGAGCCCTCTCTATTATGGGCTACTCAAAGCCAGGTAATCTCATTCGTACGAGGAATACCGAAGCTTTTTGGAAGCATGAAATTCTGTTGCTCGCTAGGGGACGCACATGAACCCAAGTTTATGTTGGGAAATGAGTCATTTCAAGAAGGCCTGGTGAATGAACGAAGGGAAATCGCAATTCATTATCCTGGTTGAAATGTAGAAGTTAAATCCTGTTAGTATAACTGCCGAGTGTTTTCCACATAATTCC
The DNA here is from genome assembly GCF_000715545.1 of Opisthorchis viverrini. Classification (NCBI taxonomy): domain Eukaryota; kingdom Metazoa; phylum Platyhelminthes; class Trematoda; order Opisthorchiida; family Opisthorchiidae; genus Opisthorchis; species Opisthorchis viverrini. The sequence continues at coordinate 2,872,346 of NW_008751661.1, forward strand.
AAAGAAGGAAAATAATTGATTCCGTGTCAGTCAAATAATTGATTTGAAGGAGAACGCGCCTGAATTTGGCTAATATCGCACCCTATACATGACGTTTGTCATTAGACAAAGATCCGGCCCTCAGTGCACGATTGTTTGGTTATGAATCAACGGGGGAATATTTTCTGTCTAATTGACTTCCCAGAAGCTCAAGGCTACACTTCATCGGCAGAAACTCTTTTTGGACTGCAGGATAAAGGGTGTTCGTCGAAACGATACTCTGCATGAACCTATGATCGTCTGATTTTATTGGAAATGCTATCTGGGTTCTATCAAATTGTTGTCAACTGTGGTAATCATAGACGCAAAAATACCAATCACGTGATCCGTGTAGCGAATCACCATTTGGTCGTCACATTGTTTGCAATATCAGTCATAATAATTACCTTTGTTACTTTCCATTCTCTTTCGCACTAATAAGATGACTTTAGTGAACCTTGGAAAATATACTGAAGTCTGTGAGAGCGTAAGCTCCAAACATCACGCTTTGCGTCATTCTGTTCAGACTATCGGGACGCTTGATTAATTGACAAAACCAACTATGTTGACATTTATTCCTTGAGATGTAAACGTACTCGAAGTACGTATTAGATATTTCCGAAATCTGGCTGTTGTACGTGAATCTCGGAGCAATGAGCCCTATTTGGATCAGCTCAGAGTGATATTAATCTTAGTGATAGCAGATAAAGCTGGCTTTTCTACCAAACTCTATCTGACATATTGACACACTGTTGGTACATCCTACCGCCGAATCCCGACATCCTACTCAATTGCACCACGTGGAAAGGCACTTCTAACCAATAAAACTCAATTGCACCACGTGGAAAGGCACTTCTAAACCAATAAAAATCTTCGTCTAAAAGAGTAGTCTTCAGTTTGTGCGATACGTATTAACTGTCATGAGATCAGTGACTTGAGAAGGCTAAAATCTGAAAAACGAATCTTGAGCACAGTTGACTGGATTGAAACTGAGGGTAGGTCGTCGATTGTACTCATAACAGACAAATTCAAAACGAAGAAACCGAAACAGTCAACTCTTCAGCTGATGAATATTTCATCAGCGCACAATGCTGAGTGCCGCAGTTAAGTAGCAATCAGAACATTACACCCCATCCAGATGCATTTCTTAATGTCGATTGAAGATCAATGTAAACGGATGCAAATCGATGTGTTTGCTCTATACCTTATCGACGGAAAAGTCTACATGAACGGGTTTGAAACATACGATAGTCCTACCCCGCATACATTACGAGGACGAATGAACCTAAACCGACAGATTACAAATCGCCCATTCATTCACCTACTCCGTCTTGTGGACTTATTGATTTCTGCTTGTTTTTCTGTGTTGTGCTTTTCGTACCCGCCAAATGACTGTCCCACTCGACACTGGCATGCTTGAACGCGTGTAGGTGTCACTGTACTTACTCAACCATCCACGTTTGTGCTTTGTCTGCTCGGCCGGTCAAGATACTTGTTCGGTCGCTCCACCAGTCGGAAACACAACACCGTTCTCAGGTTGTTTGGGGTTCAAAGGTGAGGGAATATATATATTCCTTTCTAGATAATTTTCAAGTGACCAGCTAATACCGGAACCAAGGAAAAACCTGTACTCTTAAACAAGCGGGCATCGCTAGCGGACACTCGCTGGCGTTACGACTTACCAACAAAAATCGTCTTTCTGTGTCATACACACATTGTAGATAAAACAGCTGTATGATGCTAAGAATCCCTCCCCCCAGCAGTTCAATCTGCTGAACTAATGGACCAGCTCTAGGTAGTGACCTGGGAAATGGGTGTTGCGTGGGAGCTCTCGAATGCTGAAGCACGGGCGGTTTCGTTTATTACTGATATCATGGGGGCGAGATGGCTCATGTGGTTGGAGCGCGAATTTACTGACCGGAAGGTCCGCGGTTCGGACCCGACCTCTACCTCTCGACTTCTCCTGTCTAGGTTTGGGCAACCTGACAGTATCCCAGCCCTCGTGTTCCATTTGGGTGGCATGGCAGCTAGGCACCGAAAGGGTGTTACAGCTGAATGATTATCTTTTAGTATGTTTACATTCCATCATACTCGATTGTTTGGTTGATCGGTCTGGTTGGTTGGCCAGTTGACTCATGCCCGTAAGATAGCAACGTATTTCTTCTTTGTTGAGACAACCCAAGAGACAGATCAGTTTTTGCCTTCGTTGAGGATGTCCATTGTTGAAGATCTTGACAAAAGGCTAAAGCAAGTACTGGGCTCCAAGTGAACGGTTTGTACCTCATGATGACCGGGTCCTTTCTACTTCGTGTTAAGCCATGGTGCTGCGGCTTACATGTTAAGAAGCACTTCTCAAAACATATTTTGGCATGCTAATATATCACTGATTCATATTGAGAGTAAAATGTCGGGGGTGCAATGATTACTGCTGCAAGAGAGACCGCCCAACGGGAGACAAAAAGGTCCAGTGATCTGTGGTTGGCGAAAAGTATTATGGTAGTCTGGTCATCGTTGTAGAGGAGGGTACTTTATAACTGAACCGGATACAAAATCCAAACACAAATACCCTGAAGGTTTATTTCACCTATGGGAAGATTAGCCGATAAGTAATAAGAAAAAATAACCAGAAACAGCAAGAAAGCGTTCTCTGACATAACCCGTCAAGGGTGTGTGTGCGTGTGTGAAAGGTGAAGCACAGAAGTTAATAAGTCAACAAGAACGGTAAAGCGGCCAACGTGGGTCGAACAGCAAGCAACAAAATACGATGAATGAGTCAAGTCTGCTTGAACTTCCAATTGAAGTCCTGTAAGACAGTCTGTACAAATCCACAGAAAAGACGGAAGGTAGGCAAAAATCAGTGGAGTATAGGGAATAATCCGAGAGGGAAGACAAGTTTGGATCACGATGAAGACAAGGGGGCGAAGTGTTCCCGTGATGACCTTCTACAAGGAACAACAGGCGTCATCTGGCTATTTTCTCTGGGAAGATGCGTGGGAATATTGACTGTGGATTCGTAGACCATGACCACGGGTGCTCGATCGCTGATCACACGGGAATCTGCTGGCGAACGTGGCTCAGGTATGACAGCGGTGATGTTAGGCGGGTTTTCACGATGCAAACGTACTGAACTACGTACGAAAGTTCCAAGGGCAGGAGGCTGGGTGGTAACTTCCTTATCCGGATCGTCTTTGTCAGCAGGCTGAATAGTATTGTGAGATAAATCTATCTTCGATAGGTAGTTTGATGCCTCAGAGTCAGTAGATTCGATCGTCGGACAGTTGGTTGGGGAATATTCTTCAATCACCGTGTCATCACTATTAGCAGTTAGGGTATCCAGCTTGGACGTGATATCGGTCAGAGTGGATCCAGAGTTCACGCTACGTGCATCACGAGAGGCCGAACGGGGGCGCAGGGTGACGGCTACATTGACTGAGGATATCGAACTATTTGAAGTGTGTTGTGCCTCGACTGGGTCATACGGTTCAGGCTGGGCTGACGGTTGGGCTTTTTTTGCGACAGTACGCGGGATACGGCGGAAAATAAGCTTTTGAATTTGATTCGAATGTGGATGTAGGTGTCTTGCTCGCTCAAATACGAGGCTACGTGAACGGACCAATGGACCGCGTCTGAAACAAATTTCCGAATGACAAACACAGTATAGGTGAAAACGGATAACGAAGTGAATTCAGAGTACTTAGCAATCAGAGGTCGGTCACGATGTTCAGTCCAGACCTACATGACTAACAAATCGGAACCAATAGCAGTAGCTGAGTGTAAGGTGACAAATGATGAACATGGGATTGAAAGTAAAAACTACAGCAAAGGTACAGTGAGAAGTTCAACGACGTAGGCTTAAAAGCACACCTACTGCATAAACTCAATGAAATAGGTAGAAGCTGAGTTCGGGTGTTCTTGTGCTAAAATTGATAAGAAAAGATAGAATGCTCCCTCTCATGAGAAAATGAACAAGCAAGAAATTTGATCTCAACGAAGTAACACTTAGGAGGACGCAGAACAAGCAGTGTAAGATTGAAGAGTTTGATTTCATTTTTACGGCTACACAAAACAAAAATGGCCCCACTGCTACGCATCCAAAACGAACCAAGAAACGATAGTCAGTTTCTGGTTGACCACAGCTCATCGTTTATCTAAGCAAAGTTTTGCCAGTAAAGCGAGTTTCACTGGGGAACTCTTGAAGGAACCGTTTCCTCTTTCGATAAAAAGATCAATGGGGTTCGTCTTAGTGAAGCAGAGTAGAGACTCCGGAAGATTGAATGCATGCGTTGTAGGACTGCGCACAGTGACAGGAACAAAGGAGCAAATGTTCACGTGCTAAGAAAGAGATGTTTCATGCAAAGCAATAATTCCTCTTCAACCAGAGTCGAATACCTATCGAAAGCTTATCTGAAATGATGAAAAATCCAAAACGTTCTGAACTACTGAGTATTCTTCGAGAAACATTTCTTATGGTTGTCCAAATGAAACCCTGTACAGTGGATTGTAATTGAGGCTTTTGTCAGCTTGTCTGATTCTGGATTCGTTTTGGAAGGAAACTCTAAGCAGGTAGCGTTTCGAAGTATTCCTTGGGAGCACGAGGCAATCAACCGGGAACAATCCATTGCGAGTGCTTCGAAGTTGAGCGGTGATTCGGAAGAACGGCCCGCATGCACTGGTTATTGGTTCGACAGCCATGCATCACCATTAGTGATCTAGACCCATACTTGATCATCCGGAAGCAACCACACTGATGAAAGTGCACTCGTAGTGAAGAAATGTGATCACGTTTGTAATGCGCACGAGAGCACGTGGCAAAACGATTGCTTTCAGCGCTAAAGAAACTCGGGTCTGTTTCGAGAAGATATTTATGCTAAAGTTGTTTGGACCGGATACTTCATGGAACCCCTGTAGTCAACATTATATTGATAGTTTTCCGCAAAATGTGCGATACATGAGCTGTCGTGAAATTCAGTTGTACAGATACACAAAAGGGTTCATTTTGCTCAATGGTATGATGGAATTAGCACTAAAAATATCTTGGTGATGGAAACTCGAGGTAGGTGAAAGGATTACAGTGTGGTGTTGAGTGTACAGGACTCGGCTGGGTCTCCAGCTCCAGTAGTTATAAAGTTCACATGAACCAGATTGCCACTCAAGTCTTAGCCCAGGCTTCGAGAGCTGTGCCTATATGATGAGCTCCAAACTGAACAAAGTTGATATATGATGAGCTCCAAACTGAACAAAGTTGGCAGTGCATGCCTGCGGATTTCGAGCAAGCGTCTCATAATACATATGTCAAACTCGGAGTAACAAATAGGTGGGTAAAACTTCCATATGAGAGCTCATCACCCGAGAAGCAATTCAGCATGTGAGACCAGGTGATTGAAGGATGAGGAACACTGTGTCCTGCTTAAGTGCAAGTTGTTCAAACCGCTGATTAGTCGTTGGTGGTCGAATCGATACGTATTCAGACTACTAGCCGGTAGGTCACGGGTTCGAATCTCTCCTGAGTTTCGTGAGATGCGCCCTGCTGATGATTCCCAAAAAGGACGAAACAGTTGTGTAGTGCTGCTCGGCTTTTCTGTGTAGACTGGCTTTATTTAAAGGACGAAATTCTAAGTAAGAATTGCCAAATCTGACCATAATAATAGAGTCAGGAGATGAAGATGGCCGCTCAAACGAGAATAATGTGGACGTTAGTGGTGCGTCATACTCATGGGAACTCGTGGCTTCATGAATATCCTGTTCAAAACTGTAATTTCATTGTAAAACTTCACGCCATAAATGTGAACGACGGTATGAAAAAACTTTACGAACAGACTTTATGGTCCTTTTTATTACCTCCTAGTTTGGCCAAATGCTCGTAAACACCGAATAGACTAGGTGTGACGCTTGCTTGACGGAAACGTAACGGTGGACAAAGAGGAAACAACGAAATGTGTCCATCTACAACCGACGACTGTATGACATACTCTGTCTAGACTTTCACTGTATTAGAGACCGTCACGAGGCAAAACCATTACAAAGAAGTTTGACTGGAATCCACAGGAGTTTCAGAGTGAGAATACAGATAGAGCATAATGTAACTCTATAGAGGCAAGATACTCCACGAAAAGTTCCACAGCGTCAGGCAAATAATACTTCCGTTATCGGTTAAACAGTGTGGACCTGGAGACAAGGAAAGTGTTTCCTCTATCCGAGCGAGTCGAACAACTAGAGCTATCTTCCAGTACATTCAACACACCGGAAAAGAATACCCCAGTGGGCGACAAGTGATACTGTTTTCATAGTGAGTTCGCCCTTCCTTATCAGGGTTTCAATTCATTCTTGACAGAGTACTGTTGGTGGTTATACATCTATGGACTTACACGACTAAAGATGTGGAGAAAAGAATTGACTCGGGGGCTTACTTGCATTGTACGAGCGAATAGAAAATAGGACTGCTTCCTTTGCAACCGCAAGCAAGCACTGTCGAATGAAGATGATGCGAATACTGCGAATGAATGATGAGGGTTGCGGTTAGCCGAGAAAATGACGCATTGACAAGGTGAGAGATTAGAGGTTCACAGATGTAAGCAGGGTGTCGTTGGGTTGGCCCTCCTGCAGAGAGTTGCATTCCAAGGAATAGGTCGGAAATAAACTGGAGCAAAAAAGGATAATCAGATAATAATGCAGTGTGATAAGCGCATAACACAGCGATGGATGAGCGCAGAGAGGATTGCTAAGGTATACGCAAGTTGTGGGAGAGTAGTGAGAAAGCTTATAGGAGGCGAGGGGAGCACAACTTAAAAGGTTAGTTAGAGAAAGTAAAACAAACCGAACAAAGCTGGACAGGCCGTACAAAAATGCTAGTTGTGCTAGGTTTAAAAAGTGGGAGGGTTTCTGTCGGTCACAGTGTAGCTGGTCCTCCGAGAAGCAATCAACTACGCGTCTGCCCGTGGCGGCTTATCGATGTCAGTGGCGTTTCTGTTGTCAGTTTCTTTCCAGACTGTCTGATTGAGCGGTTGGAGGTGTAGGCACCTTAGAATGCTGGACGAATATTATGGTAGGAAGGCAATGAAGCATACTATCTGAAACACGAAGCGGCCTCTGAGCAGCACATTCAGCTGAAGAATATCACAAACGAGAGACTCATCCGGGTTCCAGGTGAGTTTCCCGTCAAAACCAAATTGGTATGCAAATGAGTGTATTTCCCTAAGTTCGTGCAATTGGTGATCAAGTAGAAAATAAGGTTGACGGAAACTCGGGGACCTTAACAACCTGATGAGTCCCAAGAAGGACCACACTCGTGGTGGACTGTCGAAGAGCTATCAGCAACCTTATGAGTAGTAGATTACGCCCATACAGTGTATCGCGACGTCTCGCCTTCTAATTAAAACATGAAGCGGCCTTTGTGCAGCATATTCAGTTGAAAAACATCATAACCGGGAGGTTCAGTTGGATTCCGCGGAGGCTCCCGTTGAAAACAAATAAGTTCGCAGATGAGTGCAGTTCGTAAAAGGTGTTCATCTAGTTTTATTAGAGGGATACACGACCATCAACACAGAGATATATGTAGCTTGAACGCCTTCACCGTGAACTTGAGGATCATATCTTCAGCAAAATTAGCAGTAAATACGTATGCGTAAAAGCGGAGGCGCTCGAGTAGCTAGGAGGATTGTTAGCCCCGGTTAATAAAAAAGTGTTGATGAATCGACGTTATGTGTAAGGCCAATCCAACTCTTGAGGGTGTGGAAACTTACTGTTTTCGAATCAAACCGGATTCTTTGTTTGAACAGGTTTCCAGAGAGACAGTTCCCAATCGCCGCAACTTTCGCACTTCGTCACTCACAAAGGACGGAAAACTTTCGTCGTCCGAATCACATAGCTGTTTTCGATTGATCCACGCCTCTAGCTCTTGCGTTCGCTTGGCCATAGCATCTAACTGCGTCCGAGAAGAGTCGGCCTGCTTGATTGCCAAATCAGCCTGAGAGAGTGCGTCATCTGCACGCCGTTGTGCCAGCTGCACACGACGAGCTGTCTCATCGTGTGCTTGTTGAGCCTGACGAAGCTGTCGCAAAATCTTTCGATTTTGTTCCTTTTCGGCTTTTTCAGATTCCAGTAAACGATCCCGCTCAAAGGTGATTTTCTCAACTGCCTCTCGAGAGCGATCAAGAGCCGTCTGTAACCGGGATTTACCGACGACCTCTGCTTCCAACCTTTGTTCTAATTCACGAATTTTCGCTTCCAAACGATCCACAGTGACACGTGAATTCTGCCATCAAAGGGGAAACATAGCATTCTATGAAAATCGGAAGGCTATATTGGTAATATGGATCATGAAAAGCCAAGGCGAACAAGGAGCGTCATGCAGAACTTTTTCTAGATACCTTGCAAAAGGCCCCACTCAGAATCACACTTTTTTCAAGGCTGTTTGAAGAGAGCGACTACCCGTATGTTTTGAGAATAATCGGTTGACTTCAGTAATACGCCCCGGGTGTCCATTACCGTCCTTGCCTGAAGTGGGCTACCGTTCGGGAAGCGATTACCAAAACCCTATAGTACATTTTGTGATCGATGGGGTCCAGGTTGTAAGTGAATTTTTTAAACAACATTAGCAAGTGTGCGAACGAATAGTTCACGCCGTCCGGAACGAATGCGTTGGGAAAGCAATACTTTTGCATATTTACAGCTGAGACGCAGTAGTACACGGTGGTAGTCACTCCTAGCCGGCTAGATCAATGCAAACGAGTAGTTTCAAGCAAAACGATAAAAGCAATGGTAGAGGCTCGAAATGTGATTAAAACCAGTCAGTAGTGCATTGTTTCCGGCAGCGTTTCAGCTCCAAGTGAGACTTAACCTTTGGTTTTCAAGTCAATTCAAGCTCAGCCACGAAAGCCTGTTAGTGTGGTGGGCAACAGTAACATGGCAGTTAACTGGCGTATCTGGGTCAGTAGTATAGAGCGTATCCACTGCGTTACTTCTTCATTAGGCGTTCGGCGAGCCAGAAGATTTCTTCGTGTACTGTACCACACTCTGCTTCAATGTCCTAGCGAACCTGCCCTCTGACGACGTTTCAGCCTTCCGTATTCTGATGCAGGCCGACAATGAGGTAACACACCACGGCAGTAGGGTCAACTGAATGTTCAGTAAGCAACAACACGGTAGTCGACTCTAGCAATTGTTACAATGGTTCCGTATCGTTAGCCATGAGCCCGTACTCTTCATGAAGCGGCCTTTGTTCATCATCATCACCATCATCATCATCATCATCAGCGTACTTCATGACAGGTATATCGTCAGCATTCCGATGGCCGGTTGGGACTTATATGAGTGTCACAGTTAAATTTGGCAGCTGGGTGTACGAAAATTGCATGACAGGGGTTTGCTTCATAGTCTTTAGGAGTCTGTATCCGAAGGTCTCAGAATTATTCTATACACTTATTAACCTCGAGACTACGATGCACAGGGTTGATAGCAAAAGACTCCCGTGAATTCATTCTATGGATTTGTGCCCCTGTCAGAATTTGCTCTTACCAGTTCAGCGTCAGCTGGACTCAACTTGGACTGAAGCTCATGGACCTCGGTCCGTAGTTGATCTCGTTCGGCCAGAAGCTCATTGATTTCCCGCGTTTGTTCCCGCAACGTGGTTGCATCCACCTGTCGAGCGGTGACTGCAGCGTGATGTTGTCGCTGTGCTTCTTTGGTGATTTCTTTTTGCTCTTCAACCTGGCCAGCGAGATCGATCACCTCTCGATTCAGTGAGAAAATCTCGTTTTCCAGCTACATGACACAAGAGAAACGGAGAAATTAGGGAGAATGCGGGATAAAAGGGACATGGATGAATGTCCGGAAGAGGACCACTTACTTTTTCCTTGCTTGTTTGGAGACCACTTAGTTGATTTTGCAATTCATCCAGTTGTACCTGCAGAGCACGGTTTTGACGAGTAAGTTTTTCATTGAGTTCTTCCAATTCGTCAACCTGTTTGGTGAACGAGGAAAGAGAGCACAGAGGCACGATGCGAGGTAGTACTGATACAAATCGGTCATGGTGCGGTTGAGTTTTCACTCTGAGCATACTATGCATTTATTCAACACCCCGAACAGCCTGACAATGAATCAATCTAAGACAGAATGTGCGCGCAGTGTACTGATTCCAACCAAGGACACGGAGGAAACCGAGGGTGGAAGAACCACTGTGGGTGAGAATACGGTTGTCGTTGGCAAGCGATGAGCTATGTAGTGATATAGCATGAGTATCAGCTAGACAGTTCTTATTAAAAATTTGGGGCGTAACTTCTGGGTAATGTCGGCGGTTGGCTGGGTCTCTGCACGTAAATAAGCTCTGTGAAGTGGACTTCTTTCTAAGATAGCCAACGTAAGCGAACTCTCTAAGAATTTTTCGGTAAAAAGAAAGAAGGAGCGGAGCATGATTACACAAAACTCGGAATCTTATTAGAATGAAATGTAGAGCGACAGGACCTGAAAAGGGTTGCTTCAGAGAGGTGATCCTGTAGACCGAGCAACAAATCGGGGCTTATTCTAACAGTGTTGAAATTTTAAACTAGGGACAGGTGAGATCAATATTGAGGAAATAAGGTAACAGTCTATAGTTTTCGGACCAGTGTGAGTTGTGTGCTTGTCAGCTTGGTAAGACACTACCTACGAGTTGGTGGAAGCCATCCCTCACCCTTCTTAAAGCGTATCAGGTAGGCGTAATCTCTGAGTTCCCATCAAGGTCATTTCGGCTGATCGCGGAAAACTTACACGATCGCGCAGTTGCTTCGTTGTTCTCGGGTCCGCTGACGGTTGTTGCAACAGCTGTTCTAAGACGGCCTGCTTCTCAGAGAGTAAGTCTTCATACCGCTGCAATTCGGCACGTAACTTGCGTTCTGTAAAAGTGAACAGGTGGGGAATGGATAGGTGGAAATGACTTGTACTCATCGGACTCACTATCCAGTTTTTTCTATCATCGTGTGGTAAGAAAAAATATGGTGTAAGACGAATCCTAACTCACGCATGCGTAGTTCGCTGTAGGTGAAGAACAACATTTCGAGCACACGTATAATCTAGCCTTTGGAAGAACTCAACCATGCTCCAGCTGGGATAATCCGCCCGAAAAGCAGTCTGCCGACCATACAACGAAGTGACAAGACCATGAACTACATTGTTATAGGATTAGCCTGTTGAAAATCTCCAACTTTCCTTATACGAATGTGATAAACCGAATCGTCTGTGAGACGGACAGTTCGTACGCACTCCAAAGAACAATAACTGCATTCGCAGAATTGAATGACGCACCTCAATGCTGTGGCTTTTTGTCGTGATGAATGAGCACTATAAAAAACTCTACATTGTTATAGGATTAGCCTGTTGAAAATCTCCAACTTTCCTTATACGAATGTGATAAACCGAATCGTCTGTGAGACGGACAGTTCGTACGCACTCCAAAGAACAATAACTGCATTCGCAGAATTGAATGACGCACCTCAATGCTGTGGCTTTTTGTCGTGATGAATGAGCACTGATAAAAAACTACTGGGGCGCTGATTCACACAGCGAAGGGGGATATAAGGGAATAAACAGAAACACTGGTAGCTCGGTTAGGTTAGTTAATGGTAGATCAGGTGGCTGTTGATCTGTTCGCCGAGCTGAACGGGGTGGTCTTGCAACATTCGCCTCCATACAAAGCTACTTTTCAAAAACACCGGGCGCAAAGGAGATACATCGTGGGGCTGTCCAGTTTGCACCTGGTTGTCAAGACCAAACAGCTGCAGCTTAGAATGTCAATAGGTCTGAGTAGGCTTGTTCAAAATCACCCTTCAACAGGGAGTTATAACAAAAGCTGATTAAAAATGATCGATTTGCTGAGTATGTGAACCAAGGGGCTGCTTGACGACTTACGCCCAAAGTAGGCCGGCGGTTGCTGACTTGTGGAAACAGCGAGGCTCCTAATCCGAAGGAAGCATTTCCGAAAAGGTTTCTGTTGTAACCAACTACTGTGCCAGGAACTGATAACATTGACCAATAACCAGAAAAGAGACTTATCTTTTCTCTGCAGCCAACCGATGACAAAAAACACCATCCACCACATAAGTCGACGAGGAACGGGAGAGGATCTAGGAGCATTCGTTTTTATACATAATCATTGCCTCCAGAGGTTGTAGTAGTAGCCTTGATAATAGCAGTGAAGCATTCGACTGATCGTCGTTGATTCACTGAGACTGTGTATGGATTGCTTGTTGTGTAGACAGCAAGTGAAAAGCGAGTGACTATCAGTGAGGAACGGACCTAATTTGAAGCATTCGCCGATAATTAAACGGTGTATTGCCAGGATAATGGCAGCTGACGTACTTCGTCTCAAGCTTATTCAATGGTCACCATAAGCGTAGTTAATCTGGAATAGGCATAAAACAGGAGCTCGAGATGTTTGAGTGGTCACAGCGCGAATCTACTGATCGGAAGGTCCGTGGTTCGAATCTAACATCTGCATCTCGACTGCTCCCATTTAGGCCTGGAAAACCTAACAGCATCTCAGCCTCCGCGTTTCCTTCGGATAGCATGGCCGCTGGTCACCGTAAGTGTGGTACAGCTGAACGATTATTATTTATTAATATAGACGTAAAAAAGCACGAACAAAGAGCCGAATCTCTGCCAAGAAAGAGATTATTATCGCACAGGTGAACCGAAAACACTCTAGATGGACCATTTCCTACGTTTCCAAGACGGTTCCCCATGTTGGTTGTTGGTTTGTTCGCTCAGCTGGGTAACTTAGTTGCAAAAGTTTCATCACCAGTGGGTGGAGACGCCTCAAAGCGCTCAGCTAGCATGCAGTTCATATGAGGTCTTATAGTTAACGTAGCGTAAAAATTTCGGTAAATCGAAATAATGAAAATTTTAGAGTGGCCACATGATGGAAGGAGTTTTTTTTGGTATACACCTAGCATGTGAACATGCCCACTGCTGCCAAGTTTAGTGGACATTTCGAGGTGTGTATTTCACCCCTTATATTTGTCCCATCTCAAGTCGCGTACGACATAAAGGCGCATTTCCGTTTCTAATAAAAGCAAACTGAGAATTCCTCAGAGACACTATCAGACACGAACGTTATATCAGAATTAATTCTATCAAATCCCAAAAAACCATGCGCAAATTAAGTAGTATAGGGAACCTTAACTTACGAAAAAAAACTGGAATTCCTCCGGGGTCTTAGTTCGCAAAAAAATTCCACTTCGTGGCGAATATGAGAATGTGTAATCATGGAGAATCTTTTGGGGGTTATACCGTTCGATATGAAGAGCGCCGGGGGCATGCCAGGCATTACCAACCGAGTAAAGCCTCTATTTGATCACTGGGAACTGTTGCTCTAGTGTTATTAGGACTGGACAACACATGAATTCATGATGCAATGACAAAGGAAGCTCACACTGAACACCTGAATTTCGAAGCACTGGTTCGTTAAGCATCTGAAGATACAGTAGACTATTGAATGTTGCATCACTGTCGCTTTACAGAATCTGCAGCCAATCATTGCAGTTGACAGTTGGGTCATTTTCTGAAATCAATCAGCTTGTGTTATCCGAACTTCACTCAGTTTATCAGTTTTGGAACTACAGTCTAACCAAACAACCTTGATATAATTGCTCCTGAAAGCCAATCATTTTTAAGGTAAGCAGTGCGAATTTGGGCGTCTGATTTCCTCAGCCGTGTCAGCAGATTACCCAAACCATGTTTAGTGTATGTGATGTGGGTAGCAGCTTGTCGAACTGCTCACGCGACAGTCTCACCGAGGTGCCTTTGTCTACTAGTTTCAATATCAAAAGTCAATGAAAGTCTCCAATTTCATCAACTTCCAGACCGCTCCACTGAGGGCGGAATTCAGTCTGAACCACCGCATAGAACAATAACGCTTACCAGCTTCATTAGCTGCTGCTTCTTGAACTGATGCCAGACTATNCTTCATTAGTTGCTGCTTCTTGAACTGATGCCAGACTATCTCTAGCTGCCTCAAGGTCATGTTGTAACCGCATACGCTCTTGGGTAGCTTTGCTAGCCTCATTTAACATCGAATCTAACTGTCTCTCCAGTTCTTCGGTCTTGGCCTGATTGAGCTTGCGAAGTGATTCGAACTCCGAGTCTCTTTCCTCCATTATTCTGTAGGACTCAGCCTGGACTCGTTCAAGATCCTGTTCCAAACGACTATGTTCACGTTTAGTGCACGCAATATCTTCTTTGGCCTCTTCCAATTCTGACTGCAGTGTGGCCACTTGGTTTATCAGATCTTGCCGCGACTTCCGCAGTTCGTTCAGTTCAGTTATCAAAGTCGGTGAGTCAGTGCAGTTAGTGGCGTCGAGTTGTGTTCGGGCGTCCAATAGGGCTGTTTCTAGTTCCTTCTGCTTCGCTTTGGATTGGGCCAATTGGGATCGAAGGGACTGAAGAAATAGGAAGAATAGAGAACATGAAATTGGTGACCCAGATAAAAGCAGTAAAGAAGGAAGAACACATCGACAAACTAGTGACCATATATGAATTTGTATGCAGTTATCCAAATCAAAAGCTAATTTCGAAGGCACTAAGTAGAACAGAAGGATGATGGAGGGTGCGCGAGATGATTCAGAAAGGCTGGAAATAAGTCTGTTGACTTGTTCGACCAACCAACAGAAGATATTGTGAGTGAGGTCCCCGTTAGATTTGGACGTGCGGATGAAAAATGAGGTTCATGAGGATCAACCTCGGAACGATAGGGTTAGTCGGAAAAGTGTTGGAATGTACCTGGAGAGGACGGAGTCGATGATCAAATAGACAATTGTTTTTTCCAACTTGCTAGCGTGACAAGGTAGTAACCTCTCACGCTTACAATCTAGCTCTCATCCAGCTTGCCAAACTGCCTGTCAGATCAATGCGAAATCTGAAACAGCTTCTTGCCTCAATGAACCGATACAATTCACGCTCGTGAGCATTTTCGTTTGAAAGGTCGCCCTCCTTTCCTGGCCCAATTGTTCTGCGGAGTCCATACCATAGAGTTCATACAAAGGGGTCGAGTTTCGCTCATTTTTGGGCTCACCAGCAGTTCATATGCTTAACCGTGCCGGAGTGTGAACTTCTGACATCTGACATACGGGGCGAGTGTGTTACAAGTAATTCACCAGCACATGCTAGACGAACCTTAATTTTCGCGTCTGAACTGACGAACAAATCCACATTTGAGCGTCAGTTTTGTGACTCAGAACGTAAATGAAATTATGCCAGCGGTGAACGGAGACAGTGCGACAAATAGGTCAGTGAACGAACTAGCACGCAGAGAACAAAGACTAAGCACGTGTGTAGTGGGTAAATTTTGATTAAGTCCACAGACGCAGCACACTCATCCGATAAGATTGACTCACATTCACTTCGTTTTCTAACGCAGCGACAGACTGGGAATCACCAGTACCCCTAAGATATTGGCTGTCAATTACAAGCGGTGGTTGTTGAGTCCGTCCGACCTCGAAAATCGCAGCGTCTGCACGTTGCTTGGCCTCCAGTGCGCGGTTCTCAGCGTCGTGACATTGCCCATGCAATTTGTCGACCTCAGAGTGTGCCTCGAACAATCGATTGTTGAGACGCTCGATTTCGGCATAGCTTTCCATCAGCGCCTGGTTTGTTTGTTCAACCTAAAGCATGTGACACAACATGAAATGAAGCTAATTAAGCAAAGGACGGTAACAATCCAACTAATTTCTGAGTCAGGTTAGCAGGAGACGAGAAAGTTACACATGCTGAAATGGTGCATTGATCTGAATAAAGAAGGCTAGGTGAATAAGACAAGAGAGGAATGATATTTCCGCTTGAGCGGGATACATACGTTGTGGTAAGTAGAAAGTACTCGATCGAAGTGAACAGAAATTCAACGCCAGAACAACTGACTCCAAAATATCAACGTGTTGGGTGGAGAGATGCTGTTTTGTTCCCCATGTTTGTGGATGTAGGTTCAGCCTCTTTGGTCCAACAGGAGAGCAGTTGGTAGACGAAATCCAGAACAAACGCATTTCGACTGTAGTTCAGTCCTCTGGGTAGAGGATGAATAACCGCGCAGTTGCTCCATTGGAACTTCATGAATCTTCACTGGGATTCGAACCAGCGACCTTCTGGTTGGTAGCTGAACACTATACAATCGGGTGATGAATGACTAACCAGCCGCAACTAGCCTTCATTCACGTAGAGTGTAATGATCACTAACGCAGTCATGCAGCTTACAGTAAGTAAACTAGTGTTGTTTGTAAAGGAAACTACCCACAACTTTGCTGAAAACTCTTCGACAGCCCACGACCGGTTTCGCCCTTCTTAGGGCTCATCAAATAGGCACAGTCCCCGAGTTTCTATCAACCTTATGAGCTGCTTGAACCCAAATTGCACCGTTTTCGAGAAATACACTCGTTTGCAAATCAATCTGGTCTTCACGAGAGACCCAACTGAATCTCTCGTTTATGGTATTCTACAACTGAAAGTGCTGCACACAGGCCAACTGAAACATGAGGCGGCCTGTGTGCAGCACTTTCAGTTGTAGAATATCATAGTGTTTGGTTTTTTGGGTGATGACTCCTCAGAGGGAATGACCATGAGACCCACGAAATGTTCGGGATGGAAGAAACCATTGTACTTTTGCGCTTCGAAACCTACGCTCGACCGAATCAACTACTTGAAGTTAGAATTTTCGGTGAATACCATTGCAGTTTGATGGTAAGCCGTACGACCTCGCGGGCACACTCAACCTTGTTGGCCCCAAACTATGATATTCTCCACGTGAAAAACCGGTCCTATAAGTGGTTAAAAGTTAAGAGGGTCTGCACCAAGTATTTGATGCAGTATGTTGGATCAAGGGCCACAGCCAAACAAAATAATTTTACGCCCGTACTGCTGAACGGCGCACGAGTTTACGTCGTATCTGAACGAATTCCAGAACACAATGCTGTGAAATTCTCATGGAGATTAGCCAATTGGATTACCGGCGAAAAATGCATCGAGAACGATTCTGTGAATTGCAAAGTGACATCTTATTCGATCAGAGAGGAGGCCGTTCAAAACCTATGAAAAGTGAGTTGTTTATGCTGAGACACCATGTGAAAACAATGTAAACTGCTGGAAAAGTTACCCAGGCCTTGAAAGTGAGTGAACGACTGATACGTAGAGATTACATGTCGGCTGATTACCGCTGTTCCAAACAGAACAGGTCAGTGAAGAACCACTATAGTTGACGCATTTCGGTGAGGAATTCACACGTGAATAATCGTTACCACGATAACAGACTCTTTATAAGCTCAAGCAATGATACACTGAAAAGGTAGATGATAAGGTAGATAAAAATTGCCTTGTTTATATTGAATGGCACTTGTCCCTGTGATTTCCTATCATCATTAGGTATTTTTCAAATGAACAGATGAGCAAACTTCGTGGATTTCGTAGATCAGGTTTAGCTAAGAAAATCTATTGAGGTGGACAATAGTGCGCCAGAACGACCCAGTCTGTTATCTGAGATAAATTTGAGTTTGAGTTCGGTTACCAAAGAAGTAAGCAAACGTGATTAGTGTTCGGTATCAATAATAAATCAAGAGATTAACCTCTATCACAGGCCACAACTCGTAAGGTCTGGACCATTCACTACCTGTTTCACCATTCTTGAGGATTATCAGGTGGGCCTAATTCCAGAAGTTTGAAGCTAAATTTCACTCTAATAGCGATAAATACCTGTTTGCAAATTAGGTTTATCTCAATGAGAGACCGGAATCAAATTTGTCGAAATCCCAGTTAAGACCAACGTAGTTTGAAAATGAAGCTGATAGCCATCTACGTACAATTTGGTGTTCAAGTGCGCAATATGATAGGCGGAAATCCGAGACATAGGCTTACCCGATAAGCCCCAAGAACAGTGGAACATATGATGGTCTTATATGTAGGGAATTATGTTGACATCGTGCATTTCAGATGTAACAAGTTCAGTCGGAGAAAATTACTAACAAGGGACTCAGCTGTGATTCGCTCGAGGAGGCATGGACCATATGTTTACCTTGATACAAATTCCTGAACAGCGCCACTCCTTCAAACGGCCCACGTTGGTCGAATTTCTTGATTCGAAGGCTGTTTCTGATTCTGTCGATCACCAGAAACTCTGGAACTGTCTAGCGACCAAACTTATGTTCCTTATGAGCGCACCGTACACAAGCTTCTGTGGACGCGTACGAGTATACGGTAGGCTTTCGTGTAAGACCATCACATCCCCTTTCCTCTTCATCTTTGTTATTGATATGATGCTTGAAATTTCTCTGCCTGCCTCTGGAACCTCAGGAGTTGAAATACCCCCGGGACCTTCTCTCACAGACACTGAGTATGCGCACGATATTGTTCGCCTCTGTTCGGATCCTTCTCAAATGCAAACGATTTTAAATAACGTAAATAACTCTGTCGCACGATTTTGCATGCACTTCACACCTGCAAAGTGTGAAGTGCTTGTACAAGACTGGGTTGGATCAAAACCACACCCCATGCCTGCGGCGAGCCAATCGACATGGTAGATAAAATTGTTTCCCTGGGTAGCTGGCTGAAGATTAGATTAAATCGGAAAGGCCAGAGTAGCTTTGGCCAAACTTCGACACCTATGGTGCCGATTTGAAGTTTGTTTGTTTGTTTGTCAAGGGCAGGATCACGGCATAAGACAGAAACGTGGCCTCTGCGCGCAGAGAACGTACGGCAGATGTCGGTGTTTGATAATCGGTGCCTCCGAAGCATTGATCGGGAATGTTGAGACACGCCGGATGATCCTAGAAAGAAGGAACTCTCCCGCGAAATAGGAATTAATCAGGCTTCACAAGTTACGCTGGTTAGGTCATGAACTTTGCCTGTCAGAAGGCCGTCTGTCTCAAAGAGCTCCTTTCGTCCAGCCCTGTGTTGAGTAGTAGCGACCGAGAGGTGGACAATGTACAATATTGCAACGACCGTTCAGCTGTAGCAACCTTTCGGTGCCTAGCTGCCATGCCACACAAAGGAGGCACGAGGGCTGGGATAATGCCAGGTCGCCCCTGCCTAGACAGGGAAAGTTGAAAGGCAGAGGTCGGAACCACGCCACGCCCCTTCCGGTCAGTAAATTCACGCTCTAACCACTCGGTCCATCTCGCCCCTGACAACGAAGTGTGAAAACACTAATCAACAGACTTGGGTCGGTGACTGCCTCCTCCTTGGATGGGGACCCCGAGACTCAACCCACCAATGGTTAATGACGTTGGCAGAAATGGCCCAATCGCGCAATCAGTGGCACCCGTGCATAGAAGCTATCGCCTTCAATGCGTAGCTACCCAATTCCCGAACTAAATGAACATGCCATTCCCTCCAAGGTTTGGCTGTATGTCTCACAATGTTCCGTTTTCCGGTGACCGAAAGTGTAGCAGGTAAAACTAATGTGCCTCTGATACACGGTTTGTAGCTGATGAATCGAATTGAATTAATTGAGGTTGGGTTTCTCATTATCAACAAATAAGTGTTCATCGCCAGAGGAGAATACTCTCTCCCTCTCTGCAAGATAATCTATCCTAATAGTTTGGTGCTTTTGGTTCCGAACATGTGCAAATATCATTGGAGACAGTGATCTGGTGGGCTTGGTGTGGTGGATTTCCTAGTACTCCCAGTGTTAAACGCAACCATACATGCAAGCAAATCACTGTTACTTATACGGGTGGATTAGTACATAGGGAGTCACTCACTTTGGAAGCCATTTCGATATAGTGCTGCGCATCAAACGAACCGTTTACATTCATATTTTGCCGCTGTTTGGGACTTGGTAAACCCGTCTCAGTGGTTTCTGGTAAATTAAAGGGGATAACAGAATATGCGTATTTTGTCAGCATGTAACGTGAATCAGGGAGTGCGATTCACCCTCAAGTGGATGATCTTTTTCAGTCTACTTTGATGCAAAGTACGCCATTCATTTAGATCTCAAAAGGAGTTTCGTTGAAAGGTCCATATATATATATATATATANGAGAGAGAGAAAGAAAGGAAGATCATACAGATAGGCCATTTTTCACGCATCGTACAAGAGGCCCGCTGGCCGATAATTCCCGGTATTCGATGCTCAAATACGAACAGTCAAGATGTCCAGAACGGACATTAAATAGAATCAGGGCCACGTGTCCCATCTTCTGGACTAGAGTAAGGATCGCGTGGACTTTCTTGGGGGGAAAATTGTAGTGTGAAACATGACATCAGGCCTAGTGTGTATAAACCTTTCGGAGACATGACAAAGCCTAAGTTAGTCGGAGGTAGAACGAGTCTGAGTTCAAAAAATGATACAAATGGTTAAATGAGTATGCAAACACGGATGCGTTCATTGTGTTTCCGACAGTGAAATTGATAGCAACAGCTGAAAAACTTGTGAGATACAGCCTTGCAAAACTCATCTGTTAAAATGGTTTGCCATCTCTTCTGAAGAGTCCACAACAACGTTTTCGTCTTGGTGAATAACGTTTTTCGAGAGGGTAGCCCTCAAAAAATAACTGGTCCATGAGGCCAAACCTGTTCCTTCCCAATGGTAACCTCTCACAGAGGAGAGTGCAATGTCTTACGGGCTGTTTGGAGAATGGCTGCCTACTAAGACAGACGAGACGTTGTGCTCCCGAAAATCGATCAAAAAGGTCTCGTCTCACCCCTGTGTTTTTACAAGATTACAGATGGCATTGTGCACTGCTCTTGGCATACTTAAGCGAATGTTCACTGTCCGACTGGCACAGCGGCACTTGGGGTCGATTGATCTTTGTCTGAAGTATTGATTAGAATAAAGCCTTGGAAACTGGATAATCCAGACTCGAGTTCGTCTAAAGGACGGTTTTCCAAATCCGTAAGAGTACTGGCCAAAAGTGTCTCCATTCTGTTGAGCAATTGTTTCACTATAGATTCTGTGTGGCTCGATTTCCGTGGCGGCCTCTCTTTGTGAAGTCTGCACACCATCGATGTCATTCTGACGCGCTAGGTGACGACAAAAAAGGATATTTAAGGCGGATATAGTCAACATTAGCGGTTACCTTTAAAATTGCTTGGGGCCGTGACTTGAGGACTTGAAACGAGGACTATCTTCGAATCAGCATCTTGCCTGTTCGACATTACATTCGTTGTCAATTCCTCACGATCCTAAGGAAAAAACGACGGCAAAAATACGGGGCGTACAAATACGGCCTGAGCTAACCTGAATCAAAATTTTATTTGAACTTCTTGCCATCAAGGATGTACTGTCTGCAAAAAACTTACTGGACTATTGACAAGACCTACTAGGAAACTGACTGTGTTTACAAGCATACCAGCTAAAGGTACCGGCGTAAGTGGACAAACAGCGTGACAATGTTGTAGGATGACCCTAAGGTACTGTTCCATGGGACGGGTTTTTGAGTTCCTCCCAGTTCGCCCGAGAACGTGCGTAAATGACTTCGTCACACTATTAACGAACGCGCGAATGGAAGTTGGACCGATACCAACCCATCCTCATCTCAGGATGGACAGTACTTTAGTTTATGGGTCACAGATATTTAGGCGTTTGTACATTCGGTAGCCCGTGGAATATCGATTCAGTAACACGACTCCAAGCTGGCCAGAGCACATACTTCACGAGAGACAACAGAAGCCAGCTCTAGAAGAGCGTGAATCACTGCGTCCTCTTGTTCTATTGGCCTGCTTACTGATGCACTCGTCGAAACGGGGAGCAATATTAGATATCCCAGTGTCCGTATTCATGGGTCAGATCTCTGATCCATTGCGTTTTGCTAAATCATGCCCATCTTATGCCGTGAGTGGTTTGAATTCAACTGAAAAGATATTCGACCTTGGATAGCAATGCTTGCAGGAAAATAGGCGTGTTTCGAAAACATCAAAAGTACTGCACTGCGACAAAACAAAGCAATGTATGGGACCAAGATAGCCTCGAATTCAATGCCACTTATCTTCAGTTGGAATTTCTGTCATGCGTAAACGCGTTACCTTGAAGATGGCCACCATGATGAAATCGACACCAATGAACCAGACGTGTGGAACTACTGCAGTTCCAGCCAGAGTACTGGTTTATCCAGTTTCCTCAAATTATGAACAAGTGACCTTGGATCATATATTCGGACGTTAAGATACAATGTGGAACTTGCTGTCACAAGTTGGTAGAAGGGTGGACTAACGGAATCGAACAACGCATCAGTTGGAATCTAATCTATACAATAAAGAGCGAAGTGCTTCACACAGTTTCTTAGGCAAAATGACAGCGATATAGAAAATAATAATCGTTCAGCTGTGAGACCCTTTCGGTGGCTAGCTCCCATGCCACCTGAAGAAAGCACGAGGATTGAGTAATTGCTAAGTCACCCAAGCCTAGAGGGGACCAGTCATCGTACCGCAGCTGGGTTCGAACCACGGACCTCCCGTCTAGTGAATTCGCACCTCGACGACTAAGCTATCTTAAGCTCGATTCAATCGAAAACTGTTTCAAGGGAGTGCGACCATGTAGGTGAATCTTTGGTTTTGTCGCGCATAACTCCCACATTTCATTGCTTTTACAGCAGCTCCTCAAAGAAAGTGTGTTGTGAAGTCCGGATCTGTTTTCAGGTGTAAGTTATCACCTGGTCACAAACACCACTTCAATCTATCTTTCAAGACTGAAGTATTGAGTAAAAGCACAGATGGCCGTCCGATATTTCTCAGGTCCTTGCAGAACACTACACATGAGGTTGACGAAAACTCTTAGACAACCCAACACAGAGTTCTAGGCTTCCATCAACTGGGCGTCGTCCTCAAGTTTTCATCAGTCTTACTTCCTACTTGAGGGTCATGCTTACCTGATAAGCCCCAAGAAGGTCGAAACGGTGAGTGGGCTGGTGAAGAGTTCCTACTTCTCCCATAAGTAGTTTCATGCCGACAAACTTACTTTGATATATTGAATATCGTTCAAATGAAATATGGGGCTGCTTTTATCTAGCACACTCAGTTACCGAATACTATAAACGAGATACTCGGTCGAGTCTTGTCGAAGCCAGTCTAACTAACAAATGGGTTCGTCTCACCGACTACATAAAATATGATATTCAAGTAGAACATAAGGTGAATGGAAACCCGTGAACTACGCCCTCTCTGGTGAGCTGAAGAGGCCAAACCAGTAATGGACAGTTAGAGTTTTCAGCAACCCCATGAGTAGTGTGTCCTACCAAGAAAATATACACACATGATTGGAGTGCAATACGCTCTAAGATCTCACCTGGGATACATCCTTGAACGCTTGCGGAGCTGGACAACTTGCGCCGCTCTGTTTTAAGTTTGCGCCGGTCGTTTCCACTGTTTTACTCTTCGCAGATGTTTGTAATCGTTTACGAAGTTCCAATTGAGGGAGGATGAAAGATTGCAAAAAAATCTACAAGGGAGAGTAATCAGTCAGATCCACAGATGGGGTAGCCACCAAACTATGATAGAACAAATTATATTTTGTGGTTGGAAATTGGATGAAAACGGAGCATCGTATACTGAATTGGAAAACGCAGAGGGGAATTCTTTGGTTTAAGATCAGGGTTACGTCAAGAAATTCCACTTGCATGAAGATTTAGTCGAAGAGGATGAAATCGAGACGAGTATGAGGTAGTCAAGTTTTACTTCTGTGGACAACAAGTGATTTGAAGAAATACCGCTTACGAAATGGAAAAAATAAAATTGGGAAGTGCGGATCTATTTGGCTTATCTTTGGCTCAATCAGATAGGGATTATGGATAGGAACTGAGAGCGATAAACTTATTGCCATGGGCTGAAAGGCACGGACTTCGATTCAATGTCCAGAAACGGCCAAACGGGGTACAAAGGCTAGCAGAGTCACAAGCAGTGAGGATGATACTGTGAAGTGTGATAGGAAGACAGAATTGCTTCACACTTTCATGGTCTCAAAAAAAAACAATGCTCAGCTAAGTGCTGAAAGTTTACCTACCAGTGTGATTTTTTTACGGCCTTCAAAACATACGTATGCAAGTAGATTCTGACCTGACAGGAAGCAACGGGACAAAACAAACGGAACAGATAAGGCCACGCCCGAAGCGTACTCACCTGTTGCTTGCCTACTGCATAAAAATGTGGTGCATAGTGGAGGGCTGACAAGATCGCCTTTGCAAACTGCAGAGAAAAAAGCGAAGAGTCGACGGTCAGTTCACCCTGAAAACCCAATCCGATAAATTTCAAATAGCATGATGTAACAAACAGGCAAATAGAGTAGAGTGAGACATATCCGAACAAAGGCTAACACCCCGGAAGCCCTCGGCAGCCTTCCCCATCAGGCACACGCTAAAGTGTGATTCAAATGAATTGAGGCGCTCCGAAGGGAATAACTGTTTTTCCACTTTTTACAACGGAACTAGCCTAAATTCAACACTAACCTGTTCAGCAGAAAGTTGGGTGGATGCGAGTTCGGTGACCAATGACGCGTACCGACGACCGAATTTCCCCAAAGAGAGACGATCTGGATAAATTTTTCGAACTTCCCGTAGAAGCGATGTCAAATTTAACCCACGCAACTGAGCCCGAATGAGGTTCACGCAGATTCGTGCCGGACTCGGAAGAAGCGAAGGTTTGGAAGTTGTGTCATAACTAATGCGACCAGAGGAAAGTGGCCCGTCTCCTTCGGATGATAGTTGACAGAGTCCCGCATTGATTACGGGTAGGAGGCAATGAATCCAGTGAAGACCGGAAGGAGAACCACCGTCATTGAAACCGGAATCGGGTAGATGGGGATTGGGACTTACGTTTTTCGTAGCACACGCGTGGAGCAGTTTGGTCAAGAAGTCCTAAAAACATGTAGCCATACAAAGTGAAAAATGTATCAGGATAAGGTAAAAACGTGTTGCGGTGAAGATGTAAGACAAAGCATCCCTACGGAGTGACAGGTGGTTATCCCAATAGACAAGCTCACTAGGATCCGGAGAAAGCGGGCAAACGAACGATGCCCGGTACCAACCTCACAGTGCCAGATGCGAAGTGTGCGCTCGACTGTTGGTTAGCACTGTTGTTGAATCAATCAACCGGTAACAGTTGTTAACGACGGTTCCCTGCTAGTTCATTTTTCCTATTAAATCTTATCTGTAATGGAAATTCTTTGAATTCACGGGGTTCACCCATTCGCCATACATTGAAACTCATAATAAACAACGCGAACGAAAGCTCGCGCACTCCTCTGATTCACTGTTCACTTATTAAGGTGGGACTCGCTTTTCGAAAGTGACAGACCAAATTCCATTTTCGCATGATTATTGTAATTACACTGACGTCGCTATCAGAGAAAAGCCCCTCCCACAAATTCCACCTGTCTGCCATCTTCACCACCACTTACCAACTGCTGTTTTGCGTCCACAAAGACGCTCACATGCTCGGTCCATGTTGGTTTCGCATCACCCAAATAATCACGTTGGAACTGGAGAAGGGAAGCCAAACGTACAATGGACGATCTGAAACGTAGGAAGTCAGAAAAGTCCGCGTCAGATGGTGAACACATGACCTTGTTACTTAATCAATTAATTCTATTGAATGCTGCATGTCGGCAAACAATCACAGCTAACACACGAGGTACAAAAGATGCACCGACCTATGATGGATGGCAAGAAAGCCACGACTATCGAAACCGGAATTAGGACCAGAATTTATGTATTCAGAGTGGAATCACGAATGAGATTTGGACGAAAGGTGTCCCTGATAAAATGACCGTTATCTTCTCGTTTATTGCCACTCAACTTCCAAGTCATGCATCAACATTTGGATAAGACCACCAACACTGAAACAGTCCAGTGACCGGGACAGAAGTGGATGGCGGGCGAATACAGACTGCTTTAGTTCAAACCAATTTACAAGAGTTCGGCGGCCATGTAGCGGGTTGGTTCCAGTAGCTTTCACTAGGAGGAAACGTCGTATACATTCCATCTTTCTGTTGAGGAAATACCTTCACGGAACTACAAAGTGATTTGACAAGAAGGAATAAATATCACGGCTTCATTGGGGGAATGAAGTTTTGGTTCTATCCGAGGGAACAGCTGGCTGCGCAGAATATCTCAAAATCGTCATACTTCCCCGAAATGATGAACATGTGAAAGCCCCTTTTTTGAAAAATCACCAGGAATGAGTAACTGCTTGTCATATAAATAAGCTACACGAATGTCAACTTATCCTACGTAGATTTATTCTACGTAAAAGTTTTATTTTCTGTCCTCACTACGGCACATAAAGAGTAGAGTGTGACAACATTTAGGCTTGGACAGATGAGCGTTAGTGTAGATCCCGAAAACCCAGAAAAATTGAAAGTGAGAGAAGTTTCCAGGTGGCGAGCAGACCTATAGGTAGATGAGGTAGATGATGGTCCTTCTCAGAAACGAAGGACCGGAACTTAATAAGGGTACCTACAAGAACGCAGGCGAGTCAGGTGACTGGGTGAACATATCAGTAAGGCCGAATGGGCGAAGTCAGTGGGGCATCTACCTTACTGCTTGCCGTAAAGTGGTCAGCGCAGGACCGCATCCCGTCGCTGTGAGGTTTTCAGACTATTGATTATAATGGGAGCAAATAAAACAGCTTATTGTTGAATACTATCTGGGGATGTGGTACACATAAATTCCCACTCGCCTCAATGCGGCTGCCGCCCTAAATATGATATTAGTGTTTCATGGCACTTGAAGAGAAGATAATGTAAATAAAGAGCAGTTAGAGAAAGGAAATGGAGGCTTTTCAAGGCTTAGTTTGAAATTATTTCAAATTCAGGGACAAATGGAGAATGCTGAAAAAAAGAATAAGAGGTGAGCGGCTAGATAAGCAGGGGATAACGTTCGAACCAATAAAACGTGAGAGCTTGGGGGAAGAACGGCGGAGGGAAACTACAGCACAAGTACGGAAGAAAATAGGGAGATGCCGTCCGGATAAGGCGTTTTAGTGGTTACTAAAAGGCTTTAAGGAACGACCGTAGCTGAAATACTGGGTGGAAAAATACGGATTGGAGCTGCTAGATAGCACCAGTGGAGTTTGGTATTTGTGGAAAAAAACCCAAGCGACCACCATCGACGTCATTTAAGAATGACAACTAATAGTGCCTGGAAACGGGTGACCGAGACCAGTGGCTGTACAACAGGACAGAAGTACAACCAAATTTAAGAAACCTCAAGTGAAACGGCAATACATAGAAGAAATGGCAAAAACCACTCCGTTCGCCGATGAACGGAATAGTACTTCAACTTACGGCCCATGTCGTCGTAGCAATTGGTAGGCATTTAGCACAGCTGGGCAAAGATAACAGTTTGTAAGCCAGCGAGTGTCCACACCGTACTCGACAGGGAAAGTTGACAAGCTGTGGTTGAGGATGAATGAACCGGAACGTCGACAGCGACGAATCGAACGCAAATCTGAAAGAGGCAAGCTACCGATTTAGTGCGTCAGTCTGATTGATCTGATGAGTGGAAAAGAAAGAGCTCCAACGACCGGATAAGGCAGGACAAGACAAAACCAAATTAGTTTGAAAATGAGTGTATATTCGCTAATTTCATGCAATTTGGTTTCAAGTAGAACATAAGGTTGACGGAAACTCGGGGACTGCGCCCGTACGTGATGAGCCCCAAGAAGGGCGAAACCGGTCGTGGGCTGCCGAGGAGTTTTCAGCAACCTTATGAGTAGTGCATTAGAGGACAAGAATGCTTGACGATGAACACGAAAAGCATGAAACATTTCTGATGATCAGGATTATAGTGGTGTGATGTAGAGTGCCCCAAAATCTCTTCAACGAAAAACTCGAAATGCCATCGCAAAATAGATGTGAACAGAAAATTAGTTTCTGGCACGCAGGGATAGATCTTACCTCTGTTTTTTGTCAAATTTCTCTCCTTCTGATAGAGTTCTTCCAGTTTTTCTAGCAGTCCCTTCACATTGTCCGTTGGAGCAGCGTCTTCAATGAGCCAGAAAATGCCACGACTAGAGGGACTGTCTGCAGCTGGCTAGAGGATGAAGACATGCAGAACATGTGATTGGTTGTTAGCAGCGCATTGCTGTCGAAAAGTCAAAAACAAATGCAAAAGACGAGGGACAAAAACACGCGAAGGAAAATGGGGAATGGTGACAGCAAATCGACTAAACTCACAGTCTAGAATGGGGATAAATGGTGCAGCAACAGAAACTGGCAACTATCTCCGAGGCAATCGGGAACTGGCATCAAATTACCCACGCTGACCATGACGAAAAGGCGCAAACCCGTGCCTTTCTAGCGAGTTAGTCAGTCGGAATCGATTCAACACATGATAATTGGTTGATGGGCCATGGCCTATAGCCTTCTGAATGGGAGAGCCGGACAAACTTCACCTATGAACCCAAGCCAAACGACGGCACTCTGCATAGTCGTTTACGGTTCCATACGCCCTGTCAAATACTACTGTGAATAAAGCCTTGTTTGTTACATTTATAATTCGATAGGGAAATCAGCACATACGCATTCTTCACTGAAAGAGCAAAATTTATGATGTTGCGAACATGCGCGGTTGTGGCTGTAATCCCGAGTATCGAGTTAGATTCATTCCAATAAGGACTGTCTGACGTAGCCCTGATCTCCCTAGGATGTTGTTTACGATTAAACCGAAAGGTAGTCAGCTCTTCACATAATAGTGAGATGAACACAAACATGCTTTGTCCTACATGAGAGAATTTGGCTCGAACCCCGGCTAGGCTGCGATCAACCTAAATATGTGGGGTAACGACGAACTTGCTATCAATTCAACGCTATTTTCTCGTTAACGAAGCCTTATCGAGTTAACTTGCACCCACATGGTGAATTTTCTATAGGTCACGTGAACCGGTTCTGTATTTCTTTCAACATCAGGACAGAGTTGACTGGTAGTGCTCGAACACCCGCATTTTTCGCGCAATCCATGTGTATTGTCTGGTTGACTTCAAGGTCATCCAGTTGTCGATGCTGATTTGCTTTGTTCGTCATGCCGCCTGACTTGCTGTCTGAATGTGCAAACTATTCAGGCGATTAATCAAGCAACTGGAGTATCAGCTGAACGGTATCGCAGCTCCATTCGCTAGCAAGAGGACAGCAACTCCAAATAGATTGTCATCACAGAAATCCGAATGCCGACAGCTGACAGACCGAACTCGATAGAAGTCCTCAGGAGTGAATTCTGTTCCGTTAACCACGCGTCAATAGTTTAGGATATTTATGAGTCATTCCATAAGTGACATTCGGATTGCCCCATCCATTTCATCGCGGGAAATCAAGTTCAGCTATTACCCACGACCTTGATTTGTGTGGTCTCAATCGATAGCTACTTGTTTCACTAGGTTCGGACACACTTAAAGGCTTCGACTTTGTTTATCAGTTCCGGCTAGCTTAGGATGCATTGCTTCACGTTTGTTTTGACACGCTTTCATCAAAATAAGCGATCGCAGATGGCACGGTTTAGGGACAATAACTCATTGCTCGTTTCAAGGAGAACTGAGTGACGAGCACAGGAATCAGGGTTCACATCGAAGTACAAAATGCACACTCAGAAGCACGAACTATGCCTCAGATTTAGAAGGGGACAAAATCTTGACCTGTTCGGTTGATTGCTTCACATAACTAGCTAGCTTGCTACCTAGCTAGTTAACTAATGAACTAGGTGTACTACGAAAATGAAAAGTGTCACAGAATCAAAAGTCTTCTTTTGGACACAATTCCTAATGGACATCAGGTTCATGGGGAACTGAGAATAAAAAGCTGACAAGCGACCGTGCATAAAACTGCGTTGAAACAGGTAGTGTGTGTGTGTGTGAATAAAACTAACGCACTGATAACAGCATTTCGTGCACACAGACGAGGACCCATACACTGTACTGTCATTGATCGCGCCGCTCAGTGAAAATGTTTTTTCCGAGCATTCCGTTGAGTGCAGTATGAAGCGTATTTAAAAGACTCTGTGTGACTTCATACCAAAATTCATCAATTCGTGTCGTTTTTTCAAGAATTATCGTGCTATTGTGCGTTTTGTGATTTGTAAAACAATTGGACAGAGAGCCAGCATTTCACCCTCGATGCAACAGATTCATCAAGCTAGGTGAATAAGACTAAAGGTTGGTTAGGGGGAAACCCATGGTAGACATTTCTTCCTAAAATTGGATGATTACTGCATATTGCTGATATTTGCCATGAGTGAGTGCAACGAGTCAAATCAAGAACGTTAAGTTAGTGAGCATGTGAAGAGCAGTTCTAGATGAACCGAGCGGATCAATGACGAGGTTCCACCATCAAAGTTAAGAGAAACCACCAACCGAGGTGGTCCCAACAATATGACCTGCTGGCGACCAAAGTTCATTGCATTTTCCGATGTAATCTAGTTATAGTAACTTATGAACGCACTTTGTTAATACAAAGCTTGTAACCGACTAACCCTCAAGTCAACAATTAAGCTGACCCATTGTCAGAAATTTTATTGGTAAGATTTCCCCCTCTTAAGATTTGGGTAATTGTAATCCCATATTTTCCGAGAACTGGAATCCTGTACTCGGATTTCAAACCTCTTCTAGCAATACACTCATTTGCATATCAATTCGGTTTTCACGAGAGACTCAGCCGAGTGCTCACATTTATGATATTCCTCAACTGAATGTACTCCACAGAAACCACCTCGACATAACACTTTAGTTTTGACGGGTGACGCAGCTGAATCCCAGCCGAATCCTTCGTTTGTGATGTCCGTACTCAACTGAATGTGCTGCACCAGGCCACCTCATGTTTCAACATCCCATGACCGGTTTAGCCCTTCTTGGGGCTCCTCGGGTAGGTGCAGTACCCGAGTTTCCGTCAACCTCATGTTCTACTTGACCCCATATTGCACGCAATTCTAACGGTGTTGTTGTTGTCCATCCACTGTATTCCAAAGCATTAAGGCAAGTGAATTTACGGAAACGTACACTTGTACAATTGGGATCAGGTGAATTTAGGACTAAGGAAATCAATAATTGACTAATGTGCTCACAGACGCGACTGAGCTGTACAGATAATTTGACGACGACCTTTATTCTGTTAACTGAAGACTTGGCAACAACCCGTTACATGAGACAATGTAGAGGCTAGGCTAACAGATCCAGTTCGGGAGGATCCATTGCTGGAGCCCTGATTCTGATTGTCGACTCTGTCGGTCTGTATGCTGATATCCCGTTTGCTTTTCACGGTTTTTTTCACTCCTGGATGGGCGACAGAATGGGCGTCTGCTGAGTAGTTCAAGTGAAACAAGGTACACAATCGAGAGGACTGAATACGACTGCATACAGCCGTAAGAAGCTTCTTAAATTCAGTCATCAAAGTTGTGTGACTTGATCAAGGCCAGTTTCCAACACTGGATTGTACTACAAAAAAAACGATAAGGTAAGGTAACAAATAACGTCGATTTTGAAGACTTACGGAGCCGTCGAGCGTGCCCACAATATCCATCGGTTTGTCTTCAGCTTCGGCGTCATCAGGAACTGTGAGTCCATCCTAGGAGGAATGTGAGAAAGTTTCGCAGTTCGTGACCTTAAAGCTAGAGGTGGTTAGAACGGGTCAAGCGCACCGCTAGCAGACAAGTATCCAACTGACGGCCTTCCTCCTCAACTCAAAGCTCAGTTGAGTTTTTCAGCTAACAAACTGTGCAACGAAATGCAGTGGTTCCAGCTGCAGCAGCTTCGTTCACCAAGGATAGGGAGAGTGGGAGAATGAGAGCCACGCATTGCAGGCGATGGTTCGCTTAGTTCATCATCCAGGTTGTGAATGCTTCTCAATAGGCTACTGTTGTCTGTTATACCTTTCAGAACTAATTTTATAGAGGCTGTATGGACATGCTACACAGAAAATGGGTAAAAATCACCCCCCTGAATAGCTATCCTTATTTCTTTGTTAGTCCTCAAAAAGAGTGGAAGTGTTGGACTAGAGTAACACTTCCATAAGGGCTAATCAGCAGTGTGCATTCTTAACCAGAACGACCGTGTTGTTACTAAGCCACCAACGTCCCTCACACCTGAACCGGCGAATGTGATCGTGCTCAAGCGCTACCGTCACTGTAACACAATAATCAACAAGCGATGGGAACTGTGTCGAATTGAGTGACGCAAAAGATATCCTTACCGCCCTCATCATTGACTTGCACAGCTCCACACCAGTCTGGTGAGACAACGCAGCAAGACGCTCATTGGCGTAATTGATCAACAAGTCGGCATAGCTACCCAAAGCGGGTGAAGTTAAGGGACCACATCGAGGGTTAGGCGAGGGAGCTTGTAAGCCTGGCGGATCACAAATCACCAACTGAGCACAAACTCGAGTCGAAGTTGTTCGATTGTGGGATGCTGAAGACTCGGAAGAGAGGCATCTGCTCAAAAACAACGGGGGAGGCATTGGTCACAAGTCACATTTAATTTGGTCAACTCAGTACAAGTCCAAAAAAAGTCGCGTCTAAAGAAGTCATTGGCAACGATATTCTTTTCCTGAGCTCAGTAAATACACGAAGTGAGGAGGGTTGAAGGCAACCTAGAAGACCGATAAGAGTAAAGTCATCAATCAGATCGCTGAATGGTTGCCGATAAGAGTCATCCTGAACGGTGATTTTGAATAAACCTGCGCCCATCAATTAAAACCGTTCCCTATTCGCAAGAACTAGCATACCATGCAATGTTGGCTCAAAGGATTTGGGGTATCACATTTAACTGATACCAGGGCGTGATGCGTCACGCCATGAGGAAATATAGTACTATGATAGGTCATTTCAGTAGTTGGTGAGCATATTGGTTAATCGCAGGACACTCCACAAGTTTGAGTGGCTTGCTACGTTTACTAGTTGACATGAGATGACGTTCAGTTAACACAAGTCAGGCACGGTCGAACTCTCTTACGAGGCTGTGCCATCCGAACGAACTCCGGTAAGCTAGTTGTAGTGTACAAGGTCAGTGATAGTCCAATTCACAAAGCACTATTTTTGGAGAAATTTGGAGGAATATCATAAAGTACCTATGCTCCAACTGGTGGTTATCGGTGTATACACAACAGTGAGCAGCGCCATTGACTTTGGACTTTATAAAAAGAGATATGTAAGGGAGAATATTGTAGCTGTGAGGAAGACGTAAGGGAGAATATTGTAGCTGTGAGGAAGAGGGGAATACATTCTTTAAGTATTATCAGGTGATTGCGACGAGACTGGCCCAAAGTGATCACTCATGGGGCATTGGTCACTGGAGAAGGGTTTCACTATGTACATTCGCCGTCTTCATCCCATCCTCATGGACGTATCAACCAGAGAGACTGACCCATATCTGGAAAAGTTTGGAGACTCTAGCTGCACATCATTTTCTTTGTGTGATCAAGAAACCCGAATACGACTAACGAAGGATAAAGAACGGCACACAGGTCCCAAGAATCTGGAAAGGGCGAAAAAATGTCTGCTTCAACTAGTAAGAGTTCTCGAAAAAATGGACAGTCCTGGCTCAATTAGCATCCAATCGCCAATTATTTACAAGATCCGATTTGATATCTCAGTTGACTACAATTGTCTTTTCATTGTGTTCGATATTTGTAGAATCATTCTGCCTCATTCTGGTTATTCACTTTTTTAAACCACCGAAACCAGTGGAACAAGTAAAAAAGATCTATGCCATAGACGTAATGCACTACTCGTAAGCTTGCTGAGAGTTTTTCGACAGCACACGACCGGTTTCGCCCTTCTTGGGGGCTCATCAGGTAGGCGCAGTACCCGAGTTTCCGTCAACCTTATGTTCTATTTGGGCACAAATTGCATGAAATTTGATCTACACACTGATCTGCATAGCAATTTGGTTTTGAAGGAAGACTCATCTGAAACCCAGCTGTATCTCTTGTTTATGATGATTTTCAGCAACTGAATGTGCTCCACAATTATTCACAGAAGAAACAAGGTTTCTGCTAATGAGCGTAGTGGCACCAACATGACAGACTGGTTTCGAACTGACGTCACTGCACATCGAAAGTAAGACCAAGCCTCAACTTGTCACTGTTCTGGGTATCACTTGGCATTCCTTTTCCTCCAAACAACACAAACATGTGGCATAACCTGCCGAAACATGAACAGATGCCAGTATGACAAGTTTTCGGATCATGTTACTGACAGTCAGGTGAGGTACATTAGACAAAAGGCAATCGCATCGTGGTCACAATTTGCAGGAGAGGGATGACGAGGGTGCACCGCAGGCAACTACACGTGAGGAGATTTGGATCAGGAAGTTTCGGAAAGAAGTCGAAACCTCACCAATCTGGTCAATGGTGTAAAAACCCTTTATTCAACGACCTACGGTGAGAAGTAAGGCAATTAGTTGGAGCAGAAAAAAAGAAATCCGTCAAGTTTTTGCACCTCGATCCATACATATAAAGCAGTGCAAGCTGTTGAAACACCAGCAGGGTGAAGCTGCTCGATAACATCTGCTGCAAGTTATCTTTCCGAATTCTAAGTTCCCAGGATCTTCAGCTAAATTTCACTCCTGTTTAGTGATTCGGATTTTGGAAGTGCGCTCACCATCAGGTTAAATTTTTTTCGCACTCCCGTTATCTGATTGTGAGCACGAAAAAAGGCCGGAAATTATGAGTTAAGAGTTTGAAAATCTGGTTCAGAATACCAGAAATACGAAGAGAGCCCGTTTCCAGAAAGACAAGGCGACGCTGACCTCCAGATGAACCAGTAATCCAGGTGTCCGTTGACAGAACCGATTGATGTTAGGAAGACAACTAACCATGTCTCAATGTGTCTCCACAAATCAAAGTTGACGGCGGCAAGCTGTTTGGTACAAACGTGAAGTTTGTCATACTAAACAATGCTGTCCCTTTGCACGCTGTTCAAAAAACACGTCCTGATGTGGAGCGCTGTTGTTCCGACAAACGACTGTTTGGTGGCGGCCTTATTCTGTGCTTCAAACGAACCCAGTGACAAGATTTCTGGCGAGTATACGTGTGCACTTTGTGGAATGTCAACTAATGTCACATGTTGAGCGAAGAATGGATGGTGAACTTAGCGAAATACACAAATTTGGTTTTGCGAGAGACTCGCCTGGAACCCAGCTGAATATCTCGTTTGTGATTTGAAGAAGTTTCAGCAACCTTATGAGTAGTGCATTACGAATACGGATGGTGAGCTTCGCCGAGGATTCAACACGCACCAGTCCTGAGCATTCTAGCTCGAGCAATATGATTGAGTAATATATAGGGAACAAGGTACGTGCATCGCTGCTAGTAGGACGGAACACCGGATGCTGAAGTGCAAGTACCAAATGGATGAAGTCATTGAAGTGATTCCGTCAAAATCCTCACATGGGCAAAGCGCCTCAAAAAGTAGGTATCAGTACAGGGCTATTGGGATAGGTAACGTCACAGTATGAATGGGATCAAGAAGCTTACCGGTTGATTAGCATGAGGAGGATATCCACGGTGGTCTGATAGAGACCCTGGATAAAAGCCCGAAGACTATCCATCGCCGTGCGACCAGCCTGTTCCGGGATACCGAACACGGCTGTAGTCAGGTAATCCAGTGGGCATCCTAATAGGTAGGCTGCACGATGTGCCGATTCTAGATTCAGGAACCCGGGGATGTGTGGTGGACACTCTGGGTCATTCGCGCATACGCTGTTGCATGACTGTTTGTTGTCGACACAACCAGCACATCCCAAATGGTAGATTACCGCCAAAAGTCGACTAATCCCACCGGTCAGCCATTCTTTCTCCAGATCAAAATCAAGAAGCTGAGCATCTGTACATAGCTGAGACCACTGGTGTTGTGCGGCCTCCTTGTCTTCAGTCTGAAATCAGAGCAAAGGGAGCAGTGATTGTGGGGATTTGGAGTGAGAAAGAAGATTGAACCAATCCATACTAAGCTGTTACCTTCGTAGTACTCCTGGGAAGTGATTCCCAGAAAGTGAACACTTAGAAAGATGAGTGAGTGCACTGTGGGTAACTCTAACTGTAGGCGAGGACAATAGGCAAGTTATGAATGTGTGTGAGAGTATGAAACTTTGTGCCTACGTTACTTTGAGAATGGTAGCACAAAGGTCGTCATAATGGGACGTCGTATGCCAATAGATATCCCAACACTTCCGTCATGGCGATTTATCACACGATACAAGAAAAGCTTCATTATAGGTGCAGAATATGTGTTGTCCTGAAAAGCAGTCCACAACCCGTTTCATCCCGATTTGCATCCATTAGATGGATGTGGTCGCATCACACGGTAGTCGACGGTTGTTCTGTAACGTAAGACGACCGGCGACAACACCTGTGCACAAGGCGAATATGAACGCAAATAGTGGAAGAATTTTTGCCTAAATGATAGGAGACCGATCGTGTTAAGCTCATGTGGTGGATACCAATAGGAACTAGAGCCGAAGATCGTTTTATGGGACGGGAAGTGTAAGTCCCAGACTCACGTGAGCGAGTGGAAATGGCTGAGCTGATCTTCTTTTCACGCTATGGGCGTTCGGTCTTCTCATTTCAAACTCTAATGGAGCCCGTCTACTTCCTGGGCGAAATCACTAGTTAGCCGGCTATGGAAGACACACAAGGGGATTACTCATGTAACTGTCATAAATCAAGTGGTAATCCGTCAGGGTGTGGCGAATTCTGTGCAGAAGTGTCACAAAGGGAGAGCATCTGTGGTAGCTAAGTTGGTGGAGTACACGTCCCGTAACCCGATAGCTCTTGTTCATCCCCGGCTTGGGTGTAGCCAGCCCCAAGGTTCAATTCCCACCGAGTGGCGATAATCATCCGAGATAGCCACGTTACAGCTTTACAAATCACACCTCCAAATTCATGTCTCACACACTTGACGGTTGTAGCATCCTCTAGCAGGATGGTGAAAAGTTAGCAAAATACACTTGGTTGTCTTTACTTAATCGGGTTTCTTGAAAACACATGCATAAGCTGAACCAAATAGTTGAAACTCATAGGAACTTACTCGGTGAAGCTTGGTCATGAACAAGTTGGGTTCATCCAGATCGGTGAGGAACAATTCTCGCCTGTAATTCAAATACATAATGCAGCCCTCGTAAGTAATATTATTGCATTGGGAGGCACTTTTTATCCGTCACTGCATGGGGATGTCAAGAGAATAGCGACGCACAGTTGACCTCTATAACTTTGTAAAGTCAGGCTAGCATGACACCATGACATTGTTCCAATTACTTGATATGGTCGTGACGGTTTGTGGATCGTTTACAGACCGTGACCATAGTGCGGTTGTCGTGACCCCGAAGTCTATCCGATTTGACGACCCCCCCAAATGCATGGGGATGTCAAGAGAATAGCGACGCACAGTTGACCTCTATAACTTTGTAAAGTCAGGCTAGCATGACACCATGACATTGTTCCAATTACTTGATATGGTCGTGACGGTTTGTGGATCGTTTACAGACCGTGACCATAGTGCGGTTGTCGTGACCCCGAAGTCTATCCGATTTGACGCCCCCCCCCCAAATCGGTTCGAACTGGCCTATAGGGTATCCGTGGCATGCTCACTCCCGTATCACTCCCTAATCGTCATAAGCCAGTACATCAGAACGAAGATCAAGCAGGGTTCGTAGACGAGAGACCAGCATACTGTGGTCACGAGCAGCGCATACTGTGTCCTCGTAGGAAACGTATGACTGACTGTCCAAGTTCGGGACCATTTCTTCTTGGTGGATGCCAAATATCTCGGCTGCAAGAGTGAATCGTTGATGCACAGCTAATCAGAGCATCTTGAAGGCCACAACAAACAAGCCACATAGGTGACGCATTTGAACAGTGCTCACCTGCCTTCCTTAAAGACCGGAGTGATCCTCGGGAAGCCCATTCTAGAAGTGCTTTTCCCACCCTATAACCATCAATAAGTATGCCAAGACTCCGGCTGTTTGAAGAAGATTGTGTACACTCCGTCAGGACCTGTTTTTTGCGTTTTGAAAGGACTATTTCACATTTACTTTCTTATAATGGATGATTTCGGTTAAAATTTCATTGAATTCTTTGCCTTATCTTCCAAGATGCAGCTGCTATTTGGTCGTGTCGGTCAGGCTTGTGTACTACTGGGCCATGTTGACCGGAATAGTTATACTTTAGGGCTGGGAGCAGCGGACCCTCGTGGTACGAGTAACCACATTACGACGTGGCTTGAGTAAAATCGAACCGCTCACAGCGCCAGCAGAATGTCAGCAATAAGATGTTTTAGCTAGACGACCAGAAGCTCCACATTTGTAAAAGGAACAATGCTATTTCCCCTGAAGAAGGATACACGACTTAAAAACATGCATTTCAATCGCCCCACCGTTGGCATATTGATTGATTAATTCTAAAGATCAAGAGGGTGGTGAGGCGCGAAACGCACCTGTTGCGCGTGGCAGCTCTAGGCTTATCCGGAGTAGCATTTCCAGCTCCGTGCAAAACGTTTGTGTAATCGTGACGATGTGCAGACATTCATTGACAGGTAAATACGATTTGGATGCCAGCTAACCACTCTCTCCAAAGGGTTTGTTGCAGGAGGTTAGCCAAATTTCTGCTCAAAGTGTTCCACTCATCATCCCAGTAGGTGACTTTACAAATGAGTTACCAGCCAGTCTTTTTAACTTATCGTGTCGCTGACAGTCGACACACTCTGATCAGTCAACTCAACGGGAAGCACAGAACCACAGAAGCACAGGAGCAAGAACCTTTTCCGTCTCCTGATCCACTAGAGTTCTGTCTTTACCCGGACTCTTCACTATTCAGTGTTTTAGGGATATGCATGCGCCGTCACAGCCATTTCCTCCTGGATTCGTATGGTGACAGCTAGTGATCGGTTGGTCATACGGGAGAAGCAGGATAGGGAGCTTTGAACTAAGCGAGTTTAGCTCCTACATCTGGCCATGCTTTTATCACGTACGCAGTACTTGTATTGTGTTGGTTCAACACAAAGAGTATTTGGGTTAGCTCAGATCGATAACCTTGGAATGGGGAAGTTCTTCAAAGATGACGTATTTGCACGTCCTGTCGATCTACGGGTTCATATGGGAGAGCGGCTTATCAGGAAGAATTCCCGCGAAAAGTGCCAAAATGGATATCCAAGAATGAAAGGCCTATTAAATTGTACCTCCCTATCAGTAACTGACAGATGGGTGGCTAATATGAAACCACAGTTGTTTTCGTTTTGTGGCCTTCAAGTCTTAGTGTGGAGAATTGGTGCTGATCGGGAACAACTGGACAATTCGTTCCTCGTTGTCTTTGCACCTAGTACCGATTGCGAACCAACCACCCAGACGCGATCCTACGGAACTCAGTTGACTAATTTGGGCATCCACACCACCCACAAGGAGAAGAATGTCATTACTTCTTGTCTGACGAATCAGTCTGGATAGATCTTGTTGGAAAGGGTATTTTGATTGCTTTCCGTGGGAGTGGGTTGGATGGGGATCTAATGGTTCGCTGATGTTTGTAAGAGCTGGAGACAGAAATCAGTGAACAAAGAGCTGTGAGGTCAAATGATACTCCTCGTTTTTTTCAGACCTAGAAGGAAGGTCTGGTTGCGGTAGCCTACAGTGAACTTTCGGTTCGAGAGTCCGACACATGAGGGAGTAGAGGTAGAAGGGCCATAAGTCTGCTATCTGACTGAAAAGTGTGAACTACAGGGTAACGGTTTGGAGAGTTTTATTGAGGTATTCTGCTCAGTCTGTGGGAAGCTGGCCTAGTCCAAGAACACACGACACTTGGTGATAGGCGGCATAGTTGAGACCATCCCAGGTTCTTGATATGAGTTATTATTCTTCCGACCATACTTGACAGTACGTCAGCGGTCACGGTCCAGTGTGAGGAACCAGAATGGGCGTTTTCCAGGACAGGTGTTTTTCCAATCCCGTTGCTACATGAAGAAAAAAGCTACTTTTATACATATGAGAAAGTTGGATGCTATCTTCGCACTCCAACTGCAGCGAGTGTACTTTACCAGTAGACTGCTTTGTGAAACAAATGGTCGCAATACAGTGGTCAGAAGTCGCCTTCTGGGGTGAGTGAACCCTAAGGAACGGCGTCCCGGCCACTATAGCTCTGTATTGCACGACCATGGTGGCACGCACCATTGGACCAAGGGTTTGGGGCAATCCAATCTTTCGTAGACATTTTGGACGACTGGAAACGATTGAGAAACTTTTTTAACAGTGGTGACAGCTTCGTGTACGCTCTTCTTACAGGGTTGATCAATACCAACCCCTGGCAACAAACCACACAGATTGAGCCAATGAATAAGGGAGCATGAGCGAATCCAAATATTTTATAAACTGCTTCCATTTTAAAAAGTAGCCTTTTACAAGCAGCGTGGAGCTCAGAGGACTTTGGAGGTCATAATTTGACACTTCTCATGAGCACGAACAGAGAAAGATCGGGTTGGTAATATGCACCAATGGCTAGACGGAGTTCGTGTCCGTTCACAAGCGACAATATTTCCAGGGTAATCGTCATTATCCTCATGTTGACTCGGATGTCATTCCAGAAAATGGGGTTCTTTCGTACTGGATTTAGGAGTTGCACGAAAACTAGCGTGATCATAAACAACCCACTCACCGATTGAATTATCAGGCTTCGGCAAACCGACAGTAGGCAGGGCACACTGCACTTTTGTGTACCGACTTTGGAATATGCTGGGCAAATGCTGTGGAAGACTTTTACTTGAGTAGTCTTTCATTCCTGAAACACTGACCCCCCGGTGAAAGAAAGAGCTACTGTCCAGTTGACCAAAAGAGTTTGATGAAACTAACTAATGAGGATGAAGCCCCCATGCACTGCTCTTTTTGTCTTCGTCGCTTTGCAATAGCAACATGAAAAACGGACGAGTAAACGAAGGGCCTAATGAGTTCCGAATTATGCTATGAAATCTGATCAATAATTCAGAATGCTTATGCACATAAGACCTACTAGCACTCAGAGGGTACGCGGCCAAAGTAAGTGGATCAACGACTAACATAGTGTTGACCACCGTTAACAGTTTTTTTTCCCACACATACAGAACAAAACGAAATGGAAAGCGCAAAACTGTGACAGACCTGGATGTGGAATCCAAACCAGCTAGGAAGTAGTAGAAAATGTGGAAGTTGGGCTCGCCTTCGGGACGTTCCGTGACGCGTGTTCGATCGAACAATAGCAATCGAGTGGTTAGGCCGGATATGACTAAGCGCGAGTCTCCAGATGAGGCGTTGTTCGCGGTCGACTTGATATCAGTAAACTCGACTGAGAACAGGCGGATGGTTCTACTGGCGTTGGTGTTGAGTAAAATGCGGGAACTGGTGAATGCATCCAACAAAGAGAAAAGCGCTCGTAGTCGTTCAGCTAGTTGGGGGAGGGGCGTGAGCGAGCAAAGGATAACAATCAGAATATGAGCGGGGATGGGAGAAGTAAAGAGAGTAACTAACCCACTCTATTTGAGATTGGTTCACCATAGGGTTTGTGAAAATACAGGCTAGACTTGACACAATAGCGGACCAAATGCTTGCTCGTCCTTCCGCCTTTTCTGTTCGTTTAATGGAAGTACTCACTGGCTTCGATGAGCGACCTTGAATCTAAGTCCGGGTGTGCTTAAAGTTGGGCGACTCAAACGTAACCAAAGTAAAGACCTTTCCGAAGATGCGGTTACCCGGGGGAGTATAGAACCGTGCTTTCTATCAAAGACTATGTGTGTAATTCCCTTGAAAACAGACTACCTCTTGACAGAGGTGAAGGACCCAGGTCCGAAAGGGGGTCCATTCTGTAGGAAAGATTGCAACCCGGTTCACTTCTTCATGCTTTTCGAGGTTACTGTATGAACCGATGTAATATCATTGGTGTTTAGTAACAACCCAACAACGCATTGAAAATGTCTCCCCGAAAGGTGACGAAACGTCTGCAAGTCAAGCTCGGCGAGCGGATCAACAGTCACCGGACCATTGGTTATGCACACTTCCAAAAACGATCACGAAACCATGCAGTGGTTCACCTGGAAGGCATCGTATTTTGATTCCTTGACACAAGACAATCCTACCAACCAGGCCTTGAACGAAATGCTGTCCATACATTCCAAGTTGGCACGAATACATGTCTCGGTCTGACAGAAAAACTGGAGTTCTCCCGTCTGTATACAAACTCTGGTTACAAAAGCAAACAGGAACTAATATGCCTGACTCCGAACTCCAATTCATCAGCGCACGATTCATGTAATGTCATGTGATGTGTAACTTCAGTGATTGGCTGCTTGTCACATATCGTCAGAAAGTACGAAGACGTCATCCACCATAGTATGAGGTAGTCGGATTATCGCTATCACATCATCCACAGAAATGCTATTCAAAGTGTGCCAATCAAGGGGCTGATATGTGGAAATACATACCTCGAAATAAAGCTGAGGACTGGTGATTATCGCATACTGGTTGAAGAGTTGCTTGCAAAAGCTGAGGACTGGTGATTATCGCATACTTGAAGTGGTTGAAGAGTTGCTTGCCAGAAAAGACACGTGTGCTTAGTTTTCAGTCCCGAAAAACTGATGGATGACTAGGATGAGAGTGGAGAGCACGTAGCTCTTTGGCCGGGAAATCCATATGCAAATACGAATCACAAAAATTAACAGGTAAAGAGAAAAAATACTCACCGGTTATCCGAGGACGAGTAAAATTAAGCGGAATTTGTCCATCTGTTTGGAAATTCGCTGCCATAACCCGATTAGATTGGTTGAGCAAATAAGACATTAGATCCAACGAGGCTCTCGATTTCCCCGAGCCAGATCTGCCTGAAAAACAGATGGCTTGACGGAACACGGACTCTGGAAACCCGCTGCAGGTTGAAGTCCCCGTTTGGGCCGAATAGCCGTTGACTGCGCCCTTGGAAGCAGCGTGCGAATGTGTTGCAGCGATGGCGGCAGAACGGTTGAGGCGGGCTAGCGCTAACTGAGCAATGGAAAATATGTGCGGAGGCATGTCGCGTCGGTTTTGACAGCCAGAAAACAAGTCCATCACCTAAAAAGAGACAGGAGTATGACCATGAGTGGCCGTAAACAGTTCATTATGATGAGAGGACAGATGTAGAATACAAAATGGATACGGGTGAGTTAAGTGGTTTAATCGCGGCTACTATTGTTCCTGTAGACCAGACTAAATAAATTATTTAGTCTTAGTATTGTGGTCAGCGACCTAATCGTACGAGAATAATCGACTGTATAACCAGTTCGTACATCACAGTCTGAGTAAACTTACAGAAAAAGTTAAAAAATCATCTTTGAAAAACTCGGGTTCGGGTCTTGTTGCTAACTAACTGACCCTGTCGTGTTTCGTCAAAAGCAAAGATAAACAGACACCCGTTAGCACGCGTTTATTAGGATAAGGATCAAAGATACCCTCTATACTTGGTTTCAGAATTACTGTAGGATTGCTGGGCGACGGGATAGTTTCAACATCACATTACCAATTAGCAGTCTAAAACCCCATTGAACACTGCAGAACCGGCTTCTTTTTAAGGGAACACAGCGGAAGGAGGTCATATCTGGATGGCTTTCGGTTTACTTACCGCCTCCGAGTAGATGTTCAGACGAGTCATCGGATTGATCGTTAGTAAGTACGAACCAGAAGCGTATGTGCATACTTGACCAGAACCGAAACGTTGAATCAGTGTATGCGTAAGGCTGCATTCGTTTAGATACCGTAAGTCAGCCACGTCTTCGATATGGTCAAATGTAGCGGGATTGGACTAA
>NW_008751661.1:2918459-2922335 GCF_000715545.1 Opisthorchis viverrini
GTGCAATTCCGGTTACAACAGAACATAAAATTGACGGGAACTCGGGGACAGACGAATGACGAACAAATAAATTGCCAGATGACTTGTAAAACACGAACCCAGTACGAACAAAAAGAGTGATTGATCGGTTTTGCTAGAGCAATCAACACAGTAGTGAACTCACAGGAAAACAATACGGCAGGAAAGAATCCGCAGCAATTGACAAACTAACCGATCACTAAATTTGTCAGACCCGTGTACATCCACACAATTGACAAGTTCACAAAAAATACGGCAGTGTGGTGCTCACATGCAACAGCTGATAAGTGGCGTGGTCGAAGTAGGGCGGAAAACAATGGTTCACCAATGCAGCGATAAAACAGCCATTAGACAGGTGATTAGCATTGTTCAACCGGGCCAATGAGTGCAATGTGATAACCAATATTGTACTCCACGACTACGCAATTGAAGCACTGAGAGAGAGGAACACACGAATACCGACGCACAGACGCCCGTATACGGGCCCGTGGAGTAAATTAAGCTCAGACACCATCAAGATGTGACAAATAGTTTCATTCTTTCACGCATTAACCTATCGATCGAAATTCACGTGTGTCTGTGTGTGTATTTAGACTTGATTGGCAACCTTCGTACACAGAGATGATTGGGACCAAAATGTAAACTAAATGCAGTTCGAAGGAATCTCGGA
This sequence comes from Opisthorchis viverrini, assembly GCF_000715545.1. Lineage (NCBI taxonomy): Eukaryota > Metazoa > Platyhelminthes > Trematoda > Opisthorchiida > Opisthorchiidae > Opisthorchis > Opisthorchis viverrini. Next base: position 2,919,148 of record NW_008751661.1, read on the forward strand.
GTATATACAAACGAATCTTTCATGGGTAGTGAATAGTTGAGAACAGATGCAACTAGGTCGGCCTGAGTTTGCAAATTTAAGATGAAACTAGCAACGTAAATACTCTTTAAAAAATGAATAATGTTGTTATATTATTCATAATAACAGAGTCAAAATGACACCAGCATTGTAAAGTTGTCTCGTCTCCGCATTGTTCCTAAAAGCAACAACAGAGTGAAGTCGTGTAGCGACATCAAACGTTGACAAAGCCACGAAGTTGCCGGAAAGCATTTTTACTAAGCGAGATTTTTTCCACGGACAATAGCATTTCACAATATTCAATTGATGGGATGTCTCCACTTAGTTTGTAAGACAGTAAAACTCCTTTCAGCAAATTGAGGAACGCGCAACCAATAGGTAAAACAACTGGTGAAGAGGCTGATATAGAGGCTTAAATAAAAATCAAGTAGTATATGCATAGATATCATGGAAAGCGCGCTCCTTTGGAGCTGGACAAATTTGCGCTTTTGTTAAAAGCACACCGTCTTCGAGGCATGTAAATTGAGCCGTACTTTTTTTCCGTTGTTCTCTACAACTGTTGTCATAGAGGATGCATNGATTGAATTAGCTAAATTAACTGCGCGACAACTGGACTTGATTCCCGTTAAGACGGAACATACAGAAGACAAACACTTGCCAGCTATTTTATACTGTTCACCCGTCCTTTTAAGCGGACTGTCAAAACAGAACTGAACTGTTATCAATCGGTGCATTCGGCTTTTATTATCGTCCGGTAACATTCTCCTTGAGGCTGGTAAGAATAAAAGAGAATATTTGACGGGATATTTACGCATTACACTCCGTCATGTGTAAATACCTTCTGAAATGCCCATTGTGCAGCACTGGTGAGCACGAACTTTATTACGCGAACACCTGTGGTTCCCTATCTCACCCACCTCATGACCACTGGGTGAAGCTTCACAGCCGAACTTTTAAAACTAATATTCGCACGATATGTTCTCCATCGTAAATGGTTTTCGGTCCTACTGTTTTCCCTCATGTTGTTAGTTGCATCCTTCAGTTTTTGTACCCATGCTGTTTACATAAATATGCGTCTCAGTATCCAAGGTAAAGGGGTTGCTGGAAAAATTACCCAGCAATGATGAACAAAAGAAATGCCTTGTCTTGTCCTTGCCTACACTTCAGAACGCTTCAGCATATGCTCTTGTCTGATGTGTACAGACTTCTACGATATGGCACCCTCCGCTTTCCAACTCCACAGACTCATCTGCCTTCCTTTTTAATTCTATGCAATTTCCCTCCTCATCAGGTAGACAGACTCATCAGATATTGTGCAAACCGCTGATATGATCCGGAANCGGTGTTGAACATCGATGTCATGCTGTTGATGATGATGCTACTACTCCCATCGACATCCAAATACCGGAGTGACTCGTTCACAGTATGCCCGTTGAAGAGCTGAACTTCCACATGTATGCGGAAAACATGTGTACATTGATGGCCAAAAACACGCGTTTTCCGAAAGTTCGCGGAATTTCATGAGAAACTGATATCGACAGAGAAAACGAAGAATCCAAAGTTTCTCAGATGAAAAAATACTCAGTGTAGCATTTCTTAGATAAAACTACTACTAAGAACACAGAACCTATCCGTTTTCGAAGTTAGTGTGACACGGAAAACTCGAATAGTCATATGCCTTAGTCTGGTAAAACGGATTCCACTGTTCTAGAGAAGACGCGAAAAAAGAGGTATCGGGCAAGTCAATCGCATCACTCAAGAGTGAACATTTTCGCCTCTTCAGACTTGAAACTTCAGATGAGTCCAGCGTGCGGTTGTGGAGTAGTGGTAACACGCCCGCCCTGCATATAAGGTGTTCGGAGTTCATACCCCGACACAGCCAAAAATATGCACTGCTGATGAGCTCTACTACGAGCGAAACTCCAGTTCAGTGCTTCACCCGTTTGATGTGTGCACACCGCCACAAGATGAAGACTGTCTAAACGTGATGTGAGCGTGAAAAAAGATTTCCTCAATTCGTTGTTGCTGTCGAAATTCCAGATAAAGCCATTTTAAGCGGGCCCAAACAATATATATAGTAGGACTGAAAAAAACGGGCGATAACCTAGTGGGAAAACAGAGGAGGTATAGTGGGACGAAAACGCCTAACGATAGAGAACGAGTCACGGGAGCAGTAGTTCTAAAAGTTGAGAACTGAAGGATGACCCCGAGGTCAGCAGCTGAGCGAGATAGGAGCCACAAGGTTAGCATATGCAGAACTTCTTGAATATGCATGCACACCAGTGTTGCGCGAACGAGTGCTGGCAGTCTCTGGAAGAAAATGACCATGCCTGAATTTTCAAATCTTGTATCAAGAAGAGGAAGTTCACGTAGACAGAATTCAGCCTATATATCTATGAACATACCATCATCCACGTCTCTGTAAGCTTCGCCCTTGTATTGCCTAGCTTCCCCATGCACATCACTGGCGCCATTTGAAACGCTGATTTTTGCAAAATATAATCATTTACATGAGAATTTGGTTTTCATGGGAGACCTAACTGAAAACGTCATCTATGATATTCTTCAACTAAATGTGCTACATAAATACCGCTTCATGTTTCAGTTGGCACGGTATTCGAGAGATCCCTGTATGTATTTCTTGAAGGAAACTATTCACAAGGTTGCCGAAAACTGTTCGATAACGGACGACGAGTTTTACCCTTCTTAAGGATCATCAGGTAGGCGTAGTCCCCAAGTTTCCGTCACCCTTACGTTCTACTTGAACCCAAATTGTACGAAACGAGAGACTCAGTTGGGATCCAACTGAGTACCGTGATAAAACCAAACTGGTGAGTGCAGTTCGGGAATTTCATGCAATTCCGGTTACAATAGAACATAAAATTGACGGGAACTCGGGGACAGACGAATGACGAACAAATAAATTGCCAGATGACTTGTAAAACACGAACCCAGTACGAACAAAAAGAGTGATTGATCGGTTTTGCTAGAGCAATCAACACAGTAGTGAACTCACAGGAAAACAATACGGCAGGAAAGAATCCGCAGCAATTGACAAACTAACCGATCACTAAATTTGTCAGACCCATGTACATCCACACAATTGACAAGTTCCCAAAAAATACGGCAGTGTGGTGCTCACATGCAACAGCTGATAAGTGGCGTGGTCG
>NW_008751661.1:2923529-2958883 GCF_000715545.1 Opisthorchis viverrini
TTACACTCCGTCATGTGTAAATACCTTCTGAAATGCCCATTGTGCAGCACTGGTGAGCACGAACTTTATTACGCGAACACCTGTGGTTCCCTATCTCACCCACCTCATGACCACTGGGTGAAGCTTCACAGCCGAACTTTTAAAACTAATATTCGCACGATATGTTCTCCATCGTAAATGGTTTTCGGTCCTACTGTTTTCCTTCATGTTGTTAGTTGCATCCTTCAGTTTTTGTACCCATGCTGTTTACATAAATATGCGTCTCAGTATCCAAGGTAAAGGGTTGCTGGAAAACCAGCAATGATGAACAAAAGAAATGCCTTGTCTTGTCCTTGCCTACACTTCAGAACGCTTCAGCATATGCTCTTGTCTGATGTGTACAGACTTCTACGATATTGCACCCTCCGCTTTCCAACTCCGCAGACTCGTCTGCCTTCCTTTTTCATTCTATGCAATTTTCCTCGTCATCAGGTAGACAGACTCATCATATATTGTGAAAACCGCTGATATGATCCGGAAATCACGTCCTACGGAAATAGATATACAAGCTATCCAGAGAGAGCATCTTGTGCTAAGGCTGTTCTCATCATGCACCATAACCTTGAAGAAATTCGGACTTTCAGGTAGGAGAGTGTGCTTGATTCAGCATAGTAATTGAAACTGATCATGAGCTACACGGCACTGGAACAAGAAGTAACGGAAGATGAAGAGTTAGGGCAATAAAAATGAGCAGCATTATAACCATTGAGTTCGCCGTAGTGTCATTACTGCCACTTTCCAACTTCAAGCATCTTCAAAAGTACTCGGACAGGTGATCAAGACTCTCAACCAACGCCGTTCCGTTAGCGCTATCCTACACACTATAGACTGACTTCCGCGAAGTTCCTTCCAGGCTCGACCTGACATGTGGAATAGAGCGCACCCTAGTGTTCGCGCCGCCAATCGGTGTTGTCGTTCGAAATGCCCAGAACCCACGGTCACAGTTCCGCATTGATCAGTAGCTTGCTCAAGCAGATGCTCGAGCTGCTTTGTATACAACGATGGTCAAATGCAGATCCGTTTTGCATTTCACGTTAGCCTACACACCCGTGGCAAAGTATCTTTAGGACCAACGCGTTGTACAATCGACCCTTGTAAACGTAGGTAATTATCCACGATCGTTACAAATAACCCCGACAGACAAATGACGTTCTTGCCTCAGTAGTTCACGACTTCATTTCCGAAGTTATGTCACCACCACTAGAGGTGTTGTATTCAGAAACTCACGACCCCAAGCATCTCATCCAAGAAAGCTGGAGGAGGTGTCGGAGTAGGTCAGCCTTGCACAAGAACCTTGCTCTTAACGTAATAGTATCTACGTTTACCGCATTCACGAGGCCATCCTCTTAATCCGGGTCATGGAGTCTTTTGTCTGGAGATACAACTGAACCACTCTCAGTAACGTATTGAACAGTAATTATTAAGATGGCACTGATTACGATATTGGGCAGCTTTGGCGAACTTCACTGGTTATTTTGAAGTTTCGCAATGGAAAGTAGTACAATCGAAAGCGCCCAGACGCTTCTCTGTATATGGTCCTCGAAGCCCTCCGAAACGTATCTAGTACAACACCATAAGCCGCAAACAGCCGCTTTGACCATCGTGTCGAAAGCAACACAAATATCAAGAAAAGCAATGATCAGATACCACTAGACAACGTGTCTGTGCCTCGAGATTCGTCTGAACCACTTTCGATGTGGAGCCCCGGCCCCCTTCTCGCGATGATTCAGTGCGCGTATCCAAAATGTTGTCCAGAGAATGACATCTCCCAGTATTTCGGTATCGTGATGTTGTTAGCCGTCCGTCTTCACTCAGAGAGTCAGTGTTTTCTACCCGGAAGTGCCAAAAATCTGTGGATAGAGGACGGTTAGTCAACAGCTTGAACCTTAAAAAGCTCCGATGGAACCAATCCTTTCTTCTTAATTGGGCCAAGTTTGGACGGGTGGGAGAATCAACAGAAAGAGCTAAGCTCCCCAACCAGTTGGAAGAGGACTTAGAGTGCTTTGCCCATTAATTCATACATCAAAGGTCATTCGAACGTTCCGTCGAGCTCAAAAGCACTCATACTCTTTTGCGACCAACAAATCCTGTCAGCTAGACTTGACGACAATGGTAGTAATTCGTTTAGACTAGTTCCCTTTTTCCGGTTTGCTCCTCCGGATCACACAATCTTTCGAAGTTTCCCTTGACGACTGACAAATTACAGCCTGTAGCACGGCATTCTGAGTGCAATCAGGACCAGTAGTCCTCCGTAGGTGAACAGACTTGTTGAAAATTCACTCATCGAGTGCACGCCGACAATGAATGCCGATTTTCGCCGCACCTTCACAGATTAAGGGTTTGATTGACGAGAAATGCATTAAATCAGAGTATAATATGGGATGGATGAAATACATTCATTTGCTTTCACTTAGAACGTATGGTTGATGGAACTTCAGGGGGTACGCCTACCTCCTGACCCCCGAGAAGGAAGAAGCCAGTGATGTGTTGTGTCAAGGTCACTATGGGATATTTGCAAGCACTATGGACCGTTCATGTAAATTTGAGCGCATCAGAAGTTGGAATAGTGGAAAGAGCGCATGCATTTCGTCAAGGGTCATTTTTAAATAACAAAGTAAACAAAACAATGGCGCCGCCCCTGTGGACACTACATCTCAGTTACATTCGCATGGCTATGCGTCACACTCATGAGAAATAGACTACTGACGCCTTGGTCTAGTGTTTTGAACTTTGCACTAAAAATCCCTCTACTGCAATTGGAAGCTTGTCGCGAGGGCAGACGACAGCTCCTTCCTTCGCTCTAATCGATATCTGCCTCAAAATAGTCTACTGAGATTGTTGTAAGTAGCCGAAATAATTCCATCTTTGGTATCGCCCGCAGTGACCAGGCAGTAAATAGAGATAGGGTGGGGCTGAGTCAATTCCGACTGGCTGCTGCTGCTGAAAATTTTCTATACTGATGATTGATAACCGTCCAAGCTGGCGTTTCAACGGTTTGCCTCTTTTCAAACCACTGGCTAATATTATTTAATCGATCGTGTGCTAGTATGACCGACTTGGAAAAAAAAGAATGCATTCGGGTGTGGACAGGCATGACTGGGATCGATTTGGGTGATAGAATACTCAGGAGGTGGTTTATTCTGAATACACCCGTAGATGCTTCAGTAAGGCCAACCTCACAGTCCGTTGACATGGGTGCATTGTTTGCAAGAAGTGCGAAAAAATAATATATCGGAGTTATCAAATCCATAGATGATGTAAATACTCGGTGTTGATTTCCCCACACATGATTTTGAGTCACATGACGACAATCCCGAATAGGAAGAATTAAGTTCGAAAGTCGAATGTAATATCTACACAAAAGTAAGCGAGAGTACACGAAAACCTCAAGTATTCACTTTCGCAGGGTCAAAAGGGGTGCACGTTTGGCGCTGACCGACAGCGCACACAAGAATGTTGGTTCGGTGGTTGTAGTCATCCTATCCGAGATCAAATTTGTGATTGTGATTAGTGTTGCGACCACACGGATGTCATGGTTGGATAAGTCAGAATAGACCGAGCAGATGGATTGCGAATGCGGTGCAGTAAAATACTTATACACACGCACACACATGCGAGCATATCAATGTCGGGCAGAACGGCCATTGTGGCAAGACTAATGACGGGAGTGAAGGCCATGTCAGAGGAAAAAACAGTGGAAATCAATAAGCACGCAGGCTGAGTAGGTAAATGAATAGGTACTTAGATGTCCTCATTGGGTCCTATGTAATGGGAGTACGCCCACTGACGACAATACAGGGTTTTCATAATTGAAGAGGAGGCCTTAGGTTGATCCTCTGAAGTTTCGAGTGGACCTGGAGAGACTACCCTTCAGCTCGGATAACACACAAGTTCCTGATGGATTACTTAAATAGAAAGACTATTCAGAAGAGAGCAGAATTTCACCAAACCCGCTTGTGCGACAAGTAGTCAGGCGGTTTAATGATCCTTAAGGTTCCTTATTGCAGGCCTTAAAGACCCTTCATGAAGAGCCGAAACAGGAAAACTGCTTGATGTACCGTTGTAGGTTAGTTTGACCGGTGCACCGACTGCAATGGGTGTTCTGCTCTCCCTATTTCACGTAGCGTTGCTGGTACTTGACACTGTTCGGCTTGAAATTCACTCACATGTTGGGAATTATATGACTACCTTGAATGATCACTCGGTATCATTTAAAAACTGGCATCAAATCCCCAAAAAGTGATTTGCGTTACAGTAACAGAAAATGTGCTTGCTCCCTTCTGACAACTAAGCAAAATCCAGGCTCTCCAACAGCATGATGAAACTGCCATATATCAAGTCACACAAACGATCGGATATTCTCTACATACGTAAGATCTACGATTAGTTACGACGAACTAGCTCAAAGTGCTAGAAAATACATGATGACGTGGAGTGCATTAGACAGCTCGGCTCAGACAACTGTGATGTTCTCTTCTGGCCTACGAGGAAATTCCGAATTGGAACCTATGTGCAGCTGATGAGTAGAAATACCTGAGAATTTGGAAAAAGGTGCGCTCTGTTTCAATCCGCTACTGATTCGATCCAGACGGTCTGCCAAGTTGTGGATATCTGGATAATGATCGATGCTTACAAAGGATTGCAGCACCACCGAGCAAATGGATTTGGCTTTGATCAGTGTTCACGCTGCTTATTTGGGAAGGTGTTGGGAAGCTCAGTCAGGGGAGGTCGTGACCGATCCCATCACAATGCTAACAGAGGCAAAAGCACCGTGCGGTGGGGATCCGGTCTCAAAACCGAGGGATTCCCGTAATCGTGGGAGAAAGAAAATTAGTCAGCCGAATTGGATGATGACACAGCTACTGTACTGACATCGATGGAAGCATTTCGAACCGAGAATAACTATGGTCACGTGTATGGAAACAGTCCAGAGGCTGTAGATCCCTTGAACGACTGTCACTGCGAGACATTTGGGGAGGTGGCAAGTGACTGAAGTCAGGCGCAAATATTTCTCCCCCCAGCAGAAGTCACCTCTGAACAAGAGCAAATTTTGGCAGGCCATTGGAGTGTCCTCCAGAAGATATCAAACGAGGGTTCGGTCAATCAGAGGAGAAGTGAACGAACTATTGGCGTGCACCAGATGGACGATAGCCAGGCGCGGTTTCAGTTTAGAAAAGGCCCTTGTTCAATGACGTATGGTACCAGGGAAGTAACTTGTGGTTACGCAACTTCTTAACTGTACGTAGGGAAACTCACGGTAGCTGAATTCAGTGCGTAATGAGTCAAAGTGAGACAAATACAGCGGTACTTATGGAGCACTCCGTTCGAGGGCATAAAATAACCCTCAGCGTTGGCCATATATGAAGAGAGAAAGTGATTAATAACAGTGGAGGTGTATTGGATAGGACAGTTACTCAAAGTGAATCGGACCACGAATAGACTACGATGTTAATGTAATTCTTTGCATTATAAACAGCTGGAATGTCTTGATTTCGTCAAGCTAACACTCTAAATCACACAGCACACTAGGCGAATGGTGTACACAGACGCATACTATACCCAATCAACTAACCAAATGTCGGGATGGCTTGAAGTTGACAAAAAAGAGCTCTGGTTCGCGTCTTTGGCAACCGTAACTATATGTCTCAATGTCACAGGCATCATAAAGTAGGAGGCAGTTTCTAAGCAAGTTCGTTTTGGAACTGGCGGGTGCACGAATATATACCAAAGGCTATGAAAAATATCCAAGTATTCCATAGTAGAAATTTAGGACCAGACCAAAGAAAAGGCGGTGTTGTGTCAGTGAACCTTCGTAAACTTTTGAAAGCAGTGCCGAAGAATAAAGCGACTTGTGGAAGATTAGGTCCAACGGATGATGTTAGGAATGAGTTAGTTAGTGACCTGAGGATCAGGGAAAATAGTGTGCCACCATCCTTAGTCGCACTCGGTAGGTCATACATCCAATGTGTTGTGTGTTCAAAACCTCCCGTGTTTGATTTTGCAGTCTGTAAAAAAACACTGCTGTTGCACGTGGACTTCGAGGTTCATTTAATTTACTTTGCGCTTGCATCGATATAGGCCAGCACTTTTGAACTCATAATAGGATGAGCAGATGGCTGGTGTCTAACTTCCGCTCCATAGGAAGACTGTCACAGGTGTGTTCAGTCTCCTTCGAGGCGTGGATTACCGCTAGGCCGTTAGTGATGGGAGCGCCGTCGAGGACACTGGCGGAGAATCACCTCGGGGGTTTTCGATTGTATTCGGTCATGCGACGAGTACTTTACTCAAAGACTTCATTGTGCGCAATCAATTGCAGTGATCGTGCATTCCAAGTTATTGTGTACCGGAGAGAGGGTTGCCTTCCCCACCGAACTCAGAGCGGTGCAAACCATGGAGTTGCTAACGTGTGGGATGGAAAACATGAAACACAAAACGATGACACTTCTACAACCGGAACCCCAGGATGTGGTCTCCACGGCCGTCTTGAATAGAACTAGGAACCATGGGTTGCGGAGCTGTGAGGATCTGCATCGATTGAAAATGAGTACTGAAGATGCGGCCGCACATGACAAGTCAACACTAACTCTCCCATTCCGCTTTCCTTTCCTCAAGACAGTAAACAAACATTACTGTACTCAGCCAAGACAATGAAGATGATCGCTTGGGTGAATTTTTCGGCCAACAAGATGAAAGAAACAAACTCCACAATGAAACCCAGAATCAGGTTGATAAGAAAAAATAAATACAGCACATCCTACGCATGGTGTTATGCTGAGGGAGGTGCGATATTACACTCACAATTAAAAGAACTAAAGTTTAATGTCGATACCTAGTTAATAAACAGGTAACTGTTGCCGGGTTCCGTTGCTATACCACCATATTTAGGCCGTCCGGTGGCTTGCGCATGTTCACCCACTGATCTTGTTTCTACATCGGGACGAAAGCAAGGCGTACAGCACTACATTTGGCTCAGTACAAACCGTCTGTGGCTACCCTTATGTGCGCAGAAACTCAGTGCTTCGACCATACTTGAGCAGCAAATCCAATTCGGATGCCAGCTATTCATATGATTTATAGACAACCCAGTGTGATGGGTTAGTAGGTAAAGGTAAAATGGAGAAACTCGCGCCAGTTTACCATAGAGTCTCAAACTGTCATCCATAGTTAACCAGTCAGGACAGCTATACAAATGAAGCGACAGAAAACGGACGATTGATCTCCACAAAGTGTATGAAGGAAAAACGCTCACGTGGTAGCAACCGGTAGAATCGATCTGTTGCGCAGTCGGGCACCGAACACACGCAGAGAGAACGGCACGAAATCTTAAGAGCACAAATTGGTGGCGGTTGTAATGGCACAAGATACAAAAGAGGTGTAAGGGCCTTTACACACCTAGCGGCAAACTTATTCTGTGAATCCCTGAACGTGTCTGAAACCTTACTAACCATACTTTCGTAATTGTGCAAGTCTTGAATAACTAAGGTTTTTGGAGCTCTTCTCCGAGGCTAGGCAAAAAAAGAAAAACCACCGGTTGAGAATAGTTTGGCAGAAGATTCAAGTTTCCAACATAAACTAGGCTTACCTCCAAAATCCCCATGTACAGATTGGTAAATCCACCAGCGTGGATAACTTTTGGTCGAACAACCATGGCACGAGCAGAGATGGATAGGAGTTCGGGATCTCTGGACGCCCCTTTCTCACCAATATTAGGCATCGTGAGACAACCGAACGTTCGTTCGGAAAATTCCAGCAGCTCAGGACTTGGTTTTACGGATAGCGTAACTGAAGAACCAAAGGTGCGTATCAACTGCACAACGTCAGTTAGGGGAAGGTGTTGCGTATCAGTGTCATTCACGGCAACAAGCCGGTCACCAGGGAGCAATCCAATGCTAACACCAGAGGGCCCAGGTTCTGAAAACAGTGCCTACAGAATAGAAATAGCGAGCACACAAATAAATAGAGATCATGAATGGTGCATACAGCTGTCAGACGAACTAACGCTATTGGTCCAAAAATGAAGATTTGACATGTCCAGATCTGAGGCACTTAAGTTGAGGAATGTGAAGAACGCAACAAACAAATGGAAACTGTTGGAATTTCAAGCAGTGACCCACAAAATGAGCACGAGTAGCTGACATTGAGTAGGGTGGGTCTGTTTGGTCCACGTCACTCAAGAGTAATTTAGTATCCACAGGACGAACAGAACCCGATTTCAAAGAGAAAAAGCGAGCTTATGATAGTGAAAAAGAAAACAATAAACTAACAAATCGTCATGTCAATATTGCATCACATTATCATGATATGATTGCGATGGGTGGAAAGAGGTGAACAGTATACCAACTGCAACTCTGAGCAAACATGCGGAGGGGTCTGTGTGTATGGCGAAGTTGAAAACCATACGACAGGTACGACTCTCCACTTGATGAGAATCCAAGCAGTTTGCTATATAAGGGAGGTTACTGCACGAACGAATGAAGGTAAATTCACACACTTTTTAACATTAGGTTTGTTTCAAAATATCGAAGCAAGTCAAGTGTTCATCGTAATTTGTGACCGATAGGGAAAACTATCCTGCAATGGCAGAGCCAATAACGAACAGTCATTTTCAATGGATGGACACGGTAGTTGGTATCATAAACCGACCCTTTTGCGTGCATTAGGATGCGTGGGTGAGGACCAAAAGTGGCCTCTTCTTCAGGGTGCTTCCTTCTGAAATGGAAATTAACCACTGTAGTAAACCTCCCTCCAAGAATGATCTCACCGAAAACGGACAACTGCGGTATCCTTTCAACAGGGACTTCAAGAGGTACGTGTTTATTCGCAATGCACTACTCATTAGGTTGCTGAAAATTTTTCGAATTCGAAAATTCTTCTTCTTGGAAACATCACAAACGAGATATTCAGCTGGGTTCCAGGTGAGTCTCTCGCAAAACCATGTTTGTTTGCGAATGAGCGTATTTCGTTAAATTCAAGAGGAATTCTTCACAATGTCCTTTTTCCGTCGCTATCTGCCCTAATTTCGAGCTGCTTAACTGGTTGTCTTCTGATGCTTCAATCACATGAAGAACACCACTGGTGGAAATCCATTGGTACACCGAAGCCGGCATAGTGGTCAGATGCCAAAGCTCCTGCAGTCAGTGGAATTATAATTTATTTACTATTTGCAATTTTCCAAAGTTACGATTTAATTTGATTTTAATTGTTAATAATATTTGTAATTTATAATTAACAATAGCGACAAGTAGGTACAGCTGAAGAGACGTTGCCATTTTGCACACTCTTAGCAGTCGTCAACGCAAAACATCAATCCTTCTGCTGCAAAATCCCTTCGGTGTCTAGATGCAATGCCACCCGAGCAAAGCACAAGTGATGAGATACTGCCGGGTTGCTCAAGCCTAGACAGGAGCAGGTCGAGATGCATAGGCTGGGTTGGGAACCACGGAACATCCATTGGCTTACTCCTGAGATACTGCCGGGTTGCTCAAGCCTAGACAGGAGCAGTCGAGATGCATAGGCTGGGTTGGGAACCACGGAACATCCATTGGCTTACTCCTGATGCTCGCGTAAGGCTTCACTATTTTGTCTGCTTAATAAAATCTTCATATTTCAATTTTGACAACCAGCAATTAGCAAGGGTAACAATCACGTGTGGTTCAACACTGAGAAATGGACAGAACTCAGAATTGGCTCAATCTAGTATTGTGTTAGTCATGATGATTGTTTTCAGGGAGGTTTGGTAAACCATCGGCGGATTTATTGCAAAACCTCTCTGGGATGATTACCACTCAATCGGTTCCAAACATCTTCAGCAATGTCCTTGTTTACTAGCCTAAGTGGTTATCTGATGTGGTAATCTGGTAATCGGATGATTCTAAGAACGATGAGTGAAACCTTCTGAAAACGTGAAACTACGTTTATTCATCATGTTCGATCGAGCGTGACTGAGTTGGTTTGGGAGCGTAGTCCTGTACTGCCAACCATATTCACCCCATACAAAAACAGCTAACCTCCTTTTCCAACGCGAAAGATGACCTGTCAATCACTCCAACTTAAATCTTATTTTGAGGGCAACGCACGTTCATGAAGCACTGTGCAATTCGCTTCACGCTGATTAGTCAACAAGCCCTTCGATTCGCAAGAACGACCTTTCTAGACACCTGTTGATCAGTACAGTATGTTTCACGAGTATGTTTGCTGAATTTCCGCGCACTCAAAATTTGTCACTGTTTTATGCTCCCAACATTCCTCTTCATCCTAGGCGGGCAATTTCGGGCATGTGGTTCGTACAGTTCTGATGACTTTTTCGTCGAGCAGAACCCTGATTAACTAACGTGACTGAATTGACGAAAAAAGGTAGAAATGAGGGTAGAACAACAGCCGGACGAAAACCCCATTACTGTTACCATAGTGCATGCTGAAAGAACCAGAAAAGTTTAATTAGGTGTGGGTTGAACCCATTGCCTAACAGCTGAACAGGTTGATCTGTCTTTGCTTGGGGGAGGATGGATAGAGGGTTTGAAGAGTTGTGGATGTGTCGAAATATCGGTAGCTCGGATGCAATTATTGGTTGTTGATAAGGTGGTTATTGATTTGTTCGCCGAACCTAGTAGTCTAATTGCAAACATTTCATTACCAAACGAGGAGATATCACCAACTCACCCGACCGCTGACTAATGGTGACGAAACGTTTGCGAGATGACTGCGACTCCCGGCGAATAGTTCAACAGCCACCAGAACAATAACAAAAGAACAAGGACCCATACATGGACTAGCTGAGTGCTTGATGTACTGAAGGTCAGAAAATTGGTTTTTATTGGTTTAAATCGATAGAATTGAGTAAACATCATTCAAAATTGCACCCGTGAAACTTAAAGGGAGCGGAACAGTTGATGTAAGTCTGGACAGACATTACTCATGATAATAGTGATAAAACAGGGGATGAAGTTCTATATCTTGAAGACAAAAAAGGAAACAGCGATTGTAAGAGATAGAATACATATATATAATAGACGAACTGCTTTTTCAAAAATACGATTCGAGATAGCTAGGTTTGCAAGATTGCTTCAGTGTACAACGAGTCTCATAGCTATACAGCACAAAAAATTGGGGGAGGAGAGGAGCTGTGGGCATAGAAGAGAGCAGCCCCCTACTTGAATGTACTTACAGCGATCCATTCAGGGTGAGTAAACTAATGGAGTATAATACAGGAAGACGTGATGTAGAGAATACAAGCTAGCGGGTAAACACGGGGTCTATGAAGAAAAGTGAGAGAAAGTGAGGATTCAAAATGGTTGGATATCACAGTGCTTGAAATAATCCAGCGAGCTCAGCGTTTACCGTACTGATTATGTATATAAGGCTGTTCGGAATTCCAAGAAGGACAGAAAATGAAATAGCGGACAGCGGCATTGTCAGTAAATGCATGAATTCTGGAGAAACCGGATTGTCGCTATGTGACAAATATAGGATGGAAGGATGAAAAGAGCCTCCGAAGATTGTTTCATTGGCGTTGCGAATCGTGGAACCGAAGCGAGAAAAGCGCGTATAAACTGGTCGGTCGCTCAAGGGGCATCCGCTCCTGACTGATCAAGTTCAGATATAACAAGCTCAACCATCTGGAAAGATCCGTGTGACGTTTTACCAAACTCGTTAAACATGGAAGACCACAGATTCGGTATATACGCCAACAGATCTCCATGGGACGGTCTCATCTGAATCCGTACTAGCGGTCAGTCAGTACAGTAGTATTCTTTAGATAACGCAGTAACATCTTGGTTAGGAGAGGTTCCATGGATTCGGAGATGGAATGGTGGAGATGAAAAAAAGGGATCTGAGTAGGGCCTATGCTAAGGAATGGGGGAGAAGGGCTGGCGTCTAGCAGCGTGGGAAAATGTCCAGAATTAAGGTCGTAATGAAGTCATGAGAGAGGATAGCTAGGAAGCACAAATCTAAAGCAAAAATAGAAGGAATTTCACCAAGGTCGGAATGTTTGGAAATGAAGGTAGAAAAAGGAGAGATCTGCGGACGCTGCACACAGGAATGACGAGCATTTTTGTAGCACGGAGATTAAGGGTAAACAAGTAACTCATAGAGTTTAAGTGTTGGAGTTATGAGAAATGTGATTCACGAAGATGTCACTTTGCCCTTGGGGAACAAAACCTGAGGATATCATAAGAGCCAGAAATAGAAATGAACGAAAAAGTGAAAAGGTTGCATATAAGTTCTACAGGGGGAGCAGCTTCCAGTGGAGGTAATCAGTAGCTGGTCAGTCTTGCAACTGATGAATGTCTTTCACTTTGTCGATGGCTTGCAAGAGACTTGGAGAGAAGCCTGATCAGAGTGGATAGAAGGATTACTAAGCCAAATCTTATGCACACTATTCTCAAGGGAAACAACAAACACATAGAAAAATACTCCTCGGGTCTTGAGTCAAAATCCCAAGAAAACACGTCGAAAGAAAGAAGGCTGGGTAGGCCAAGTCGGGTTTGAAAATGTGATAAGGATATGATCGAAAGACACAGGTAGGGCAGAAGCACGCAGAGTAGAGAAGTGAAGTTGTTCGTACGCAGAAGACAAAGGGCAGTGGGGCTTAGCTAGCACGGTTCAGGGCGCGAGACATAGGATGAGATTACCAACTGATAATTAAAAACACTCCACCTCGTGGCCAACTTGGTCAGTGATACTTAGGGAGGCAAGCTATAGAAAACTACGAAATTTACCGAGAATGTACTCACAGTTGATACTCAGGAAAGGACATAGCTTAGAAGCGCCACCAACTAGTAAACTAGTTACTTTGAACAAAGGGCAACTTCAAATGAAAGAACCGTGTGGTAAAAGGGGACAATTGAGCGACTGATAAAGGTCGATGCTATCGCTACCTCTGCCTTTGTAGGAAAACAGCGGAAAAAGTGAAATTCAGGAAATGGTTCCGAAGAGTTCAGTCTCAGTTAGAAAAAAGACCGAAAGTGAGGGACCGGATAAGCATCCTTTTCGAACCGAGCTTGTGACAAAATCAGACAGAGTTCATGGAACCCGACCCTGAGATTTAGCGTTCCAAGCCTTATAAGGACCACAGAAAATGGTCACCGAAGCGAGATCCTTTGGCCTGGCTCCTACGAACGTCAAAGTGTCTGAAATATATTTTCTCTTTACTGTAAATCCCACTGTAAATCCTCCGGCGTCTAGCGGCCTGTCCAAGTTTGAAACCCTCTTCAGACTTTTTCACCATCAATAGCTCATAGTTTTCGGGCACTTCAGGTAACGCACGCCCGTCAAAACTAATTCAACGTCTGGGTGATAGTGTTTATATGTTAGCGTTTCGCTGTTTATCTTGTGTCTACGCGACCAGTTGTCACTACATGCGGTCTAAGGCCCCTCCCGTATATCCATTTTAGAAGCAACATCTATGAACAGCACGACAAAGATACTGTTACTTTTCTTTTGAAAAAAAACCTCCGTTAAGTTAAGGATTTAGGGAAACACATGCTGAGAGCAGAAGACGCAAGAAATATATCCACTACAGTCACAGTTAACGGATGAAAAGATACGGTGTGCATACCAGAAAGTAACACCGGATTGAAAACAGGGGTTACTGTAGGGGGCTCGTTTAGATTGACTATTTTACACTAGTGGGATGGAGCGTGGAAATCCATTGACGGTGAGTTTTTAAAAGCTACAAACGTAGATTATTCGTGTCATATATGTTCGTACTGAGGTCCCTGTAGAAAACTTCGCTGATCAAATCTATTGCCTATATTCACTGCGTTGAATTTGGCGAGTTTTCTTCGGAAGTTCTCCAATACACGGCTTCTGGATTAGATTGACTAATAATAATAGTACAGAGTATGTGATCAAGATGGCAAGTAAGGGGGCGAGATGGTTCAGTGGTTAGCGCGCGAATCTACTGATCGGAAGGTCCGTGGTTAAAACCCCATCTTTGCATCTCGTGTTCCCCTGTCTAGGCTTGGAAAACCTAGCAATATCCCGGCCCTCGTGCTTCCTTCGGGTGGCATGTCAGCTGGGCACTGAAAGTGTGCGATAGCTGGACGATTACGAAAGCGTTTGGAGCCAGCTGAGCGTAGCTCATACATACAGATGTAGATCAACGTATACCACCAACATCCTCATCAGCGACATCTTCATGGTCAGCTAGAAACCATGTACTAATCAAACAGCTGTCTCACCAAACTATGGCTCACAGAATGGACCGGCGATGATAAGCTGAAACCCGTTAACAGAGTAAGACTCGTTGAATTTGGAGTATTAGGAAAACACTGAAGCATTTTCTACGATGACTATAGTGACTAACAAACAACGCGATCCACAAAGAAAATGATGACAGCTGGGGCAAGAAGAATGTTTCTTTAAAGTACTTCGACAAAACTTAGCAAGAGTCCATTAGGCTTGTTATGAAGTCAGTTGAGTAGAACCACCTACTTGTGTGCGAAATTCCAGAAATTGGCCATCCAGGGTGACCTCCCGCCGCTCGACATACAATCCCCGACGGAGTAACATTCCAAAGCCTTGATCTGGATCCTTGTTAAGGGAGACAGCGAAAATGAGGTTCGATTCAGGAGGGGACCATAAAATAGGAGTCCGTCGACGGCTTGAGGTAGATGGAGCTTCATCTGACAATGTGGAATCTGCTATTGGATCCCTAAAGTGTTCGAGCATCTGCGTGACAAATGGTGACAATCGCCAAATTGACGACTAACCTGGCCTGGGATGGAGTCTTGTTGTTCCTGTGGCGTATGTTGTAAGATTCGCGAGCGACTGGCATTTGGCTTTCCTTAAAGGCACTGGTAAAATTGTACAAAAACGTACCGAAAATTTCTTCATGGATACGGCGGATCTCGTCTTGAGTTGGTCGGTGACCAGATGAAGAGGCACATTCTTGCAGTTCATCCATTTCGGGGAATAATCATCTCGTGGACATCTTTTCTCAGTAGTTCATTGCTCCAGTTCCCGTTAGTTTATAATCACGATACAACATAAGGTAGAGTAGGAGGATCTGGGACTGAAAGAAAGAAGCAGGGAGGTTTGACGTGGTGAAGGTCACGTGCGTCAAAAGCCACAATCGATCCCATGATTGAATTTCTTAGCTCATCAGAGAAGCTTCCAGAACCATTGGAAAGCTTTCGTAAGTACTCCGAACCTTCTTAGTGAATGAATGGCGACTACGATTGCCATAACATCAATTTTTTACGGCTCGCCTACTGTTAATGTTTACTCAGAATACGTGTCCTTCTGGAACGCGACGCGTATGTGTAATCCGTTATTAAATAATCTAAATAATTCTGCCTCAGGGTTAGGCATGCACGTCACACCTGCAAAGTGCTACTGTAAGACTGGGTGGGCTCGAACCCTAGCCTCATGGTTGTGGATGAACCGATTGAGGTAGTAGGCAAATTTGTTTACCTGGGCAACTGTATCAGTCCCGGTGGTCTCACGAAAGATGACATTTCCATCCGGATTGGGAAGACCAGAGCAGCTTTTGCGAACCTACGTCACCTGTGGCGTAGGCGTGACATCAGCTTCTCTGTCAAGGGTCGAGTTTACAATGCCGCGGTGCGCTTCATATTACTATACGGATCAGAAACCTGGCCGCTGCGCGCCGAGGACGTCAAAGGGCTTTCAGTGCTTGACCATCGATGTCTTCGGACCATTGTCCAGATCTGGTGAGAACACCGGATCAGCATTGCTGAAGTTCGTCATATAGTATTCGGGAGAAACAACTCACCCTCGATAGATGAACTGTTCACACTGCAGCGGTTGCGCTAGCTTGGCGACGTGCTGCGTATGCCAGTCGACCGACTTCCTCGGAGAGCTCTTTTCGCACAACCACGTGAAGGGTGGAAGAGAGCCAGAGGTGGTCAAACAATGACTTGGCAGCGAAGTATAAAAGCCATTACCAGCAAACTCAACTGCACTGATCATCGCCGTCTTCCTAAATGAGGATCCCGAGACGGGCCACACCAACGTCTACGGGCATTGTCAGACATGACCCAGTGGCGCCCTCAATGGTGCTCATGCATGCAAGCTATTGTCTTCAATGCATAGCTCCCCCATCTACCAGTCCACCTACAGCGCTGTATTTAGGCAGTAATTTATCATCTCCTGCCTCCAATGCGCAGCTACCTACCCAACCTCCCCGAATCATCGGTGAACGAAAATGTGGCAGGTACAACCACTGTACAAGTACGCGGTTATTACAGCTGACAATAATGATGATGATAAATCCGTTAGTATCTATGAGTTTCAGCTTAAGAAAAGCATGCTAAGGTATTGGAAATAGAAACACCGGAAAATGTGTAGGATTTACAAGATCTGGTTGGTAAACTATCCAGACGGTCCTCGTTAACTGGTTGAATCTACTAGTTTGCCGAAGGAACTCACGAGAGTCAATCTTGGTCAACTTGGTCAGTGCAGGAGCTGTTCCAGCTTAATTCCCTATCAACCCTCTTAGGTTGGCAAATGAATGACCACATTGCCCTTTTCTGGGGCCCTCCAGCAGGGTAACTAATGCGGTTTCATTTATGAAATTGCTCTATTGAAACAACAAAATGTGACCTGAGGTCATCCTATTCATCCAGTTCAAGCTCGAACGAAAAATCTGATTGTTTTTAGCTTTCACGAAGAATATCAGTGAAGACTTCATCACAGCTGAGTTCTAGGTGAGTCTCTCGCAAAACCAAATTTGTTTGCAAATGAGTGCGAACTGTTCGTCAAGGGCAATCGTAACGTTATAAAACCCATTATCCGGATAACTGGTAAAAGATGGCGACGTCTTCATCGGTGACTGAGGAAACGCAACGAACTGCTGCGATGACACAATGAAACTCCACCACACACCCTAAAGCCCCTAACGATATTTCTTGTGCGTCAGGTGAACAGCCTAGTCAACCGAACTGCCTGCGTTTCAGACAAAAATATGTGACTGTTGGGTCTTTCTAAGTGAACTAAACATGCCTTGCTAGGACTAAAATTTGCATACACGAACTACACATTCGTGCAGTAAGAGAGTACAGGAACACCAAACATCGTAATAACGTCGCAATACTGTTCAAAAACGAAATATGTGCATGAAGACCACTCAAAATCTTCGCAACGACCGACAGTTCCTGAAACCTCTGTGAAACTCAGCTATACAAAGAACTAAGGTGTCAAATATGAAAGTGTTGTTGACGTTGTACTTTCTTATGTTGCGTATTTGCCAACAACTACTGATCAGTTAAGCACGATTCAGACTCGTGTATTCTGTATTCTGCTCAACAAGAGACATTTCCGCTTCCAATATGGACATACTTGGTCTTATATGGTGGATTCTAACGAAAAAGACATCGCTTCCAAAAAGTAGCCAAATAAAACTCAACAAATACACACTTATGTGCTTCCGGTCATTGACTATTCAACAACGAACTTCTGCCTATTCATGGAACACCATAGAAATAATTGGCCCCAAATTAGCAGTAATCTCAGTGAAACTGTCCAAGTGGGACGAAAACCCGGGTTTCCCACTGAGGCAGCAGGGGACAGTCGTTAGGGGAGTGTTTGGCTTCAAGCCTCTGCTGAACGCTCCATGGAATACTACCATGTCACCTCCCCTTTAAAAGGAGCTAAAAAGGACCGTATCACACACTTGAGTATGGCTCTAGGAAAGCCTGATGTATCTGACCATTTAAGTGGAATTTTTGGTTGCTGAAAAGTGCCTCTTCGTCAGGAACAGAAGTGCTAACCATTAAGCTTCCATAAAAACCCGCGGCTGAGATATACGAGTGGAAAAGCGGAGAAACAAAGCTTACAAAACTTCGTACTACGGTGGCAAAGACAATAGTTGGCACTTGGCGGTTTGATACATACCGAGTACTCCTGCGTACTTTCCTCTCGATTTCTAGCTCCTTCGCCTTCATAATGTAGTATAGCCTTGAAAATTTCCGAAAAGTAACGCCATTTAATGGCTTTAACTATTGTAAGACCATACTGATTACCCGACAGGATGGGATACGATGGTACGGCTCATCGGAAGAGTTGATGATATCAGCATTCAATGTTGACTAATGGTACATGCGCCTCCACTGTGGCATCTCCTTTTGAGAAGTTTGTTTAGTGTTTCGAACACCAGAAGGTCTCTGGTTTTGCCGTTAGCTTTTTATTCCTCAAGAGGAGATTGCAATGTCCAAGATTCTGCACTACCAAAATGCCTCCTCAGCAGAAGCATCTCCCAGTGATAATTCCCGATTAGAAGTAAACCGCCACCTTTGTAGGAAACATGATCAGGATACCCAGGGATTTTTCTTCGTGGCATAGTCATCGCGTAGGGTCAACGGATTCCGCCACGCGTTTTCCAATAGTTTTTGTAAGTGAGGGATGAAATATCTAATTTCGCTCGAAGTGAATGCCACAGATAAGCGGCGTCGTTTTATATCCGTGCCTTATTTGCCATGGAGCAAAATATTAAGCCTGTTTGACTGTCGCCGACAGCCATTATCTAGGCCATTAGCAGCCCCCGGATACTCCACTAAGGTAAGCTTAAATATATTTACTAAACATGATATTTCATTCAGGAAAGAAGTGCTCCTATAGTGAAGAGAAAATGAAAATTATCAGAGAATAAAGAACAACCAGTTGTTGTATGGTACTTCACCCTACCTTCAGTACTTGACCGGCCTTTTGGCTGTGAAATGTTCCGAAGAATGGTGCAATGTACGCGTCTGAGGCCCGATGAATCTGATGGGGTTAGGATTTGTACAGATATCAGTGAATATCCGTGACAGGTGGAAATCTACTGGTGCCTTGAAGTGACGGTGAAAGATGCCCTTACAGCTGTTACCACAAGTAAGCTGCGTGAAGTGGAAACTTCACGGCAAGCAGTTCGGTTGTCATGGTGACTTGGCTCCAGTGGATGGTCACGCAATCGTATGGCAAGCTTTTATGGGGGTGGTTGGATATGTTTAGAACTGTATACGGAAAAACGGGATCACCATAAAGTAAACAGTCTCAAGGCCTCCAGTAGCAAGGTTTTTTCCTTCCGGTAATGACACGTTTGGTCGCATGTTCTTGTGTGGATTCCAAAAGTCACTGTTCACATGGTGATTGGAGTCTTATGGCAGTGATCGCATATTTAGCATGTGGTCTGGGGTATGGAGTATCAGGAAGCTTGGTGTTTCGAAAATGCCCGACAAACGTCTGGTAGAGCCAAGTAGACAAATTTTTGTTCGCTTCCTTGCCGGCCATTGTAACGGATATGGAAGATTTGGTGCTAGTTCTAAGGTCAGTGTGTTTTGGCACATGCCATCCGAGGTCCGTGTTGAGAGGGAGAGTGCATTTAACTCAGAACGACCACAAAGAAGGTTGGAGGTAGCTGTCCAGCAGTAAAAAAGCGCACACATCCTGCTAAAGTTGTTGGCCCACCCACTAAGCTATCGTCATATGATAAAATTTGGTGCCATCAACACATCGGATCAGTGGAGAACACAACCTGGCTGTGAGACCGTTAATGAATATACTGGATGGAGGCGGTCCAAGAATGGAAAACTGAAGCAGGCCGTTCACAACCATCTGGGCATTTGGGCAGCATTCATAATCTCCAGTGTTAATTGAGCGAGCTAATAGATAACAGGATAACCTCACAGCGTGAAAAGTTTTACCCCTTGGCCTGTAAAATCAGGAGCATATTCTTTCCCCGTCATTCTTTCGTGTATGCAGTTTTCATCCATAGGCACAGAAAACAGTCTTCAGTGGGTCTTACCTTATTCAGCGGAGATATATTGTGTACAGTAAGGGGAAAAAGTGATACAATAGGCACAGAGTGTAAAAGACATATGTGCCTTAAGACGTCGCTCAACTCCTGATACAAAACAGCCGGCCAGGGGTTCTAAAACCCTAAGCATCTTTTTTCTCCTTTGAAAATGAGGCATTTGGGGATTGGTTTCGGAGAATCATTATGGACTACGATGATAAGACTGTCTTCTCGAACTAAGCTGACGCTGTAGCCACACAGGGGGCAGTATATGTACTGATATTAGAAGTGGAATGAAGATAGTGTATTATCCACACACTCAAGCCTGCACATCCACTCCTTGGCTCTGATGAAGAAAGGTCTTCAAACGACTTTGCGGTTTGTGGATGGCTATGGAGGTAGAAGACCGTCAAGTTCAGGAAGACAGTGAGGGATTGTACCACGCTGTGCGGGATATGAACATCCGATGGGTGATGGGTTCCAAGTTTGCAAAAGGTTACAAAGGAGAGCGTGCTCAGCATGCTGTTCGGATTATTAATTATCACATGATGATAGGGAAGCTTTGAAAATATAGACCAGAAGCATGGGCAATTTCAATGGACGCTGACGGCTTAAGTGCTTCCGAAATCATAATTCCCTAATTGGATCGCTAGATTGGGGAATGACTAACTGTATATCGAGAGGACCTGATCGGATATAGGACATGGTACAGAACAGACTTGAGTTGACATTCGCATATATCTGGTCTGTAGGCATGGTAATGAACACTTGCGCATGCCGAGACATTCCAGATCCGACATTAGATTATCACCAAATAAGGAGTTGTTCGGTTGTCGGGAAACCACTGTAAGGTACACATGGGCCGCACAAAAAGCTGTCTTCAAGATGTTAGTAACGTCAAAGTTGAAGACGAAAATTAGGTAAGGCTTCCAGTTAGTTCACAATGGCAACACGCAACTGCCCCGTTGAATTAGTTTAATGATGTATCATCCCTTTCTGTGATTCCAATTAAAAATGGTTTGAACATATTGCGGTTATGTACCAGTATGTACTACCGGTGTTTTTCTGCCAGCGATGACGGCCTGCATTTTAAGAGATTAGGAAAATATCCGTAAGTTTAGTCAGCAGATATTGGCAGTCGGTAACAATGGATGCCAGCCTGGTGAGGGGAAGTATGCACTGGTCTGTTAGACTGCACTTATTGCATCAAAGCTCATGAGTTGAGGGGTTCTGGTTTGGTAGTGTAGTGTTGTTTAGTCGGTTGGTTGGTGATTACTGTTTTGTCGTTGTATGGTGAATCGAGTTTAGGCCCCTAAATACGGCAGTGAAGCATCGGTGCTGAACACTGATATCATGCTGTCGATAACGATAGGTTTCTAAAAATGCAAGTTTGTGGATACTTTTCCACACGCTCAATAGAAGACATTTGGGTTGAATTCGCTAACTTTCTGCTAAGGCTGTTCAAGATCATTCAGGTGAGAACTTGTATTGTGACGGGGGTTTACGTCGGGCTTTACGGGGGCTTTTACGTCGTCATTTCGACATTGTGGAACGTAACCTTATGGATTTTCAAATCATGAAAATTGTAAATGTTTGGCCTTATTTTACACTATACAGAGTCACCATTAGTCATTTGTCTATCAGCATATAATGGTCACGGTACACCGTGCACAAATAATGCTGTCTTACTCTTCCATTTGCCTGAGGAAAATACCTTTCCTACTTTCTATCGAACAGATGTTGCGAATACTCAAACTAAAGAATGCTTTGTCATAGCTGATATGCAGCGGGAAGCACGATTTTTTACTGAGACCGTAGTTTCCAGCGTCATAAAAAACGCGCGACTTAAAACCACTGAATGAACCAGCGAGTGGTGAAGATGCTCCGATGGCGCTGAGTTGACAGTGTCAGTCCACATTTTGAATTCTACCTTTGAAGAATCCCTTCCTTATGACGATCCTTCAGCGATGGAAACATAATTTACCGGTATTTTCAAACACTGTGAGCTTAGCTGTGAGTATGTTCCACAAATGCTGATCTTGTTGGTTCAGTCTGAAAAACGATTATCCAGGCTTCCTAGTGAGTGCTCCACAAGGTTTAACCATGTCAAAGCGGTGCAGCCAGACTAAAAGTAGGCGTACACGTACTACAAGTTAGTGTTACAAGGTGCTCTGGATGTAGAGTCACGTCGTCCTGTGCAATAGAAGATAAATGCTAAGCTGAGACCCAGTTCCATCTACGCTAGGAAGGCTAACGTGAGGCAGCTAATCTCGCGTTATGAGGTAGCTTGGAGGTGAGGTCGTACTGTTCTCTGCGATAGGAATGCTATAAAGAAGGTCTGCTTACTGGAAGTAACCACTGGATGCCCGAGATCTATCGAGAACCTCAACTACAGTAGATGCTGCCCCCTCAATATGTAGCGCGTGACAGTCTTGTATGAAAGCCAGACGGCCAAAAACAGGTCAGAAAGTTCCCCCTACAATAAACTAGCATTGAGGCCGTTGTGTCTTCGCATTCACGTGCTCGCATTAGCTTGGTCGCAATAGCTGTTGTGTTCCTTATCGGTGAGTGTTTTTCCGGCACTAGGCACTGGAGCGAAAACAGCAGTCAGGTATAACAAGTGTGAATCCAGTAAGGCTTCTTTCCGAAAAACCAGTATATCCATATTCACGGAGACAGCGATGCTGCTTTCCCCCGAGGTAAGGTTAGAAAAATCGGCCCTAAAAACAGCACACTCGTTGCCCAAGGGTTGACCGTGGTCGCCACCGGATTACCCAATACGGTCAAAATGCTTTTGAAACCAAAGAGTCTGGTGACCTTCAGAATATACTGTCGTGCGCAGTCGCACAGTGACTCAGGCCTTACATCCTGCGCCCTCCGGCCAGACCAAACCCCTCTAGCCGATTTGATCGGACGGTTGAGTGAAGGGAGTTTTAAAAAACCCTACATTCTCCTGCTGTCTTGTGAGCCAGACTTTTGACTCAAAGGCCACGGGAAGGTATGATTCGCCCGAGCTTAGGATAGCTCAGCGGGTAATGCGAAAAATCACAGACAGGAATGTTCGTGGTTCGAACCCGACCCCGGCATCTCGACTGATAAGCCTGAGCAACCTGGCAGTACCTCATTCCTCGTGTTCCTTCCCGTGGTGTGGCAACCAGGTAACCAAAGGGTCACAGATAAACGACCTGATCATTTGCCCTTGCACCCGTTGTCCACCGGCCCCCATCCACCTCTCATCCTCAGCCGTCGAATGATGTATTGCGGTCAACCCATCTGCCAGCCCTCTGACCATCATTTCGCGTGTAGACTATCGCCCGGCGAAATCGAACGTAACAATGCTTTACTAAGCCTAGAATATATATTACCCACGTTACAGCCTCCATTGCCCATGCTCTCTCTCAGGGCATTACTTGCTGAAACCTTGCTTACCCTCTTTGCCAATGTGCGTTGTGTCCCCGAAACATGCACGCAAGGCGTTTCGTGGGTTGCACACCACAAACACTCAAGTTGGACTAATAGGTGGTAGATTTGAAGTCAATGCTCAGCGGACAACAGGGACTGGGTTCTTCAGTTATGTGCTGAACATTGCTTGTTCCTGAAAAGTACGAATTTTGAGTACAAGCGCTGACATCTGATTACTTGGAGACTACCAAACGCCGTGACATCAACCTGGTGTCCGTCGCATCCAAAGTGCTCTCAGGCTAGGTTCGATCGATTGCCGAGAGACGGCTTCATTGGAATCAAACTAATTTTCACCTCAGTCGAAGGTGCATTGACCAAATCTTCACCCTGAGACAAGCTCTTGAATGATGCCACTCCTTTAGGTGCCCCACGCTGGTCGTCTTTCTCAATCTGGCGATCAAAATTATCCCTTCCAAATTTACATACGTTATGAGGGCACTATAATTGAAATTTGTGCGGCATGCACGAGTATACAGCAAGATTTTGCATAAGTTTACCACGTCCAGTGGTGCAAAATAATGCTATCTTCTCTCTTCTTTCATCTTCCGACTGTTTTATCAATGTACCGCTTGGGAATTCCCCACTTGTCGCTGAAACCTCGGGGATCAAAGTGCACAAGAGGCGTTCACCCACGGACACTGAGTATGCGGACGATACTGCTCAAAGGTGCAAACCCTTTTGAAAAACCTGACTACTTATGCCACATTGTTTGGTATGCGCTTCATAAATGCAAAGTGTAAAGTGCCACTACAAGATTGGGTGTCATCAAGCCCTAATCTCATGATTACAGGCCAGCTAGTCGGTGTGGTAGAAAAATGTGTTTACCGGGACAGTTGTGTAAGTTTTGACGGACCGACTGAAGACGAGATTACTTCATGACTCGGGCAGGTCAACGCAGTTTTCTCCAACTCTCAACACCTATGAAGCCAGCGTGATGTCATATTATCTGTCAAAGGCAGATTATGCACTGCGGAAGTGCGATTCATACAGCTTTACAAATCAGAAACGTGGCCTCTGCGCGCAGAGGACGCACAAAAGCTGTCAGTGTTTGCTAACCGCTGTCTATGAATAATTGGCTGGATTTCGTGTGGACATGAGGCTAACAATGCTGAGGTACGCAGGGCGTTTTGAGGGAAGAGGAACTCTCCTAAGAAGAATGGGTTACTTAAGCTTCATAGGATAGGTTGGTTGTGACATGTAACCCGAATACTATAGAACCGTGTTTCTTAGAGAGCTCTTTTGCCTAGCCCCATGCTGAGTGAAAATGACTAATAGGTAGTTAATCTATAACCTGATAACAAAATATGAAAACTCTAACCAATAAAATCAGTCGAGTTAACAACTGCCACCACCCTGAATGGGGCGCCGGGATTCAACTCATCAATGATTGGTGACACTGGCAGGCACGACTCAATCAAGACGACTTAGCTATCGCTTGTCTGCAACCAGAGCAAGTGCAACGGGCAACAGTGTCGGCAGCCGGCATATAGCCACCTTCCTCGTATTCTCTTACGCGAACAATGATTAACAGAAAACAATGTACCCCGAACCATCAGTGAACTAGCAATTGCAAGACAGGGCAGATTGAACACTTGTTGAGCCACTTCAATACAGTGATTCTGGGGGGGTCTCCATACATCAAACGGGCCGGCACCAATCACCGCTAAACCGATGGAAACCAACTTTCAATAGCAGTAGCTGCTGGGATCCATTCTTGTTACACTTTGTCATTTATGAAATAATGAGACAAATGCTGGAAGGTCTTCTTCAAATTATTGCTGGTGAGAAATTTGTCCATTTGAAGTAGTCATATGTCGTCCTCATCTTTGAAGACGAAGAGAACGCCATCACACCATCTCTTGGCATGCTTCATGCACCTTCGAAGTTCAAAATCATGCTCCATAGAGTGTAGTCTCTGAATATATCCCTTACAATTCAAGGAGAATCACTCAAAGTTGTGAAAATCTTTACATGCCTCAATAATTGTATTAGCTCTGGTGGAAGTGTGTCTGTGAAGCCAGTGAAAGAAGCTCAAAAGCAATAATGACGCTTGCTAATTTAAGTTGCCTGTGGCGTAAAAATAACATATCACTGGATCTCAGGGGTCGCATGTGCGAGGCGACAGTAAGGATTGTATTAATGTACGGTTGGGGAAAATGGCCCCTGCAAACAGATAATGTGGGGCGGCTTCAGGTTTTTGGACACCGATGAATCAGAAGCGTTGTTGGTGTCGGATGGCGGCAACCAATTCGTAACAAGATAATTAGAAAAAGATATCAGGTATTTCAGTCGCGGAAAAATATCCAGCACCATCAAGTGAGGTGGATTGGCCATGTGTTATGCATATCGAAACACCGTCCACCGAGACGAGTGTTGTCCCCGTTCAATCGGGTCGCATGTGCGAGGCGACAGTAAGGATTGTATTAATGTACGGTTGGGGAAAATGGCCCCTGCAAACAGATAATGTGGGGCGGCTTCAGGTTTTTGGACACCGATGAATCAGAAGCGTTGTTGGTGTCGGATGGCGGCAACCAATTCGTAACAAGATAATTAGAAAAAGATATCAGGTATTTCAGTCGCGGAAAAATATCCAGCACCATCAAGTGAGGTGGATTGGCCATGTGTTATGCATATCGAAACACCGTCCACCGAGACGAGTGTTGTCCTCCGTTCAATCTTCAGACTGGCACAAACCACGAGATGGGCAATGAATTACTTGGCAGAAGGGTGTGAAAGAAACGACGAAGAGTTTAGATAATGTTGTTGTTTTACAACTTCCCAGATTGGGTCCCTATGACCCCTCCCGCATATGGCTGGGAACGTTCCAAGAAATAACGGCTGCTCGATGTCGGCGGCTTTCATACCGTTTTCATTTCATGCTTTCAGCTGCTATAGATTGTCCGATTGAGCGTTTGGAGATGGAGGCACCCCAGAATGGTTACGAGAAGAAAGCATTAGATCTACTCCTCTATCCACTCTTCCCTCTTCTTTTCATTTTGAGGTTTTAAGTTTAATTAAACAAACTTTGTGGTTGCACTGCAGTGAAGCATTAGTGTGAACAGTGACGTAGCTTTCTCTGGTGATGATGAACTATGAAAGGATCTAGCCAAAACAATAGTGCTACGATATCCTTCTCTCTAAGAAGCACGACTCGAAGCAGTCGTGCATAGATCTAAATAATAAAAAGAAAAAATCTGACGGGTGTGGTCACTAATTGTGGAGCTTTGGAAGGAAAAGATGAAGAACGATACATGTCGGCGTTATATTTTCCAAGCGTACAAAAGATCTTGAGGCTGTTGACCATTACTACCCCTATTCAACTTGTGACAGTTGAGAATCGGTGAGGAAATCCTTGAGCGGACAAGAGGCTTTGTTCAAAAAAGGTAATTCTAGTTTTGGTCAGTTATAGTCCCACAGAAGTCACTGTTTTATTCACCACCGTTCAGCGCTGCTATTTATCTCAAGCTATGCCCCCCGGCGACTCATCCCTCTGGTGCGAGAACCACATGGGTGAAAAACAAGGAAGTTATAATAACCCTCACCGTAGATTGATGGTGATAATCAATCCTCGCAAGCTAACACTACACAAACCGTTTCTTCACAGATAATCGCACTAATAGTTTCATGTACCAATCTATTCGTACAGAACGAGTCGGAAGTGGTGAGCCCCCACCTAAACCGCAGGAATATATAACTAAGCGAGTAAATCGCCCTATGGCGTGGATTTATGGAAGACCTTGATGGTGTAGGTAACCTTTCCGGGCTATTTATTGTCGCTCTTGGGATGGAAAAGGTTTCTGAATGCACTACAAACTGTGAGCGTGCTTGAGGTGGCTGCACCAGACAGCCTTCTGCTACACGAAACACGAAATTCGCTGAGCACACCTAGGGTTCTGGAGGTTGCATTTCGACATACAACTTCAAACCCATGTGCTTAAACCAACGCGTCACACACAAAACATTACTCCGAATATCTACTCACATTGTATGGTTTGATGCCAACCTGATATCAGTTGCAGAGTTTTCAATGGGAGGCCCAGTGTATGGATTTATAATCGAAATATGAGACGTGCTTTCGGGTGAGATGACCAATGCCACGGTGTTCATGCACATCAGATGGCGGTTAGGTCAGACCTGGCAAAACCACGACATGTATCTCCACCTATCTGGGTGACCAGATTTCTAGTAAGCTACGAATGAAAACCTTCTAGTACAACATACAAAACTGAAACCAGATTTCGCCAGACAGCCAACACCGGTCGTTGCTTCTGCCGAGTAAACAGGCTAACGATGACGAAGGTTGACATGATACGCTTGCCACCGGTGGCCAAAGTCGGCTAAAGGAGGCGAAAATTGAGCGCAGCCCTGGCGAGTTTTCTTAAAAAGTTTTTAAAACATGTTGTATCCGGAAGAGCCCTCAAAGCTGCTGTGGCAAATGTAGCGGCTAACCGACAGCGTCCAACAGTACTTGGACTCACCATCCAGACTTACCCAAACTACAATTGAGCCTTGATCTACTTAGCAACTGCGCCAACACATATGTCGTGTTGTTAGGTGATTCACCTACAACTATGCTTCTTGAATTTATGACTGATCAATGCAACGCAATGTCGTCCAATATCGCTTGTGGATATGGTCCTCTGTTTGCGTGAAACCATTGCTTTCCTGAGGATATTAGAGAATTGTTCAAAGAGCTCAGTCGTCAGTGATTTTCGGACAACGGTGATGGAGACTGTAAAAATTATACCGCGTCCATTAGAGCGCTTTAAAGAGTTAAAGAGACCAGCTGAAGAGCACACTGCATATAACTCCACTGTAAGAAAGTACATACGCAGCGCCCTTTTAACCTAAAACATTTTTACCGTAACCCACAATCTGTGAAAGATTCACCATTTTTCTGTTTCTGAAATAAAAGCGTCCAACAACGGATTTTAACGACAGAAATCAACATCTGCGCCCCAATCTGACCCTACGGAAAAACTTAACAGTTATCGGTACAAACAAACAATGTTAGTTCAAATAGATTAGAGAATAATGAAGATGCTTAAATTTGAGAAGACTCGTGAAGGCTCTTCAAGACTTAAAAAGCCCTAGATCGAAGGTGCGAATGACGTGATGTAGCCTGCCATAAGCAGCAGGGAACAAATTCTGAAGCGGAACATCTTAAATCACCTCAGCACCAAAAAGGATGTTACCAGCACATAATACTTCCAAACCATTATTGTATGACGCACTCCCTAGTATTCGCCGACAGCCTAATCCAAGCTAGTGACAATGGCCTCTTATCGGGTACCATATTGTTCGACTTCTCCAATGCATTATAGCCAGTCCCACACGTCCCGCTGCTCCAAGAACGTTAGTCTTATGGAACTAAAGGGGAAATTGTGATCTCGATTGAGGCGCTCCTATCAGACATAACATCCAGAGTGACCTAATCTTCTCCGGTGCCCGTCTACATTGGAGTTCCTCAAGGCTCCTTTTTGGGACCACCTGTCTCTGATCTACGTCAACAACCTTCCAGTCTACTTTCTGCGGACGACTTGTATTTATGTAGCCCGAATGCCGATACCCTCCGAACGGATGTAGACGCTGCAAAGCATAGGTTGCTGGACTTGCATTTTCCTCTGAATAACGAACAGTATGGCCATATGTCATTTTGGAGGGGATCCTCAAACTCCTTTGTCTCGTATGGTGAGAACGGACCAGAAGACATCACGAGGATGGATGACAAAAAGTGTTTGGGTACCTGGCTCGCTTCAGACGTGTCCTTCTTACCGCACCATGAGAAACCGTCTCAAGATGCATTCGCAGCTCTACGGATGATTCGGTGCAATTTCTCCAGTATTACTGGCATGGACTTCCAAATACGCTATGGGGCTTATGTCACAGCTCCTTGGATATGCCAACCAAGTTGTCCACTCAGAACGCAAGACGGGCGTAATCCTCCTTGAGCGTGTCCGGGGAGCTGCTATGAAAGTGGTTGCCGGCTATTAGTCTATGGACTATGAGCCGTGTCTCGCGGTGTTTTTCTATTCTTCTCGAGTATCGTCCCTCCCACTAGTACTAATACATTCTTACACTCTATCTGGACAAAGTTTGGCCAGCGGGTTTTTACCCATGGACCAAATTACAACACGCCGAGGACATGGTAAGAAGATTTTCTGGATCGGAGCCCACAGTGTTTTCAGGCAAAAATTCCTCCAATTTTGGTGTTTCACGCGTGGCAAAACATTACTCCGGCGATTGTTCGCGCTGCATCTGGCACCCGGCATTGTTGGATGCTTTTTTAGTCGAATGCTCACGCTGACTAGCTTACCGTCACACAGTAAGAAGTTGTAGTAAACGGTGTCTGTCAGTTTGACCAGTATGAATGTAAGTATTGGTCGTGTGCAACTTTCCTTACTTGGCTTTGGCTCATGAACTTCGTTTCTGTTTTCCATCTGCAGAAATTGTTGTGCTCACCTGTCCTTGGATAGTCACTGTTCCCAGGTGCTTCCATAGCCTGCATACTACAAAGTTAACGAGCGATGATACACCTTTTCGAACAACACCTATCAGGCTGAATGATAAGTAAATAATCGACCTGGGAAACTTGGGCAGCAGCCTCAATCGTGTGTATCAATCCGTGAAGTACGTGAAACCCAGGACGGTGGCATGGATTTATTCAAGATTAGTTTCGGCTTTCTCTGGTAAATCTTACAGCGTTCAAATACTTTCGGCGCAGCACCAAAGGTTCTTAATATTTTTCTTCCAGTATCAATGTGATATTCGTCAGCCGATGTTCTGCCGCACTGGTTTGACAATCGTTTCAGTCTGCGGTGATCGTAAACACCCATCTTCCATTGATTCTTCGCGGCTAATGTGCTCAGAAAATAGATACATTCCGCTAGTTTCTCTGCAACTGGGGGGATTTCGTTCAGATGCTTTGGAAGAAAAAAGTTATTTTCCTGGCTTTCTTTGATTACTTACTATAAAGACCGAAATTACATCCTCTGATAAATCACGGTTCAGTGAGGATTTTGCATTCAACAAATAATCCTGCAGCATATTTTATATTCTATTGAGTGGGGGTGGAACATCTTTATCCTGTTTTCATCATCATGCACATGTAGTCCCCATGGCGTGTTTTGAGTATAACACCAAACTGTTTGCATATTCATAACACACCCACCATTCTCGAACTAGTGTTTCCACTATCTATTCCGCCTTTAAGTTTCACTTGAACACTTGGGATAATTAATCTCTTACATGGTATAGATCCTTAATTTTGGACAACACGGTCAGTGTGTTTGGATGCAACCCATGTCGCGATGATTCGAGTCTTTCTTTAAAAACTTTATTGCCAAAAATTTTTTTAAGTCTAATTTGATTAACATCGATTACATTTCTTCGCGGCCGGCTGAATTCGGACACCAGGTGGCCGAATAAATCATGCAATACATAGTGTTTGGCTTGCGGTACTCCTCTGTCACCTTAGCCAGCGTTAAAAATGTGACTTGTTTGGCTCGTAGCCTTGCGAAATGAGCTTGAGGTTTAACGTGATGTATAATACTCAAGTCACACTGTCTCAAAAGACAAATTTTGCGGTGCCGGTCACCCAACGGATGAGCATCCACTCATGCCTGAGGTGACTCCCTCCTGCCAAATTCCAGTTGTCCTGGACAGACATTGCATTACGACATTCTAATCTTTCATGCGCTTCACCACACAAAGAAATCTTGTCGCTATTTCTTGTTTCTACTGCTTACAGCTCAGTAGGCAATTCATGGCGATAGTGTAGAACCACATTCTGGTGATTTGAACACAGAGACTTTTTCGGGGAAAAATTGCTAAGCGTTCGTCAGTTGAATCCAGTTATAAATGTATTGGTTCGGGCATTTTATATCAAATACATCCGCCGTACGTACCAGAGATAACTTTGTGGATCACCAGGGGTAGCAGGATCGTGTTGGTTGAGGCAACAGAGAGAAACTTGGGTATAATTTTGCGGCAAATATGATTGGGACGGATGATAAAACCTTATCCGGCAGGCTTAGGATGTAAGCTCCCTGGGACTGCAGCTGCTCACTGGGAGCCCGCCGAGATAACAGTAACATTGACTATGTTTTCCCAACTGGTGGGTAGCATACCATGGAGCATGACAAGAATGGTACAGTCTGAATAAAAGTGTGACTTGTGGGGTCTTTAGTTTACAAGAGATTGCGCAGGAAGGGGACACTGTCATAAACAGTGTGTAATATCCGATGTTAACTTAGAATTTAAATCTGGCGGCCCAAAGAAAACGAGGGAGGGTAAAGTAAGAGGCATCATGCCTGACACTGCGGATTGCGGGAAATGAAGAGCCAGAGTAACGGTTCTGGTGATGCAGCAAAGTTAGTATGATGCAACCGTTCAATCTGAACGTAAACATAAAACCAAGGCCTCGTGGGCTTGCACTGTAGGGCTTATGGTAAGCGTCCCAAAAATCTCAAGTCAATCGTAGCAGTAATTTCAGAGTTATGGTGTATGTCGAAACTCTAGAGATTCACAGGTGCCACTGATGTGAGGGAGTCGGGTGTAAAACTTGCTTAGAAGAGTGAGTTGGTGATAACACATTAGCCAAAACGCGATTTGTGCAGAAAATAGCCAATTTGTGGAGAGCATGGACTGAAAATCCACACAAATGGTGGAATCCAAAAGAAAGGTTCTGAAGCTTTGAATGAAAGCGTTCTGGAGGCGGCTGTGGTCAATTGTGCAATTCTTTGGGTGACGGGATTTTTCAGGTTGAACAAGGAAATCCGCAGAGGTAGTATAGAGCTGACGTGATATCGCAGGTCTTTTTGTCCGCTTGTGGACCTCTGTGGATAGAGATCACAGACCAGGTTGAGTAAATAACAACCAATTAGGGCACCAAGCCAGGCATTGCCGAAGGCCGAAACTTGGAAAGATGATGGAAGAGGGTGAGATCAGTAAAAATTTCCGACAGGATAATGTGCAGTAATAGAGAGGGGACTTAACGTTTGCCGCAATGAGAGCGGTGACAGCAGCTGATTAAATGGGACAAGATAGAGGTAGATTTGGGCCCAGTAGACAGGCAATCAAGCAGGGGTGGAGTTTACCAATATATGATAACAAATTACAAGAGATTCAGAGGAAACCTATACAAGCACGAAGAGGTGGTGTGGTTATGGAAATCAAACGCATAAAGATTGACGGGAGTGGATTCCAAGGTGATGGGTTATTTTATCATTTATTTATTATGTGAGTTGTACAGCACCATAACCTGAGACATAAAGTGAAAGTTCTTGCTGAAATAAAGTCCAGGCTCAGATAATTTGATGGGCGATGCACCCATGCTACTCGAGGGGTGGTAAGTATACGAAAGCACCAAGGTGCAACGCAACTGGGCGACCCTCCCTACAGGGCATACATGTCCACCACACGGAATTTTCATCCCTCGTGATGCTACCAGATATAGTCTGCCAGCCAGCAGTCATAACTGTGGTTCATGCATTATTATATAACTGCAGTTACCAGATATTTTATCCGGCCGAGGAAGGTCAGGCCAGTAGACCGGCTGAGTCATTTAGAGCAACCAAACAGCAAACGGCCAGTGGAAGAGGCAAGTCGAAGAGGGCCACGGGAGTATTATTATGGTGAAAAGACGATGAAGCATTGGTGTACACCGCCACTTCGGTTTGACTAGGGTTAGTTAAATCTGGACAAAGGAAAGCGTCAGTAGTTAAATAGAACTCACAAAAATGTTCAGAGATATGACCAAGCTTGGAAGAAGTAGGAATAATTTGGCTGGACCGAGCCTAAGGCCGAAAGTGAGGAAATACAACGAGGTCGGTGGGAACGGGCATGAACAAAGCTACGATTGCAGGTGCTGAGTCGCCTTTCGTGACCCAACTACGCTTCAGAGAGCAGGTGCAAATGTGGTGAACGTTTGCACATTATATGGGAAAGTTGGTGATTTATGGACAAGAACACTTGCGAGGGCAGTTGTTTCACTCGTGGGTTAACGCAATGGGGTTCGAGCTGGTGGGTGTACACGCTAGAAACAAGTAATAGGACAGTTGGGTTTGGAGCACAAATTAGAAGGGCTTAGAGTCTGTTTCAAATAAACTGTCTAGTGTGAGCAAAAAGGCAAAAAACGACCAGTCCTCTTAATGGGAAAATAAGAGTTCAGACCCCTTGAATGCCTACCTGAAGTGATATAGCACGGATAAAGGAGTGGAGCTTGTTCAATGGTTTGAAACAGAGAGGTCTACAGGCCCAAAGTGGGAGCGGAAATCCAGTTGCAGATTTTGTAGGGAGTGCAGAAGGAAAACTCAGGAAAACTATGCAATCCCGTCGGTTGATTCCGCGGTGCGGAAGGCATAGGTTTGACTTATTGCGCTCCAGCCATAAGGGATCCAGCGCAAGTGAAAAACAGCGAGAACGATACGGTAGTGGAAGATACCTCGGAGTCAGTGACCTGGTAAATGCGCTGCACATTCTCCACCGCAGTCCAGCATTCCTGGGAATACTGTGAGGCGAACTCATGGCTAGGTTCGGGAATCGGTCTTATAAGCTGCTTAAAAATGCCCAGCAAACATGATTTATTGTGGAAGAATGGTAAATGAAGGCGCAAAGCTTGTGGTTTTTAGCCACTATGCACCACGCATGCAGAGGAACAACTAAGACCTACGAGTCTCACTTTGGGAAGAGTGCGAATAAGCATCACAGGGGGATCTGGAGTCGGTAGGAGAAGGCTTGACATTTTGCACCAGCGAAAGGAAGACAAGAGTTAGGGGACCAGAGGGATAAACAATTCAGATCAGACTAAATGTTAGCAAGGGTGGAAACAGAGTCACTGGCTTTGAACGTGTAAGTTATCGCAATATCATCAGCCATCCACGAGGATTTCGATTTCGGTAAATGGTCCGGATCTGTGAAAAATCTGTTGGTCATCAGGGGAGCCTGGTCCAACCAAAATTTGCCGGTGGTTTACCTTGGGATTGTGCGGAGCAAAATGTTGAATGTTAAGCCCCAGTGTATGAATGTAGGGCGGGGTTCATTTAACCATTTTCTAAGTATGGTCTGATGAGATGTTGACGGGTATACGTGTACGCGGAAAGTAAATTAATAAAAGAAGTTTCGTGGGTCAACAGGGATGCATTTCATACAAACTGGACTCATGATAAAAAATACATGACGTTGAAAATTTAGGCTAGAGCTAGGATGACAGAAATCCAAAGAAAATCTGCAACGTCTGACCTTCACAGTCCGATTTCATCCCACCATATGAAGACACAAGAGATGGTAGCCTATTTTTTCCATGTTCTTCGCATCGCCTGGAAGTCGCTCCTCCTGATTTAGCCTAGGCCCTCGACTTAGCGACATTAGCGCTCTTTCTATCGATACCCCATAGAGTAATTTCCTGCAAAGTCCCCATTAGAGTCCCAGGGCTGTGTGACGCATCGACCCTCACACACCCAAAGTGTCAGCTTCAGCTGTTTATAGCCTACTTTGTCTTTTTTCTCGGTTTGTGTGCCGAAGCAACACCGTTTATCTTCCTTGGGTAAAAACGGTCGGCAAAAATGAGCTAGCTGCACCACACATGCTTGACGATTTCCTGTATAATTAACGGAATAAACGACGTTTCGAAAATGTTGAAACCTAACTACCCCCAGAGGGTTGCAGGAGACAGGAAAGTCTCAAAATCGTTTGTTTTCATCCAGAACCAACCGAATTTTAATTGGCGCTAATTCATCAGTACAATTTGCAGTGTAAACATGATAAAATAACATGAAATGTAAAAACAGCAATCAATCTTAATACTATGCGCCCCTCCTGTCTGTTCATCTGTAATTATGTTGATCGTTTTGGTATATGGAAGGAGACCGACCCTGCAGGCGAAAGGCACCCCCAGAAACCACAATGGCCGGAAGCAGACATCGCCCCAGAGGCCCCCTTGGAGCCTTGGACTCAGACTCAAACCTGGTGCACAACTATTAAGTCTGCTAACCACCCTGGTCACTCAACTTTCGGCTCCTCACCCTCGGAGGAAGAAGAGGCAGTGTTGAAATGCTTGTACACAAACTGCCTCAGCCTTTTCAACAAACTCGGCGATGTTAAACAGTCAGCTTGC
>NW_008751661.1:2961348-2963463 GCF_000715545.1 Opisthorchis viverrini
TTTTTTCACTTGTGCCTTTCAGGTGAACGACAGCCACTGACCGACAAGAACAAAACCGACCCGGGAGACTTGGGCAAAAGCCTCGATCCTGTGTATCAATCCGTGAATCCGTGGAGCGCAATGAAAAAAAGCCCAGCAGCAAGTATGGTTCCACCCTCAAGTAGGATTCGGAGAAAGTCTACCTTTTGTTTTGACTATTTTTTTTGGGGGGGGGAGGGTTTCAGTGAGCGCAGTGCCAAGAGCACTGTGACCCTACAAGACCCACAACTCTTCGTGTTACCTTTCGTGAAGCCCTAAACATCCCGCCCCTGACATCGCTCTCGGAGAAACCAAGTATTTGGCCTCAGCTCCACGAATGTATAGTAGGCCACTGATATTCGCGTGTTTTACGGCACTGTCTTTAGTGATCACAGCTTTACCATATTAATACAAACACCAGATACTCCATATATTACGCATCTAGGCAAATCAATTTTAAGAACAGGACTCAAACATCTGCGCCAGCTTACCTTTAAAGGCTTCTCGTCTGACGATACTCAAATTAATGCAACGATTTTTCCGTCTTGATCATAGTTGTATTGTTGTATCGTGCGGTAGCCGATCTATTGAGTTACGCCTGCGCTGAGCCTGTCAGACTTCGCGATAGGGAGAAGACAGAGAGCTGGAGACACGACTGTAACGCCAGGACAAAACATACAGAGCGTCTGCGTGAATATATAGGATAACTAATTAGCCAAATATCGTCGTTCACTTGTTCGCTCCGTACAGCCAATGGTTAGGTTCCGGTCGTAAACAGTCCCAGGCACACCACGCTGGTCGTGTGTTGCTGAGCCGTGTTTGGTGAGAGCCGCCAACTCACCTACTTTTCGGACGTGTTGAACCGATGGTGATCTTTGAGGATGCGTCACTCTCTGCACATGTGCTTTATCTTCTGTCTGGGCGCGTCCTGATATGTATCGGCCTATTGTGCTCATAGGGAATCAAGGTGCGCGATCAATTTTGGATATACCTTTTTAAAAATTTAATTTAAACCTAGGGCCCCTAGCCTGGTGAGACATTTTCCGAGGTCAAGACCAAACATGAGTTGAGCTTCAAACATCCACCATTCACACTTAAAAATGGGGGGCACCACAGTGATGCCATTTACGCAGCCCGATAGCGATAAGGTTTTTATGGCACTGGTTGCCTCACATTCTTTACTTGTTGGGCACGACTTAGTCGGTTTTGCAGAAGATGTAGCAGTGCCAAAATAGTGGTTTGCCAGGTTTTTTCTAGTCCCTTTGGTACTATCGCGCATGGTTAATGTAATAATAATAATTTTCATTGCGAAACGTTGGGTACCGTGTCGTAGGGCATGACCATATGGGTCCGGTCAAAATGGGGATAAAACTGACCTCACTTGAGGGTGCTCAGCAATGCGTGAAAGCTGAAGAGTTATATAATATGTATATAGTATATATATAGTATATAGTGTATATAGTATAATTCAGGAAAACCAAAAACTAGCAGCGTTGCTGTTTGTCTGTAGCTGGATAGGCCTTGTTCCGGTCGTCACTTGTCCCACAACACCAAGAAATACAAGCGGACGACAACTGTCCTCCCGTTTGTTCTAAAAAAATAATAATAAAAGAATATTAAAAAAAACCTTCATGCATGGTGTAGCCTGGGAATGCCTGTGAGGCTCACGGCTAACGTCGACGTGCAAAGTGTTGCCACTTTCGTCTTAGTGGGGTCACACCACCCCTAGTCCACTTCATCACCCAAACGCAGCACACATGTCATCTTGTCATCTAGAGCTAATAACTTATGATTTCCTGATTACAAGAAGTCACAGCTAGCACCTAATGGCTTTTCTGGCATGCACCATCCGTCTTCTGGAGTTGACAGCATTGACTCGGTGACTAGTGATCCTTAATCTTACTTTCCTGTTAGGTTGATGTAGTAGACCTCAATTAAGCTACGATTCTTACCACTTATCTGGGAAGCTGTTGCCTGTCCGCTTTTCACTTGTCCACTGTCACTGCTCACATTAACTCCTCTTTTTGCACAACAAGGACCCGATGTCATGACGCTTTGGTGAGCAAAAAATACCGTCCGTTTTCAACTAGTCCAACA
>NW_008751661.1:2964891-2992851 GCF_000715545.1 Opisthorchis viverrini
TTCCAGCTCAGAGCACACATTCATTGGAAGAAATTTTTTCTCATTTCGGGTAGTAGGTGCGTGGAATGACCTTCCTCCGACGGTTGTCTGCGCTCCTTCTAGAACCCAGTTTAAGGCGCTGTTGGACATTTATTTATGCGAATCCTCCCGATGGCAAGCATACTGCCCCGTGCTGAGAAAATAAAGAGCAGTGCTACACCCTTTTTTCACTTGTGCCTTTCAGGTGAACGACAGTCACCGACAAACAAGAACAAAAGCGACCCGGATGGGCAGGGCAAAAGCCTCGATCCTGTGTATCAATCCGTGGATCCGTGAATCCATATCATGACGTTTTGTGAGCAAGAACGTTCCGTCTTACCCAGGTATCAATCCGTGAATCCGTGAATCCATATCATGACGCTTTGTGAGCAAAAACTTACCGTCGTTTCTTAACCAGTCCAACAGCTAGCCCCCTGCTTGCTACCCCGACGACGAAGTTTTCACTTTCCTAAAACTAGGCATTTACTGCGGCCCAACTAGTACTTGGCTTCTAGATCAGCAAACATATTAACCTTTCTTGGGTTCATTTAGCTTGCTTTCATCCCTTTTTAGATTTTTTCTATCGACGCCGATGTATCTCATGCCTCCTAACGCCCGCCACGCGCTTCTGCTTTCATTTTATTTCCTTCTCATCGTCGCTGTTCCTATGTTCCAATCCTCGACTGCAGTTACCCAAACGCCCCTTAAAACTGTTATTCATTAAAAGTGGCTGGTGTCCGGTTTACACTCACGCGGTCCTTCAACGAAAGGGAAATTATCTGCATGACTCCCTGTGTCAATCCTCGTCTCACCAAGAACCAGCTGCCACGGAACTGCACATCCCTTCTCCGGCCCTTGACGACCGTTGGGGGGCTGTCCATAAACAGAAGCAAGTCAGTGTGATGATGGCATGGCACTGTCATAGGCACTGAGATTGCACTCCCGCTACTGTTTTCTCCAGAATCTGGACCGCAACCCCCCGCCCACTCAACCCTGTAGCCACAACTTCGAGCAGTTTTCATCCGGCCCCGTCTCTGGGATGAACTCTTCCGTATCCAATGAATTTTCGCACAGATTTGGCTAGCCTGGTTTTCTGCTGCGATTTCGGCTTTCCTCCTGCACAAGTCCAAATCCGTGTACGGAGCTCGGATCGCCCTATGTATTAGCAACTTGTCCCCATCCGAACTATTCCCTGCACCTGATTTCCGTACAACAGTGTAACCAGTGAATCTGCTTACTTTCAGATTAAACCACATTTTTGAGACAAGACTTGCCATGTGCTCCCAGTTTGAATTTCCCCATCTCCATCTCCACTTTTGCTCGTTGTGACTCCAGGCGTTTACCTAACCACCCAAGGTCACCCATGGCCAGCAATGGGTTTCAGTTTTAGTTCATGCTACCTGACTATCTTTGACCGGGCCGGACCTCATGCCCGTTGTTCGCAACAAGTTGAGAAATAACCTATTATTACTATATCTTCGGGTATTCCCCACTGTTTCTGACATTGTCCTCTTTTTGTGCAGTCCACACCCCCACAAATCCCTCAGTCACGCTCCATTCTGACTGTAAAACCATGATATTGCAAGGCGGTATGCCACTCACGAGTTAGGAATAAACCTTACCATTATTATTGGTGGTATTAGTATTAGTATTATAAAGCGTACGAACCAACTGACACAGATGGAGTCATACCAAAAGTGGCAGGTCTAGACGTGGTGGATAATTGCGCCCGAGAAACAGTTGATGGGTGTTTCATCAGCTTGTAGGAAATACAACGAGAGACCGCGACAGCCTGAAAATTGCGAGGAACGATAAAACGCGAAAATGGAAAAACCAGAGGCTGCTGCCCTGTGTGTGGCAAGAATTTGTAACCAAACAAAGAGGTGGAGCAAGTATGCCGGAGGAAAACGGTTTTTCTCTGATTGGGCTGGCCGAAACTGAAAAAGATTTTTGAGATTGCTTGGCCAGCTAAGTTAAACAAAAGGTTGAATGAGGATAACGGGGGAAGTTTGAAATCGTGATAGATGGCGGCATTGGATGAGTTTACCGGTATTTTTTTAGAGAGGAATCGGATGAGTAAGCTCCGCGGGAGAGTGAGGTAGTGCCGCTGCATCGAGCGGAAGGTGGGCGGAAAAGAAAATGACTGAAGTTGTGTATGGCAAGTCGAAAGTTCACAAAAATAGACAGCTGCGAGGCAAAGGCTCAGTGGATTGGAGTGCATTCCCTGGAGTGGTGGTTAAGATCGGGCGAGCCATCAATGTGCGTTTGTAGATTGGCTTCAGAGAGGTCGAGAGGGTCGGCCCAGAGTATAGGAAGGATATTTACAGAAGTCATCGGACTGGGTGTGGCAGTGCCATTAAATCATTGCACTGTCGTACTTCGGTTTCTAGACGGCCTCATAACGGACTTTTCGGATAGGATAATCTGACAATGTGTGCAATTTTTCGGTAACGGATTTGCTGGGTAAGCCAAGAAAAATTTTACGCGTAAAACAAACCCGACGTGGGGCCACGGGAAATTTAGGTTTAGTTGGAGTTTCCTGTGAACATCAAGCATAAAGCAAGTCGAGTGGAGCAGGTGCTGCAAAAATCAACGATTGGGAAAGAGGGGAATGGGATGAGATGGGCATAGACTGATGAGTGTGAGAACATATCAGATAGTATGGAGTTCAGTATCATAAATATCCCTAACTTTTTTGCAGTTAGAGGCTAACAGCAAGGCGTTAAATAAGCTACGATGAGAGTAAATTTGTACCAGGTGGCCTAGAGACCAAGAGTTTATTATTCTTGCCAGCATAAGTTAACATACTTCATGAGGCAAAAACAATCCATTATAGGTCGCTTCGGTTTAGGGACTGTGTGGACAAATTGAGTAGCAACATAAGGGACCAGTATTGATGATAGAGGGATGCATCGTGGTTTTGCATTCGGCCCCAGTCGACCAGCAGACGTAAGGCAAGTGTGGGGGTTGTCAATGTGGACTCTTGTAAGGTGGTGGGTCAGCCGATGTGGTAGGGAGCGAGGAGCCCAGACTTCTAAGTTGGTAAGAGTAGTTACGGGGCGAATTGTACAAGGTGCGTGCTATTATTTATCTCTATTTAAGTCGCAACAGAAAAACTACGTTGTTCAGTGTAATGGCGAGTGTACTAAGAAACGGCATAGGACCAAAGAATGGCAGAATTAGAAATGCCAAAATGATAGACAAGAACAAGTTTATGTTCGTGACAATATTAAGTCCTAGGTATAAAAGCAATGAGCGGGCCTACACAAAATCCTGTTCCAGGCTCACACAATAAGTTGGGTAAGCAGCAAGTTTTAACAAGAATTGCCCGCAATGGGCGATCAGCTGAAATCAGGCAGGTTGAAGTCACCCAGCACAAACTGAGAAGAATGAGAGGCTGTGCGCAGAGATGATAGAGGATGAGTCAGCCACAGAGGCAGAGGAAGGGCCGATCCGGGTTGCATCCGTCTGCAAATCGATAACACGGGCCAGCTGATCTAACCAGTAGAGATCCAGGTGACCTCTGTAATCTCTTAAAGACCACTTTTTAAGGTTTTGACACGAATCCTTGATAGGTTCATTAGGTCCTAGGTATAAAAGCAATGAGCGGGCCTACACAAAATCCTGTTCCAGGCTCACACAATAAGTTGGGTAAGCAGCAAGCTTTAACAAGAATTGCCCGCAATAAGCGATCAGCTGAAATCAGGCAGGTTGAAGTCACCCAGCACAAACTGAGAAGAATGAGAGGCTGTGCGCAGAGATGATAGAGGATGAGTCAGCCACAGAGGCAGAGGAAGGGCCGATCCGGGTTGCATCCGTCTGCAAATCGATAACACGGGCCAGCTGATCTAACCAGTAGAGATCCAGGTGACCTCTGTAATCTCTTAAAGACCACTTTTTAAGGTTTTGACACGAATCCTTGA
The DNA here is from genome assembly GCF_000715545.1 of Opisthorchis viverrini. NCBI lineage: Eukaryota > Metazoa > Platyhelminthes > Trematoda > Opisthorchiida > Opisthorchiidae > Opisthorchis > Opisthorchis viverrini. The sequence goes on from NW_008751661.1 coordinate 2,968,833, forward strand.
TAGGTTCAACAATCCCGAATAGCAAAAGGAAGAATTGGGTCCAAACTTTTGCGGTATTGCTCACACAAAGGTAAATAATTGTATACAACAATGATCAGCTGCTTACGTTCGTAGCGTTGAAAAGTGCACAATTCTGTCACTGACCGGCGCAGCCTTCGCACACCAAACAACGGTGAGTGGAACATAGGCCCATTAGCGTGGGTTGAAGTCATTCCATCTGACGACAGTCTAGTGATTCTCATCGGCCTAGCGATCACAAGGAACTCGTAAGAAAACAAATTAAGGCAGGCCCACCAAACGGGGCACAAACATGCGTTGGTGCTGCTCCACCAGACGCGATGTTCCGTCTTCTCACTCTCCAACTTTTACAATCTACTTGTCAGACAGAAAGCCGATTATGTTCCTCTTCCTTGCTGTGTTATCGCCCGCCACCTTCAAATCATACGGATCTAATGATGCTGGATATTCTCTCTAAAAACGTTCGGTTAATGTGCATCCATGCCCGTGCCCACATCAAATAATAATGCAACCGCCCATGACGCTGTCGCTTTTCACGAAATCTTCTGTGCTCAAAATCCCCGCCAATCATGCTTTATTCTGACTGTAACCTCATGATCACGCCTTGCAGGATGCCACCCAGAAGCTGCGAACAAACATTAGTATTGTTATTATTATTATTATCATTAGGTAAGCTGTAAACATTAACACACTATCAGGAAAGCAACCCAGGACGATCGGAACCTACCGAGACCCTAAAACTCCGCCGACATCCCAATAGGAAGACCGGCAAACATCCAAACCAATTAAGCGTTCAATCACTTCGGCAAAGGACTGGATCGATGAGTGTACAATCCAAATAGCGCGAGGTCGCTTGTAAGTGTTGCACTCGCACGCTCTTGCTTGTTCGAAACAAACCTCTTGTGTTTCTTATCGGCGATTTTTTTCCGGCACTAGGCACAGGAGCGGGAGCAGCAGTCAGATATAACACACACAGGCACACATGCAAGTACACAAGTGTCGGACTGGACGGGCAGCAAGTTGAATAGAGTACAAATGGGCAAAACGTGTAGGGGATATAAGTACATCGTTGGGACGAGCAAATGAATGGGGGAATTAGCTTGAGGCCAATATGTGGCACCCACCCCTTACATTTTTGCTCTCGGATAGGTGGACAATATAGCCAAGGTTCCAGAGCCCTGTTCTAGTCGTGCAAATCAGACGTGTTCTGTGATGGTGCTAATAGATCGTAGATTATGGAGTTCTGGTAGTGAAGTGCATGAGCTGAGCAGCATCATTAATAGGCCCTCTGGTGAGCAAACCGCACCAGGGGGTTGTCAATCTCGCTCACGGTGGAGTTTGGTGCCAAGGAGAATTGTAGGGAAGGTGGAGGAAACGCAACCTGGGAGAGTGTTTGGAGTTCGATGAGGCGTACCGAACACTGATAGTAGAGTGATGAATAGTGGGTAATGTAGTTTTGAAGGTACGGCAGTTGGTATGATATGAGGCTGATTATGGGGCATGGAATATATTTTTGGAGAGTGCTTACGGCTTATGGGAGAGTTGTTAGCTATGCGGTCCTATGCATCATCAGGGGGTACGGGGTGAGCATGGTGCTTAGTGAGGAGGTTGGTGTGTGGGTGGTCACCTGAAATGGTGTTGCTGAGGGACGAAAGTGGGCCGAAAATGGGTGAGCAGGAAGGAGAAGCGGATGTGGGCCAACAGCACCCTTCGGTAGCTGTGGGCACGGAGATTTGCCAAGCGCGCGCATTTGCAAGGCCTGAGCAAAGTCGGGTTGTCTTGCGAAGATTGTAGAAGGCTACGTTGGGGAGACTCTGCATGACGAGGCTTTGGCAGCAAGTGTTCGATCCAGAAAGTGCTGTCTGACGGAGGTTGAACCTGTAGGGGTATTAGGTCAGGGGGTCCGTGACGAGATCAAGTAATGTCAGCGGCTGTCATGGCCGTCGACTTGGATGAGATGTGTCACTCTGATCACCTTAGAACCCGTAAAGGGTTCTTCTGGGTTGGCGGGGACATTTACAGTTTTCTCCGGGTAGTTAGACAAGAAGCCCATCTGTAGAAGCGATCGAGGGCTCGTGATCTTGTAAACCTGTGAGGGTGAAAGCCAGTGAGCATGTTAGCATGTGCCTGATGCTAGGAGCAACCAACGAGCACTAAGAGTGTGAGCGTGCCATGGGAAACCCGGCATAAGTTCTGACGGTTTAAAGTACAGTACATTTAGATATAGCAGCGTTTGAGACCAGGTTAATAGAGAGAGATTTTAGTCGATGGTTTGAGATGGGCCGCCCATACATTTCACTCGCAGATGCATCAGTAGTGAGTACGCTTCTGGGGTTGAGCATTTCATTGATCACACGGAACGCCTGGGTATATGGTTTGTCGGTGGGATTGAGCTGGTTCCCCCGGGGTGAAACTTGATAACTGGTCCTGAAGTTCGTGAGACTCGGAGCGGGCAGACTAATGCATTGATTCAGAGTGAGGTATAAAGCCAGTGTATAATGTGAGTGAGGATATCACAACAGCCTCGGCGCTATTAGGGACAATTGGGTCCATAGAAAAGGTCGATGCGATTGCATGAGTTTCCGGATTATATGGTAGGCTCGGTACGATGTAGCTTGAAGGGAGGTTACTGGGTACTTTGCATACATGACTCAAAGGTGAAACGATTAGTTTGCTGTTCGAGAATTCTGTTGCATTGGGAGTTTGCGATCGAGTCATGTCGAACGCGCTGGATTGTACAGATCGTTGAGAGGATAGGGCTCTGTTTGGTAGAATTAATTGACCGAATTTATGTAGTGTTTTTTAGTAAAGTTAATTTTCAATCGGGTAAGGGCAGATCCCATCTTAGTTGTTAGAATTTTTTGAGCAAAGTAATTCAGGGCCTGGGATGTCGGCAGACGTACGATATTGTCCTTTTTCCTGAGTCGCATTAATGTTGGGAAACTTGTAACTGATTTTGAGTTTCGGAGACGTCGAGCTTGCAGGTTGTGTCGAGCAAGTCGTGCACTCTCCGGCGAGCTCCGGCCAGGCGCGTTATATTTCAGAACCTGGTGACGACATTCGATACGCTAGTGCCTGAGAGGCAGGTATGTCAAAAAATTGGATAAATTTCAAAATTTGATGGATTTCATGTTGAAGCAGGAGATAAGAGGCATTCACTGGTCTGTATGCTCAGTAAAGAGGCTAGTTGAGTTATCATCATGTGCCAACAGGCCCTGAGATTTGCCAGGTCAGATTGAATCTGAGACGGTGAGAGTTGCTGAATGGAGCAGACAAAGAGATGTTCGTTAGTAATGTTGAAAAGTCGGATGGTTGGTGATGGAGTGCTACCGGAAATGGTATGCACCAGTCTATATTGCGGGTTGGTTTGATGAATGGCTGCGGAACCTGGCCTGTTCGAGCAGCCTTAACAAAGTGCGTAACGTTGATGGTCATTGACCTTGAACGCCGTGCAAGATCTCACTGAAAGGTGCAAACGTAATAGACTAACTCGCCGCAAAAGTGACAACTTTCAAAACCTCATAGTTTCGGCGAAAATGATTTAGGTATGCTTCTAGAGACCGACTTGCACGAGCGAAAAAAGAAACCATTTTCGAACGCACTGCCAAACCGTGACCATCTCACGTCTACCCTCATCCACTCTCGCTTAAAGCCCGCGTCAAAACACAACGAACTATGCGCCCCAAAATCTAATAGTTTAGTTCCCTCAACTAGAGTTTCCGTGGAATGTGGTTAAGCACGACCAAGACTGGCTCCGTTCTGATTCCCCAATAATATGACCAATCATCAGGTGGTTCCATTTGAGTCGTAGGCGGCTAATCTGTTTTGAGCCGTTCGACCCCGAACAGGTATGTGGTATGTCTGCGTGTATAAAACTATCCAAACCCACTGTGTGGACGTCCTGAGAATGGCAGCCAGGTGGGGCTGAAAAAGGACAATGCGACGTGCTTGTTGGATGTATCTGTAAGTTGGTAGCTCTCGCCAACTGTCCACAGAGAAGCACAAGAACGTAGGTGTAACAGTTAAGTTTATTCTCTGAGCCACAGAACACGTGGGGTCGAGGGTTGACAACAACGGAACGCGTGGGTACAAGCATATAAGCATACAAAAGGCGTTAGTCAATGAGAAGGGCTATCGATCTCCTCTGGACGGTATTAATGTCTTCATGTTCTAACATCGTTACCGCCGCTGCTTCTAAAGGTAGACAGAAGAGATTGTAATTGACGATAGCGCGCGGTTTGACATCTGTAGGCACATTACATAGGCCCCCTATCAGCAAAGCGCTGTCCTCAGCGCCGTCAGGTATGTTTGCCGAATCCGGACGGCTGATATGCACTACAGTTGACCAGCTAGGCTTTCCAGAGTGAACAAGACGGTAGGTTACGTCGGTGAGTGCTAGTTCTACCGTATATGGTCCCTTCCATGCCCTATGGAACTTAGTCGGTATACCAATCCTGCCGCCAAGTTTGAACAACCTATCCTGCGCAGCCCTATCGTAGTACGCTTGGCCTGTTCGAGCAGCGCAACTGAGACGTCTTCAGGTGTTCGACAATCGTTGTCTCAGAACCATGGCTCGTGTAAGTTGGTGTCAGAGAATTCATAATGAGGCAGCTAGAAAGCGCGTTTTCGGTTGTGCAACGGGTACTTCCATTGGAGAATGTATCCAGCACCAGAAGCTGCGTTGGTTGGGACATGTGTTGCGTATGCCGAACCATCGTTTGCCGAAGAGAGTACTGTTTTCCATGCCCTAATTCAGAGTGGCGTAAACAGAGAGGTGACCAACCCTTGATTTGGCAGAGAAGTATGAAGGAGATCACGAAACGCTTGGGTGCTGTCGGTGCTATTCGCCTTTCAGGATGGGGACCGCGTGATCCTCACTATGCCTGGTTGGAGACACTACAAGATATGGCTGCCAACCGATGTCGGTGGCGTTCTTGTTGTCAGTTTCTACCCAGATTGCCTGAGTGAATGTCTGGAGGTGTAGGCACCTCGGAGTGATTGTGGTAACCTAGCACTAAGTCCCTTCCCTGTCCACTTTTACTTTTTTCCTCACATTTACCCTCAGGGTGATACGCTGTAGTGCGAGTCTTCTTGATATTCAATATGTGGCACAACTCTTTGAATAAGATGCTTTCGAAGTTGGAGCCTTGGTCAGTGTGTATTTGGTAGGGTACATCCCAGCGCGCGATCCACTCGGTGAACAGCGTTTTGGCCACTGTCCAGGCATCTAGTTTTGGAATCGGGATGGCCTCGCACCACTTGGTGAAATGATCAACCATCACCAAGATATGTGTGTTACCTCGATCCGTTCTAGGCAACGGCCCGATAATATCCACACCAATCAATTCGTTTGGGAACCCGGCCTTCATCGTTTGCAATGGTGCCGGGGCACTTGGTCTGCGGTCCTTTACTTGACCACACTCTGTGCATGGACTGGTTCCGGATAAGTGCCTACTTTACCTGGATGACATCATCGTACACGGCAAAACAGTGTCGGAGCACGATGCTCAACTAAGACTTGTTTTTGAGCAGTTTCAAACAACTCGGGCTGACGCTGGGACCGTTGAAATGTGCGTTCCTCCAACAGGAAGTGAGCTTCCTCGGGCATATAATCTCAGCCAACGGAATCCGGTGTGATCCCGCCAAGATAGAAAAAAGTTAAGCCATGGCAAACCCCAAAATCAGCTGACGAGATCCGTAGCTTCGTGAGACTGGCTTCATATTATCATCGCTTCGTAGCTGGATTCGCCGAGATCACTACTCCACTTACATCCCTCCTACAAAAGAACACTCCCTGTTTGGTCCGAAATCAAAACATTCAAACAGCTCCGCGACTGCCTGTGTTCCACACCTATTTTGACCTATCCGGATATATCGTCGTCTGCCGGCACCTTTATCCTCGACACGGACGCAAGTGAGAATGCGATTGGTGCGATGCTGTCTCAGCGTTCAGGTGACGTGATGAAAAGAGTAATCGCATATGCCAGCCGAAGTCTCTCACATCGAGAGAAGCGATACTGTACGATACGCGACCGATAAGGTAGTGGCGGAATTGTCGCATGAAGTTTACAAGCGCTAACCTTTCTTTGCGTATCGTACAGTATCGCTTCTCTCGATGTGAGAGACTTCGGCTGGCATATGCGATTACTCTTTTCATCACGTCACCTGAACGCTGAGACAGCATCGCACCAATCGCATTCTCACTTGCGTCCGTGTCGAGGATAAAGGTGCCGGCAGACGACGATATATCCGGATAGGTCAAAATAGGTGTGGAACACAGGCAGTNTGGTCTGGTGTTTACTACAGGTATCAGGAAAGCGAGAGATCGCACAGTTATGGGTATGACGGGTCATCGTTGGCAGTTAGATTAAGACACTGCGCATAGTTGAGGCCTAATTATCAGCGTCGCATCAAAGAATAGCCAAGGTTGGTAAAGTTGCGTACAGTTAAGAGTATGAGGATGGATTAGATTACCGGTTAATCAACGACGTACATGGTCGCAGTCCCAGCAGGTACGATAAGTAGCCAAGTAAGGCGACATCGAGTACGGCAATGAGTATGACAGGCCGTCAGCTTAGGCTCTCACGTATGGTTGAGGCCTCATTTTTACAGGCACGCAGGGATATTGGCCTGCTTACTATAGGTAGCAAAAATAAGCGGCATCGCGTATAGTTAAGGGCATGAAAGACCGTCATTGGCCATTGGATTGTTACTGTGCATAGGTGCGTTCCTATAGTCAGCGCTGCACATAGATGCGGGCCTAGCAGTTACAACGAAATGAGTGAAAACGGGGAGGATACGAGTACAGGGGGCCGTCGCTGGTCACTGAATTAGGCCACCGCGTGTGGGTGTGACCCCAAAATCAGCTCTGCATATAGACAGACATGGACACATAGACATTAAGTTGTCGGTGTGAGCGAAAACGACTACCGTCATCAGGGAGATTACTTTATGGCGGTCAGCACCTGCAGAGCGTCATATTCATAATAGGAATGATACCTGCAGCTATCTCGTGAAGGTGCATCATCTACAGGCTAGATATGCATATCTGGGAAAGGAGATCATCCACAGGTGTGCCTGGCGTCGCCGTTGCACAGTTCATGGTGTTGTATAAAATTATTGTTTCAATGGAAGTTGAGATCCATCAGAAAATGTGTTGTGAACAAGTTCTCAGAAGAAAATCATCTCATTTGTTAAATCTGAGGAGTGTGAAGGAAGAAAGCGTCACTGACCTATCTTCCAGAGTGAAATTTGCATAAGAAGTTTTTTTAGATGTTGTTTGTTCTCAATGAACACTGAGGAACGACAAAATATAGTGAAGTGCGAGTTCGTGTTTTATGACGCGTAAACCGGTCACAAAATGCGAACCAGCAATGGTCCGTGGCCTTGAAATTGCGCTCACCTAAACAAAAAGCTACGAGCAATATGTTAACGAAAGATTAAAATTCATCAGACTAACAAATAAAGTCACAAATTCGAAAACCTTGTGGTTTGGGCGAAAATAATTCGGGCGTGCAAATAGCCATCGGCCAGTTGCGAATTTACAGTGCCGAAAGATGTCAAACTGCGCAACATCGTTAATTACGATCGCTTTTGTATACGTTTAGAAGCGGCGGCAGTACCGATGTTTGAACATGAAGACATTCCTGAATACCGTCCAGAGGAGATCGATAGCCCTTCTCATTGACTAACGCCTTTTGTATGCTTATATGCTTGTACCCACGCGTTCCGTTGTTGTCAACCCTCGACCCCACCTGTGGCGTGGCTCAGAGAATAAACTTAACTGTTACACCTACGTTCTTGTGCTTCTCTGTGGACAGTTGGCGAGAGCTACCAACTTAACATCCAACACCCCACCTGGCTGCTATTCTCAGGACGTCCGCACAATAAGTTTGGATACTTCCATACTCGCTGGCGTATTACAGGTGCCGCAATTGTCGTTTTTGGATTGGGTTTCTATCCATTTCCTGCGCACTGGTTCACGTTTCACACCACTGGTGGTGTAGGTATGTAGTCGACCTGAAAATTCGGTGCCCGTCGTGGCTGGAGATACTGCGAGGCAATTTGGCGGGCTAAACAGATCGTTATGTGGAAACAGGCGTTTTTAGGACTGCAGATAAATAATCCCATTGTTGCATTTTACTACAGTTTGCAACCCAACTCTTTTGAAGACTGCCAAATTGGTGGGGATCTATTGGGCGTGGTGCGGACAGTGGAATTGCAGGACTTTGATATGGGTCCCCAAGTGACGCAACTGACGGCAACGATAGCCCTGCGTTTGCCCTAGTCAATCAGCAGATCTTCCGGCAGCATTCATTTAGCGTGTTGCAGGACGTGCTTCAGAAGCTCAGCCGTCTGGGTAAGTAGATAAAAAATTTCCCAAGTTTTCCGTGGCCATTGAAATATCTCAAACGTATCGGCTAACTGGAACGACTCCGTTGGACTTCGGAAGATCCCGTGAAGATATGTACCCTTCGCGCATATTTCAAGGATAATTTGGGGATCAGTAATTGTATTTTGTTCAGTCAGCCCAAAAGACGACTGCGTCCATTTGTGGGGATGCACACTACTAATGTGTTACTAGTGAGTGGTTCAAACTTAGGATGGGTTTGAGTGGATTTGTGTCCAGCTTTTACTTACGACTACAAGCGAGACGGCTCAACTGGTTAGAGCGCGAATTCGCTGACCAAAAGGTCCGTGGTTCGAACCCGACCTCTGCATCTCGACTTCCCCTGTCTACGCTTGGGCAACCTGGCATTACCTCCTTCGTGCTCCCTTCGCATGGCATGGCAGGTAGGTCTCGGAGGGGTGTTACAGCTGAACTTTTTTTGCAAGCGCCCTTTGTGACCTTTCACAAAGGAATTTTTGATTGTAACAGCAGTAACTTTCCCAGGTTCCGGATATGAAGAATCCCACAATGACGTTCATCCGGATTCCTTCCTACAAATAGACCTATCCACTGGTCATAATCATCAAAACAAGTCTAGCTGGCTTCAAGGGTCGAGTTTACAATGCGGCGGCGCACTCCATATTATTATATGGGTCAGGAACAGCCGCCGCGCCCTGCTGACGTAAAAGTCTTTCAGTGTTTGACCATAGACGTCTTCGGGGCATTTCCCGAGTCTGGTGGGAACACCTGTTAAGCATTGTTGAAGTAAGACGATTTCCCGGAGGAATGACTCACCTACGATGGATGAACTGACCACACCTCATAAGTTGCGCTGGCTTTGTCACGTGCTGCGTACGCCAGTTGGCCGACTTCCTCGAACAGCCCTCTTTCCATAATCGCATGAAGAGCGGAAGCTAGCGGAGGAAGTCAAACAATGAAAGGCATTACCAGATAACCCAGCTGCGCTGTTCATTGCCGTCTACTTTGATTTGGACTCCGAGACACATCGGTGGTTAGAAACATTGTCGAACACAGCCCAGTCCCGCCCTCAGTGGTGCTCGTGTATCCGAGCCGGTGCCTTCAGCGCTACCCTTCCGATCTCCCCAATAAAAACTCTACCGACATCCCTGTATTTAGGCACCATTTATGTCAGATACCGCCTCTAATGCGTAGCTATCTCTCCCAGCTCCCAAAGTCCTCGTCGAATGAAAGTATGACTGTAAGACAGGTGCGCTTATGGATGTGCTATGTCGCATGCTGAATTAGAAAGCCCACTTGGGGAACACTCAAACGCTTAAGGAGGGGGCACCTTAACATCGCCACGTGCTAACACATGACCTGGTATACCACCTGACTGTGCTAATGATTGACGCTGCATTTTAATATACTGTCATCACTATTGCAAATGAGTACCTCTTTGCTGCATTACATCACCCTCCCACGATGCAATGAAAAGTGGCAGTGCATAAATGTACGGTCGGATATAATGCAGATGTTCTGGAAGCAGTCGTAAGTAGTATTCTGTCCTTCGAATTCCTGGCGGGTTTCTTGACAGGTACCCTGGGGCCACACGATTTCCACTATTCCAGAAGTTTGTACTACTGGTAAACAGTCCGCCGAAATCATGCAATTGCGGAAGGTCTCTGCTTAGCGACTTACGCAAGACAACCAGCCATTTGGTGGCGCCAAGCGTACCAGAGTGATGCCGCGTTATTTGTGTGTTAATTTCGTAACAGCGCCAGAAGCATAAAAGAACCTGGTCTTGGCGGATTCAGGGATACAGTCCGCCTGGACATAGGTTGACACGGGACCCTACGGAATTCTTTCATAGACGTTACAGACTAAGGGGCAAGTGTCGGTAAGTACCTTACAGAATACTGTGTATCCGGTCACACCAGCCTCTTCGTCACCAGAGGGAATCTAAGGTACAGACAAGAACCACTTGTTGTCCTTATTTCAGAGTGCGAACATGTAAGCCCTAAGCGAGTTATTTTGTAGGCTTGAGACTTTATTTTGAGGGGTTTGACAAATGTTTGGTATGTACTGTGTACGTCTCATTTAGAAAAAACTGACGGTTAGCGAGGTCATCAAAGATATTTAAGTTCAGTGGGTCGTGTTTTTTTAGTTCTAGCTGTGGCCCATGGGTTTATATCCTCGGTCAGTTTCTGAAATGTAAACGTGACTTTATGCCTTGCAGCGCTATTGAGCTCTGAATTGGANTTCTGCTACATATATTTGGTCAGCAGGAATTTCCACTGAACCTTCCGTCTTAACCCCTCACATATTTGAGTTGACAGTAAGCTACTAAAAGGTTCCCTTATAATTAGTGGTTTCTCAGTTTCCGTTATCCGATTCTTGTTCAAATTTTTCAAGTCGGTTTTAGCCCTGTTTGTTTTTCGACTGCTCCCCTGTGCACCTGTATGGTATCATGCCGACCTAAAGCTGTCACCTTGTAGTGGTGGTCGGGCTTCTTTGCCGCAATAATCCTGCGGACTATTCTTGCTGGAACCCAGTTCTTAAAGGTTCAACCATGCCAGGAAGACCAACGGGGAGCAGCCCGAAGAGGAACAGCGAGTCACCGTACTGTGGGTAATCGTATTATGAGGCGGTCTGGAGGTAAAGTCGTACTGTCCTCTGCGATAGGAGTGTGAAGGCAGTAAGGTGTTCCCTCCAGGCGACCAGCCTGTTCTTATTTATCGAAGCGGCGACGTTGCCTTCCCACGAGGAAGGACGGGTTAGAAAAGGTTGGTCCCAAAAACCGCACACTCCGATCGCCCAACGGCTGACCTGGCCGCCGGCGCATTATTCAATACATTCGAAATACTTTTAAAACCAGAGAGTTTGGTGCTGCTCAAAACGCACCTGCTGTGCGCAGCCGCATCAGGAGTGAGACCGTAATATCCTACTCCTTGCGCTCTCGGGCCAGGCTGGCCTCCTGCAGCCAAATAGGTCAGACTATTGAGTTATTGGCTCCGGGAAAGGTCTCCGAAGATAGCCCTGACAACCGCTGTCTCGCTATCCAGACTCTTGAGTCAGAGGCTAAAGACAGGGCCCCCGAACAAAACACTCCATCCTCCCACTGCCTTGTGGGTCAGACTGTTGAGTCAAAGGCTCAAGTTGGGGTATTTCAACTAAACCCCTTTCTTCGGCCTGGGCAACCTCGAAATATCATTTGCCCTTGCAGCTCTTCGCTCACCGGCCTACTCTCTCGTTCCCTCCCAACCCATCATACACTGCAGTGCAGTCGACCCATCTGCTAGTCCACTAGCCAGTCCCGTGTATCAATCATCGCCCAGAAAAACAAACCGAAATAATCACCTACTAACCTCAAAAGATCTGAATCACGTTGCAGCTTTAAATGTCCGTAATCTATATCAAATTGGGCAACAGGCATCCCTTGCTTCCCCTCTATCGATGCATGTTGTGTCTCCGAAGCACGCATACAAGACCCCACTTCGGTCGTGTCCCTCAAGCCGCTTAGGACGAGCCCAGCTGTTCCACATTTCACTCTTCGGGCATCCAGTGATCCTGACTCAATGGCTCGTGGTATCCACGGTGTGGGAGTTGCATTCAATCCCAAACCAGAAGCGCGTTACTGGACTGGATTCCAATAAACAGTCGCCTTTGCGATGTACGGTTGTCTGGCTCAATTAAGACTAACGCAGGTCGATGCGGTAAACGGCGTTTATTTGTCGGATCAGAATATACAGGGGTCAGTGAGGCAGTATGCAAAAAAGAAAGGCCAGGGCAGCTTTTGCCACCCTCCCACACCTTTGGCGTCGACGTAACGTGAGTTTCTCTGTCAAGTGAAGAGTTTACACTGTGGTGGTGCAATCCATACTGCTTAATGGATCAGAAACGTGGCCCTTACGCGCAGAAGGCATACGGAAAATGTCAGTATTTGATCACCGGGGTCTCCGAAGCTTTTGGCAGGTCCGACGGATTATTAGTGCTGAGTTACGCCAGATGGTCTTAGGAAGAAGGAACTCTCCCGCCATAGATGAATTATTTACGCCTCATAGGTTGCGCTGGTTGGGACATTTACTCCGCATGCCAGAAGATCGTCTGTTTCACAGAGCTCTTTTCTCAGCCCTCTACTGAGTCGAAGCCACTGAGAGTTGGACCATGTATGACCTGGCAACAAATACGAAGACACTAACCAGTAAACTTAATCGGGTTGGCAACTGTCGTCTCTTTGGATAGGGACCCCGGAACTCAACCCACCAACGGTGGGAATGGCTCAATCGCGCAGTTAGTGGCGTTTGTGCATCAAATCTACCGCCTTTAATGCGTAGCTACCCAAGTTCCGAACGAACTGAACATGCCTTCTTTTCCAATGCTTGGCTGTATATTCCACTTCCCCGTTTTCCGGTGATCGAAACTAGCAGCTGGAACCAGTGTACCTATGGCATACGGTTTATAGCTGATAACTTGAATCGAATTCCAAGCGTTGGTACTGCTCGTGCACTTGCTGCAAACCGAGAGGTGATCAGTGTGTTCTTGGATAGAGGGGAATCCCGTTTAACACTCACGAACTTGACTCCTTCCTTATGTAGTCAGTCTGTGGAAGAACATGCCGAATCCATACTTAGGATGTCCCCATTCGTCCGACGTTTCCCCTCGTTCGGTGTGGTTCGTAGTAGGTTCTTTAGGCTGGTCACCAGTGCTTAGTTATTATCGGAAATTGCAGGGACGGCGTTTTTTAGCTCTGCCTGAAAGAAACGTCTAGTCCGTCTGAACGACATTCGCATTCCATTTAGGTTCGTTGAGAGCTTCCGCCTACTATAAACCAATAGGACCATATAACCAGCTACCTGTCTAAAACTTCGACTTAAGATTGTTGTCCGTTGTAGAGTATGCCATTGGGCTCCGATCACAGCATTGTGCGGACACGCATATCCATCCGCTCTGCCTCTTAAACACCGGCTAATGTGAAGTTGTTCAGCTCACCACCTGCAAAGTGCCTGTACCTCAGCAATACCTAGTTAAATTGGCTAGGAAGCTCCCAGAACTTGACGGGCACAATGATGATTTGGATGACGACTAGAAAAGGTGAAAGGACTATGATCACAGCTTTTGTAGCCGTCTGCCCGAGGCCGCTTGCAATGAACACTAGATGTCGTCATGATCAGCAGCTCTGATCGAAGCCGAGAAAAGTCTGCCATCAGCCAACGACTAAAACGATGCGCGCATATTCCGTCTAGTGACAGAGTGCTGGTAGACAGCGAAAGCTCTGGAAACGGATAAAGCTTTTGCAAGGGCAAACAATCTCGTTCTATTCCAGCTAATCCGATCAACAGGTCTGTGGAGGACCGATGTCAGTGAACCGTTCCCCGAAAAGGATGAGGCCTCAATTTACTTACAGACAAGTTGTCTTGAACAATGGGTTGTACACTTTGAAGGACAATTCAGGCAGCCTCTCCAGCTCGGCCTCTGGAAGGACGAAATAAAACTGGACAGAACTTTGATACCAATCCGTCATGGACAACTGAAGTCCAGCGTGCAGTTTCATTATTTCAGCGCAACAAGGCAGCTGGTTCAGACGGTTTGAATCCTGCACTCTTCAAAGAAGGTGGTGATTCCGTCGTGAATAACCTAACGATCCTACTCCAAAGTATCTGGGATTAGGAAAGCCTGCCGATAGAATGGACCTGCTCGATGGTGTTTCTTATATTCCAAAAGGGTATAGGAACGTCGTGGGAGAACCATCGGGATATCGACCCAGTGGTATTATCCTACGCAGGTTGATTCATCATCGGAAAAGGTAGTTCCCCTCGAGATTCAAGGTGAATTTCTCCCTGGTGTTGGGTTACATTGATTGTGTCTTCCCTTAGAGTCGTGTTGGAACCGCGCCATTACTTCCTACTATCAACAGTGATAGCTATTCATCGGCGATCGGTGATCTTTGGAAGGTGTGTTGTGTCTATCGACAAAGGGTGTCCCTTCTAAATTCTTATCTCTTATAAAATCTTTATGTACCTTCTCTTGTATACGCGCACATCTACGGCATATTCCCCCAAGTTCATTTAATTCAGTGGTGCTAGGCAAGGATGTCCTCGATATGCTGCTTGAGTCTTTGCCTCCCTCTAGCACCTCGAGGATCGAAATAGTTTGAGGCTTTCTTTTGCTCTTCTTGGATTGGACGCTTTAGAAATGCGAACTATTTTCAACAGCCTAAATAATTCTTCTGTACGGTTCAGTATGCACCTCTTATGTGTAAAGTGTAGGCTGCTACTATGAGACTGAGTGGGATCGAGCACAAACTTTATGCTTGTAGGTGTATTAGTGCACATGTTATGGTTGACATTGGTGAGTTGCGGCGCGTATAAAAGTAAATGCGATGCGAAATGGAAGCGGGTCCAAAAGGGAACTTATCGTTGGTGAGAGTTCCTTGGTGAAAGTCCAGACAGCGGGAACGTGTTTTCTCCGCAGCATAGCTGCCACACGTTTTCCATAATTGTCCGTGGAGTTGTGGAAAGTGGTTGACCTCCTGCTTCCTATGTGCGCGCGCGAGTCCCTGTGTGTTAACTGTGCTGGGTTTTCCTACGTGTAGGTACATTTGCGTGTGCGTAGGATTGTCAGCTTACTAGATGGTACGGATAGTCAATGTCAGACGAGTCACCTTTGTGTGACGTGGTTTCTGAGTGACTGTGAGCTGAACAGTCGAGTATGCGGGTTAAGGGATGGCTACAAATACTCCCCTTCTAGCGAAAGATAAGTTCGCTTACCTGAACGGTTCCATTAGTGGTTGAGGATTGGCGAAGGATGAAATCACTTCCGAAATCGGGAAGACCATGGCAGCGTTTGCCAACCTCTGAGATTTATGGCGTTGGTGTGACATCTGTTTGACTGTTAAGGGTTTGGTGTACAATGCCGCGGCCCGATCTGTCCCATTTTATGGATCCAAGATATAGGCGCTGCGTCTGGAGGACCTTCGATGCAGTCCATGTGTGGCCATCAGTGCCTCTGAAGTGTTGTGTGGGTCTCGTAGGAACATCAGGTGAACAATGGCGAGGTATACCAGCAAAGTAACTCTACCTCGATAGATCAACGGGTCATTCCAGAGGTTACACTGAAGGCCGCTTGCCTCATAAAGCCCTTTCTCACCCAGCCGTGTGTCGGATGGAGATGACCCAGAAGCGGACGATCCACGACTTGGCTCGTATCGGCCAACTGAGTCGCGTCGGTAACTACCGTTTCCCCGAATGGGAATCGTTGGGTGAAACAAACCAGTGATGAAAAAGAAGGAAAGCGTTCAGCTGTAGCACCCTCCCGGTGCCTAACTGCCATGCCACCCGAAGGAAGCACGAGGGCTGGGATACTGCCAGGTTGCCCAAGCCTAGACAGGGGAAATCGAGAGGCGGAGGTCGGATTCGAACCACGAACCTTCCGGTCAGTAAATTCGCGCTCTAACCACTTGGGCCATCTCGCCCAACCAGTGATGAATGACCCTGACAGATGTGAATATCATGCAACCATTGATGGTCTTGCATCAAAATTATCGCCTTCACTGCGGAAATGCCAACCCTTACTGTACGGAACAAATAGGACCATTTGACATCCACGTACCGATTGGTCCATCGCCTCCAACACGTGGCTCTCATTACCTTATTCCCTTTAACCTTCAGCTGTAGCAGCTGGAACCACTGCACTTCGGTGCACGTTTTCAGCTGAAAGCCCGACTGAACTAAGCTGATCACCAACCAATGGTGTGATTTCGTTGATTGATTCCATAACTGCTTAGGAACGACTGGGAACCACCGTGTAAAGTGGTTAGGTTGTTGAACAGGCTACTTCACCTTCAAGTCGAAACTACTCTGTCAGGAGGGCTGCTTTTATGAGAGATATTTTCGATGCTTTCCTCTTTCGTTCGTTCACAAATGTCGTACAGCGCGAAAATTGTTTGACGACAAACTTACGGACGTGGGCTTCTACAATGTTGACGTTACTGTCAGCGATGAAGCTTCAATACTGAAGATTGGTGTACTGCCGCCGATGACGATGTTGATGACAATGATGACGAGTGTCGTTCTGAAGGGCTATCCACCACGGTTGTTAAGCCCTGAATGCATGGCTTATCGTGCTTCAAAAGAATCCTCTGTTTAGACAGGCAGAGGAGTCCTTTGTTGATTGTACACTTCTATGTGACAGTTCTTCTTAAACTTGAAGATCACCCTGTTCTAGGGAGTGACTAGGGATTTTAGGGCTCACCTGAATATTGGTACAGTAATATTCGAGTTCGGTTCAACCTTTAATAGGCGCATCATACTGCTGCACCTTTCCCAGAAAACACGGTGAGAATGGGATTTTCGACGCCTCTTGAAAGCGGCTTTGCTCCGGCGTGGAACGCTGTTGTGGCTCATCTAGGTCAGTTACCATGCATGAGGAAAGATTACCGTATTGCGGTTTTTCTTTAGTTCAATCGTCCCCTACCTGATGTGGGGTTAGTTCAAGGATAAAAGCTAAGAGGAAGACTTCAGTAGTATTTATCGTGATATTCGTCGTGCGCTTTGTTTCCCATTAACCTATTTTTTATCCTGCAGCCCAATGGATGTAGAATGGGCAAAACTTTTGGGCGAAAACGTAGCCGAGAAAGTGAAAACCATTGGTCAGATATGGTCTGCGATGGGCATAGAGGGCACGCGACTCCAAGCTAGGAAGGAAACGCTGTCTACTCACTTGTACTCTATGCTGGATGCAATGTTTGACGAGGAGATAGTAGCACAACAAACAATAGTGAACTCAATCAAGGAACTCAAGGTAATTCCTCCTGGTCTAACCATGATTGAAAATAATTTCGAAGGTGAAGATCAGTGAACTAGAATCCGAACTCGGTTTTACCCACAGCACATTAGCTGAGCCTTTGAATTTAATTCAGACCGAGAAAGCACTGTTTGACCGTTTCAAATTGTTGGAAGAGAAAGCCTCCTCAATTACCGAAACTTTCAATAGCCTCCGTAATGAAGAAGAGGCTCTGGCTGCCAGGTTGGATGAACCAACGGCTGTCATTCTCTTCCGACACGTTCCGAATCAAGGTCAGCTGCGCACGCTCAAGGATAATTTGGATTTTCTCACACAGGAGAAGGTATGTGACCAAACCAAGCATTCCTTACTTGTTTGATAGCGCTCTCGGCTGCTTCGTCTGTCGGAACTGCGACAGGAAATACTGAACATCCATGGAGCAGTCGATATCGGGGATCTAGCTACACGCAGTCTTTTCATTCGGCTCAAATCCGAAGATGCTCTTGAAACACTCCCCCTATCGAAGGCGTTTTTGTCCGAGGTTGATACTTTGCAGTGTGCCTGTGAGCAGCTTCTCTCTGCCGTCCGGTCTGAGTGTGATCAGTTGTGCGTAGAAATAGAAAAGCTTGCTCTTCGCCTCAATCTTGATCATGCGGATTTTCTGGATTTGGATCAACCAACGTCCTCCAGTTTCCTCACTCAAGTAAGTATTTGGCTATTTTTTATCCTGCAGCCCAATGGATGTAGAATGGGCAAAACTTTTGGGCGAAAACGTAGCCGAGAAAGTGAAAACCATTGGTCAGATATGGTCTGCGATGGGCATAGAGGGCACGCGACTCCAAGCTAGGAAGGAAACGCTGTCTACTCACTTGTACTCTATGCTGGATGCAATGTTTGACGAGGAGATAGTAGCACAACAAACAATAGTGAACTCAATCAAGGAACTCAAGGTAATTCCTCCTGGTCTAACCATGATTGAAAATAATTTCGAAGGTGAAGATCAGTGAACTAGAATCCGAACTCGGTTTTACCCACAGCACATTAGCTGAGCCTTTGAATTTAATTCAGACCGAGAAAGCACTGTTTGACCGTTTCAAATTGTTGGAAGAGAAAGCCTCCTCAATTACCGAAACTTTCAATAGCCTCCGTAATGAAGAAGAGGCTCTGGCTGCCAGGTTGGATGAACCAACGGCTGTCATTCTCTTCCGACACGTTCCGAATCAAGGTCAGCTGCGCACGCTCAAGGATAATTTGGATTTTCTCACACAGGAGAAGGTATGTGACCAAACCAAGCATTCCTTACTTGTTTGATAGCGCTCTCGGCTGCTTCGTCTGTCGGAACTGCGACAGGAAATACTGAACATCCATGGAGCAGTCGATATCGGGGATCTAGCTACACGCAGTCTTTTCATTCGGCTCAAATCCGAAGATGCTCTTGAAACACTCCCCCTATCGAAGGCGTTTTTGTCCGAGGTTGATACTTTGCAGTGTGCCTGTGAGCAGCTTCTCTCTGCCGTCCGGTCTGAGTGTGATCAGTTGTGCGTAGAAATAGAAAAGCTTGCTCTTCGCCTCAATCTTGATCATGCGGATTTTCTGGATTTGGATCAACCAACGTCCTCCAGTTTCCTCACTCAAGTAAGTATTTGGTCTCGAGAACTGCACTCATTTGCAAATCAATTTGGTTTTCACGAGAGACTCAACTGAATCTCTCATTTATGATATTCTACAACTGAATGTGCTGCACATAGACCACTGCCTCATGTTTCAGTTGGCACGATATTCGAGATACCGCAGTATATTGTCATAAAGTAGACTACTCAGAATGTTACTGAAAACTCTTCGACAGCCCACGACCGGTTTCGCCCTTCTTGGGGCTCATCAGGTGGGCGCAGTCCACGAGTTTCCGTCAACCTTATGTTCTACTTGAACCCAAAGTGGACTGTTTTCGAGAAATACACTCATTTGCAAATCAATTTGATTTTCACGGGATACTCAATAGAATATCGTATCACAACTATCCTACGTAGCCTGTTACTTGCACTTGCGTATCTTAACATAGTTTTTGTTATGTACTGTCTGAGTAAGGTATAGGATAGTCCCCGATCGAGGATTTTGATGCATTCGTTTTGGTGACGGCGCCTCCATTTCGCGTTCTCTTGTACTTTTATCTAACTTTGGGTAGACATGTCTAGACCGTACTAAACCAGTAGTAATGTTAATAATAATGGCCTAATGATGGAGGTTGGTTCATTCCTTAGTGGTCGATTACGTCCTGCAGTGCATCAAAGACGGTGGCCATCAAATACTTGAAGATTTTTTGTAGGTTTTTGTTTTGGGCTTTCCAGGCTTCGTGGCCGTATAGAAGGGCGAATTGAGACGTTTGGAATACTTCCAAGAACATATTAGAAAAGAGTCCGAGTTATCGATAATAAACTGCGTTTTACTTGTCTAAGAATAAGCGTGGATGAGCTGAAATGTACACCCAGACCTTCAGTACGAGTATTTAGGGCGATAACATTAATAAGCAGACGACAACAATGACACGGATCTTTCATGCGAAACTCTGCTTTCGGGAAATTTCACCTTTGTCACCTCGGACGACGGAAGTCAGTATTTGTCATTACCACATAACTACTGATTCTATGTCAGATGCATTCATCAAGCCTTCTACTGCAGTCTAGTGGACGTATATCATTAAGTTAATGACAGTAACCAAACAGTCGAATTATTCGATAAATGGATTTCCCACACTTCTTGGCTAGAGTCGACAGTTTTATTCCAAACTTTTCGTCGCTAGTCTTGTACTGGTTCGTCAGTGACTGTGTCACCAATTTATAGCTGTCACGGCTGTCAAATACGTCGTTTCACTGGTCGAAGCCGTTAAGATTGTGACCGAAGAGCGAAAAGCTTAACTTTTTACAATTGTCTTTTTTTTAAGTTACTCTGAACTGCTTTTCAAAGTAGGTGTACTTTGTATCTTCTGTACGAATCGAATTTGTTCCTCATAACCACCAAGGCTTCTCGAAATCTTGCTAAGCTCTATCCTGTTTTTTTTAAAAAAAATCATTTCCACCAATTCTCAGCTTCGAGAGGAACGTGATCGCTTGACGGAGCTGCGACGCAAGAACTTATCTGTTTTCATACATAATTGCCGAACAGAACTTCAAGAGTTATGGGATGCATGCCGTCTCAGCGAAAACGACCGAGTCGCGGCGATGAGTCGGGATAGCGAGGATTGCAGTGAATCGGTTCTGGAGCGACTCGAAGCCGATGTAATCATCTTCAATCTTTCGCTTCTCACCTATCGTGACTTTGTAGATTGTTTACTGGAAAATTTTCTATGCCGACCACAAGGATGTTTTTGAGTCGTTGGATGCGTGGCAAACTAGTTTCTCACAATTCAGGGACACTGAGGTATGTTGGATTTTCTCCACTCACTAATGCGAACTTTTTACTGCCATTTTCCCTCATACGGTACATTGTCTGTCTAATTATCCTTTCTGCAATAACCCTCTAATATAACAGTATTGTCTTTCAAGCCAGTACCCTAGGAATCTAGTGAACATTGTGATAATCAAATATTCTCCGTTTTTCTATAATCGTAAAATAGGATGAATATTTCACTCGCTTTGTCTTGTCATTGTGACCCTAGGTATCCACAGTTTCCGTTTCTTTCACACACAATATATCTTTTCTGAAGAATTGTAGTCTTGGCGTTTGGTATTTTGCTAGATCTCTTTGCACGACTGATGCCCTTTCCTGCACGTCACGAATGGACACTTGTCAATAGAGGTGACTTAGTCGGCAAGACCTTTTGAGACTTTATTCGTATGAAGAGTGTTCCTAGCATCAATCTCATCTTGATACCGCATTGAGTTGAGTACGATACGTATGAGTACCGAATCCAACCAGGTCGCACGGTGAATCGACGCGGGCATTAGTGTATATTGCGCCCGAAAACAGTATCTGCTTAGGTCAAAAGGAAACTCCCGGGGCTATGCCTACCAGATAAACCCCAAGATGGATGAAACCGATCGCGGGCTATCGAGGAGCTTTCTGCAATCTTATGTGCTGTTTGTGGTCTCCTGTCTTATCCAGCCATCCTTTGGACTTTCTAGCTTGCTGCCTGCTTTCTTATTTGGAATACAAGCTGCAGGCGACTAGATCTGATTTTACGCTCTCCGCAGAATTCATACGATGTATTATTTCAGTGACCTGTCCCCTAAGTTAAGGGTACGAACTCTTGTTCGCTTAGTGTTGTCTATGGAAAAGGCTGTTCCCCACTTACTAGTGGCTCTCGAACTAGCCTCGATGAACCTCTTCTCTTTCTTTCCATTCAATCGTGATCATCGTTATCCAGCGTGGCGGCAATGGAGGTACCGGTTCAAACCAAACCTTTCTGGGATTGACTAGTAAAGATTCCTCTTGAGTGCGACGTGTCTCACTGTGTACAGCCGGCATCTTGAAGCTTGTTATTTTGAGTCCTCTTTCTCAGGTGGGATTGACACTATGGAGCCATCTCGTAGAGTTTTAGCAGTGCACTTCGTCCTACAAACGGAAATCAACTCATGCTGGGAAGTTGGTAAACATCGTGCAGTTGCTTCATCCTTATTGGGGTCCATAAACACTTCGCCTCTTGAAAATTCATGGTGGCTTCGAAACTGTACATAAGAGCTCGGCCACTCTTCTGTAGCTACGATTGACCGATGAGTATTACGATTAACCGTCGTTCGTACACAATTTAAAACGAATCATTCCTCGGTCATCCACGACATACCATGACGAATGCGGGCGGAAAGCATGGCAGTAGTGTAATATCTTGTAGCTCGATATTTATCTAGAGAATGTCTTCATTCTTCTGCAAATTAAACCGGCGGGCCTATTGCTCTTCGGCTCTACGAGGCCACATTGACTTTTCGGTGCGCTCGGAACGACAACACGATCGGAAAGTTGTGGCCCAGTGATACCATGGTAGTTGGACGCATGAAACTCAGCGTTCAGTAGCATACCAAAACGTCGTAATACACCACGGGTGTCATCACAAACAATGCCAACAACAGCTTGGTCGTGACACTGTGCCTCAAAATTGGACAAAACAATTGAACATTTTTATATTTCGTCTACTCGGTGAACAAGCCAGATTTAAGTACGGGCAACGGTAGAGAGCCTCAGATTTTCCCAGCTCAACGGCGTCGATAGAAGATACGACATTTAGTCAGTGTCACTCGAAGCACTTCAGTGAGGTCTATATTCATTTTCACAGTGTCACCGCGATAAGTTACCCTGTTAAAAAACACTGGCCTGGTTCTGGTTCTAACACGGCTGATCCAATTTTACCCATTCGTTCAGCTACTGAAATCATGTCAGTAGCCGATAATATATCAGATTTACCGTCAGTGGCAGTTTCGAAACTACTCCTGAACGCGAGGGATTTTTATTTTCACACCGTGCATTTCGCAACTTTTTCAGGAATTACCTATTTGATTGCAGAATGGTTAAAATATATCACGGGAACGTCCAGTCCTTGCTGCGTTGCAAACCCGCATCGTCAGGCTAACGGCGAAGTGATTATTTACAGTTTCTAACAAATCCTGGGAACCCAAAGTTCAGCATCATAATTTCGATTTGCTTACTGCTATTCACATATTCACAGACAAATTAATATATTATTTCTGTAGATAAGTAAAGTACTAATATATTGCGAGCTCGATACTTGACTTCCCTGTGTAAAACTGCCCCAGGTTACTTCCAAAAGCATAAAAATTACACAAATGAACATCACCCGGAAGAAGAGCAGATTGTTAAGCAATGACCGGAAGTGGGCATAACTGCGATTGGAATGTGCGCCAAGACACACAATTCAAACCGACTGGCGATAGTTCAAGACAATCTTGGGATCTCTTAGCTATTCAACAAACTATTAAATAACCATACTTAACTATTAAACTAATAATTAGCACTAAGTGCTATATTACTGAGGAAATGTTTGCTTCCATGGCTCAGCAGTTTTCGGTGACTTACTGGCATGAACTTAAGGATCCTCCCGAATCTTACGCCAGACATTATACAATTCCGGAGTCTTGTTTCGGTTCACCTCATGACCTAGTTGTCTATTAAAAGAAATTGGAATTACAGAAACGTGAATACTGTTTGATACAGGATATCACCCAAGATCTGAAAAACTGCCTTTCGATGGAGCAATCGTTTTTGCGTTGAGTTGTATTTTCTACTCACGTGGTTTGATTGGTTTATCGTTTTGTTTTTACTCTTGTCCCCGGGAAAATTCGAGTATTACTCGTCAGGAAAACATCAAGAGCCACACTCATACTCTTTTTCTCTGCCTTCATTCATAGTTGAAAAAGAAAGATCCAATCATTTTGAAAAACCGTGGTGGAATATTACTCCAAGTCGAAAAACAGTACAAGCAGTTACAGCGTGAGGTTAAACGTCTGGAGACTCTGCTTCAAAAACTGGCGGCGGATCCGTTGCATTCAAATCTAATGATCCACGGCATGAAGATACTGGATTTTATGGAGGCCTCTCGTTGCCAACAGCTAGAAGATAAGGAGAATGATATTAGTCAACGAAGGCCGGCTCAACTTAAGTGAGTTCTCTCCGATATGATGATGATAATGATATGTTCCAAGGCTTCGTCATTACTGTACCCTACTTTGATGTGATTATCTCGGGTGGATGGACGAACTTCATGGCATTGCGCTAGAATCCCGTGGGAATTCGCTATATCCTCAGAACTACGAGGCCTCTTAGTTCAGGGAATCAATTTTGTGCTTCACACAACCACATGCAACTTGCAGAGGAACTGTGAAAATTCGGTGGGGGGGTGGCGGTGTACAGTACCTCATCCTAGCT
>NW_008751661.1:2992859-2996775 GCF_000715545.1 Opisthorchis viverrini
AGGAACTGTGAAAATTCGGTGGGGGGGTGGCGGTGTACAGTACCTCCATCCTAGCTGCCGAATAAAAAATTCGACCTCATCCATTCCTTACAGCAGGTCTGTCTCCACATTTTACCATTGAGCTTCGCATTTCGGACTCGTTGCCAGGTTGTCTATAAATAATGACAGAAATATTCGTCCATTTGTAACCCCTTCGGCACTCAGTCGTCACGTTATCCGAAGGAATCATGAGGGCTGAAGCACTTTAAGCTTGCCCAGGTCTAGGCAGGAGCAGTCGAGGTACCGTTGTTGGGTTTTAACCACTGACCTTCCCGTCAATAAGTTTGCGTTTTGAACCACTGAGCTATCGGAAACTCTGGGCAAGTGTGTCCCAGAGTGTGGTTTTCATCGTGAGCTGTCAGTGAATTGGATCTGCAGGTATGTTGGGCTTTGGTTGTGGATCAGAAATGGAGGATTATCTGGTAAGGGCCCACTTGGCTCATCAACCGGACGGTTCTCCCTATTCAATCTTTCTCCCACATATACTTGGCGGACTCAACTTGCATATCATTGGACCGCCCCACTTTGGCGACACTACTCGTTCACTTTACTATACGCGAGCGTGAGTGATCTTTCCCCAGCCAACTTTTACCCGATAGTTTGTTGCTGAGCACTATCGCTTCTCTCAGTGTTAGCCGAAGGTGAATGGCGAATGCAAATATAGCATATAGGTGGTTCGTTAGTTTCCTTGTCACTCGGCAGTTGCTGTTAAGTTAGCTTGGTAATTTTAGTTATTGAACTGTGGCATTGTTTTGGTGCATATTTGTCGTGCAAACCTAAGAAACCATGAGAGCTGAGATACTGTCAGGTCGCCTAGGCCTAAATAGGAGCCATCGAGGTGCCATGGTTGGGCTCGAACCATGGACCTCCGGGTGATATGGCTCGGTGGTTAAAACTCGAATTTACTGGCCGGAAGGTCCGTGGTTCGAACCTGACCTCTGCCTCTAGACTTCCCCTGTCTAGGCTTCGGAAACCTACCGCAGCCCCCGTGCTTCCTTCTGGTGGCTTGGCACCAAAAGGGTGCTACAGGTGGCTGAGTTTTTATTTTATTTTATGGACATCCGGGTCGGTGGTTTCGCACCTTAACCGTTGGGTTGTCTCGAGCTCTCATTTGCTTAACCTCACAATAACCGTTTTGGTCGTTTTTCCTATTAACCAGTTTTGTGTGTTACTAATTTGAGCAATTTATTCGATTATGCTGAGCGGTAATTTGATCTTAGTTTTCTTCAGTTTGTCATTCCAACCGCAGTTGTCACAGTTCAGAGTCGTTGCATCCGTCAACCGCTAGTCACAATTTTGTGTTCCCCCTGTATGTGAACGCTTGTTGTATCGTAGACCAATTGCAGTTTTTACCTACTACCCCAGGCGTAAAGGAGATGGCAGTCCTGCGATAAGCAGCACGAATCGTTCAGTGCGCGGCAGATATCCTGGTACCAAGGTGGCGTGCAATGAAACCCCCATTTCAAGCCGCGTGAAGAAACCGCGATTGGATTCATCCAGGGTAAGCTAGTACCCTGTCTTTACATGGATGGTTTTGCCAAATGTCCCCTCTTTCCTCTGATGTTCGGGCGTGTTGTGCAAGCGAATTTACGCCCCACTGTACTGTCAATCGTTCCCCGTGGTGGCAGGTGGCATGATATCAGACATTATGGGACATTTCGAACTTCCAGCACCGAAGTGCGTTCCGTGCGTAACAGGATAATGTAAATACGATCGTAGTTATCATCCGATGCACTTTTTAGCCAGGCGAAACCGTGTTTATGACAGAAGAGCGCAGTCTAAACAGGCAATCACTTTTTTCGTTTCGAGTTTCACTTATGCAATCCACATTTCTTATTCGAAAGCGATCAGCTTTCGCAAACCAGCGTGCGTGAGATTCGTTGTGATACTACTTGTTAGTTGTGAATTTAGAGTGATCGAGGTTATTTCATCATCTCAGTTTCGGGTTTCATCCTGCAATTACAAGGCCGGGAAGCACACTACACCTGTCTCGTTAGGTTTGGAATCAACGTTGAACTCCTCACAAATGTGTGGGAAGATTAGAGCGCCTAACTGTCTGTTTCGTCGTCGAATCCCGTACCATTCACGTAGGGATTGGTACTTAAGCAGTAGAAGTAAACTCTCTCGGAACGCGACGCTGTTAATCAGCATCTACTCGCGCTGTTCACATCCTTTGATCTAATGCCGACGGGCTCCTACGGTAAATTCTCAAGGAAACGCCCGTGCGACGTATGAGATATTTCCCTTTCCTATTCTTCCAGACACTAGTGACCAGAACGCCACTTCGTCAGTTTGGTCTACCTCAAGGTGAACCTCTCCGCTCTGCGCAGGTAAGTTGTTCTGTAATGGGCATTTCCAGTTTAACACCGATGAATTTTCTCACCGTCTGGGCACATCAGTGACTCCAGAAGTTCTGTTGGATGAGGGTCAGACGTTAGGCTTTTCGGTGCTTCATTTGTATGCAGTTTGTGTATGCTTTCACAAAAAGAGATCACTGGAGTGCACATAACAGATAACCACCACAGAGCTGTTTGGACCATATTCAGGCCGTGGACTCAAAATGGGACCATGATTAGCTTGTTCCTCAAACATTTCTAGTGGTTGTCCACAGCCGATCCGATGAAACTCTGTGCACCTTGCCCTTGCTTGAACCATCCTTAGCAGGATGCGCGCCTGATTTACTACAAAGTTTCAATCACTAGCTCATTTCGGTTGCTTGCTGTCATTGATGATGATGATCATCATCATTTCGTGTGCGGACTCTGCTGACATCTTTGGTCGCCAAATGAACGATCACTGAGGGACTGCCTTTATGGCTGTTGGATGGTATTCGTGAACGCTGAAGGTTTACTGCTTTTCCCCTGATGTGAACAAATAGCAAGTGCCTCATCCAAATGTGACGTTCTGTAAATTTATACCGTGTGAATTAGCCAGTGAAAAGTTATTGAAGTGAATGACTTTTTGCGCATAACAGCGCGTTTTCACGGAGCCAAGGTATCATTCATTGAGACGATCGAATATTGCTCATATGCAGAAACTAACCTACATCTCTCCATGCTGATATTACGCGAAATAGGGATTGAGTGGCTGGCATGCTGGAAACTGCCTTATGAAACGATGTAGGCGGGCAGGTGTCTGATGCTGGCGCTGGTGCCTTGTTTTACAACAGAATCCACCATATTGTTTCGTAACCGAGGGTCAGAGTTTGGAGCGACCTTTGGGTTGCCCCTTACGGCTAAGAAACAAAGTGGTTGTTGTTGTTGGACATGGTTTTCGAAAAGTTGTGGCACTGATTTTTGGTGTAATACGAACGTTACAAAGACTGCCATTGTGTTGTCACTATTTTGAAGGCGTGTGAGCTGCGGTGTCAAACCGAGGTGACAATCCTTATATTAACCGGTAAGTTTCACCGCATTATACAACCTTATGTAGCACTTCTTGTGTGCCTGAAAATTCTATCTCATCTAACTGAGTTTCCTTCACCCTGCCCTAATTAATTTAACCTTTTTGTCAGAACAGTTATATCCTCCTCAGAATTTCCAAGCCTGATATCGTTTATTTCTTCCCGTAGAAACCTGGGGGAATGACTTCCACGCCAAGGCACTCACGAGAATTCCTGCTCTAGATCATCATAACTCATCCTTATATTTGTATCGCTTTGTTTTCCCCATTCCTTGTCCTATGTTCCCGCACATCGTTTTGTGTACATACATTTTTACACATGCCTGTGTGCTGCACAACCACTGCTCGCTTTCTTCTCTGGACCTCGGGTTGTGATATTGTCACGCATGACTGCTACCAATCTAAGTCGATTCATACAAAGTTGACTAACTGTTAGGTAGGTTGTAAGGGTCATCATCATCATCATGTCAGCTGT
>NW_008751661.1:2996781-3006937 GCF_000715545.1 Opisthorchis viverrini
CTCGTCGTACAGTGATTGTAGCTGCCGCAGTTTCCACCGATGATTTGGGAGAGGGTAGGTAGCTGCGCATTGCAGGCGGGAGATGATAAATTGATGCATGAATCCAGCAGTCAGTGGGCTGTCAAGTGGGGGAATTGGAACAGGGGCTATGCATTGAAGGCAATAGCCTGGATGCACGAGCGCCATTGAGGGGGCGACTGGGCCATGTCTGGCAATTTCTCTAGCCATTGATGTGGCCCGTCTCGGGGTTCCCATCCAGGAAGACGGCAGTGACTAGCGCAGCTGAGTTTGCTGGTAATGGCTTTCATACTTCGCTGCCAATTTTTAAGTGTAGTGTTGGTACGCATTGATAGTGAGCCACGTCAAGTCGTGAATAACTCCATGCATTCCAAGAGTTGAATACGCCCTCGTAGCGGAGGTAAAAGCGCGTATCTGGTCGCTAAAGTGGCAAGGAAGGCATGATAAGAGCGAAGAGACACTGACCATTGTGTGTTCTGCCGGTTTGTTCACCTCTCTGACCCATTTGCATATCACTTTAAAACCTGTGAAATTTTTCATACTAGGTTGGTCAATTGATAAACGTCTGATGAACACAGTCTCCTGGTCGTTCATGTTGATCTTGCAACATGTGGGGAGACATACTGCTTAAAAGTGTAGACCGCTGTGGTATTACGCCAACCACCGCAGTTTGACTTTTGAGCCGAAGGCCTGGATGCTCCAACGGTATGTGTACATCATGACTGCAAAAGTTGACATGGAGCAGGACCCCGGTT
Organism: Opisthorchis viverrini; assembly: GCF_000715545.1. Taxonomy (NCBI): domain Eukaryota; kingdom Metazoa; phylum Platyhelminthes; class Trematoda; order Opisthorchiida; family Opisthorchiidae; genus Opisthorchis; species Opisthorchis viverrini. The sequence goes on from NW_008751661.1 coordinate 2,997,555, forward strand.
TGCCGCATAACGTCGTTGACGAGTACTTTTCACTGAAAAACGCCGCCTCACCTCGTCCTCTGCACACTAGTTTCCCCAAAAGGCATATGGACTAGCATATTTTACCTAGCCGACGAAAGTACGATTTTGATATATTGTTTGACTGTGTGGAGCCGTGTTTTTTCAAGAACTGCTGTTGCTTTAATGCTGCAAAGGTACCGGACCACGTGCCGTATGCTCATCCGAATGAGCATCTTCAGTGCCTGGCCAGGATACTCTGATGATGCACTTTCGCCCTAAAGAAAATCTCCTTGCTGATGACGGGTTGACAGAAACGAAACGAGATACTTTGGTGACAAGATTGAACCTGCTAAGTATCAATATTCTGTAAGCAAATCCTCAATAGAAGGAAGAAACTGATGTCACGGTACAATTCTCTGAAGTTTGTCCGGGTACCTCGCAACATTCGTAACCCCCGCCACGCACGTGAATTTCGGAAAGCGAAATAGTTGATATTGTTAGCTGCGAAAGGCTATAGCAATAAATCTTGGTTGACTGTCAAAGGCAATTGCGTAACCATTTGGATACCAAGCGTAGAGTTACATTGTTCTTGTCAACTGCTGGGAAACTGAATGCACACGATATATGACGACGTCTATCGTGGAGCAAGAATTTCGGTGAGCGCAGCTGTGAATCTGACTAGTATGGACTACTATGGGAAACCTTGCACTTTCAAAAAACTTTAAAAGCACAGCTGTACAGGTATTCAGTCAAAATCCCAAATTACGTTTAATATGCACCGGAGTTATCTCCAACAGTTGGGCACTTTCCCAGAAGCGATTTGTTACTTGGGCAGCTGTGGACATTGCTGTTTTAGTGGACAGGTTTTTAGTGTAAGCTGTCACATTGGTGCTTCACTGCCGTACGACAAAAGAAATCTCATCTTAGGAGTCCCACAGTACGGAGACGAGCAAAATGGCAAGAGGATATGGCCAAACGGTGGCCTCACCACTCGGATAGAAACCTATAGAATAAACAATAAATCCACTCAATGTCCAGTCATGTTCACTAGACCGCTCTACAGTGTCCTGCCTTAGTAATCTCTTGAAGTCCGTTACGATAACTGGGCGAACTGCGTGGGTTGTACGTCTCAGCGTCTTTCTCAGAGAGTGGCTCAGCATCTTTCATTGTGTAACATAATCCGAACAATCAAGCAAAGAACAAGCGCGTTCGCGGCGCACCTAGTAATTATGAACAACCATTTTGGGCATAACCGAAAAGTTGAACATGATTTATCGAGTTTCGCCAAATCTTTCTAATGTCACCCTTGAAAATGCACTCGAAACAGGTGGAGCGATCGTCATTCGTTTAAGTCATCTCTCTGCGTTATCTCAAACGTCAGGTAAAAGCACTGTAACTGCTTCAGCCAACCAACTACTTGTCTCCAACCAATTTCAACTGACTGATATAAATGAATTTGTATTTGTACAGATTTAGACTGTAATTTTACATTCCGTTGTGTGATATTCATGTGTATAATTTCAGTTGCCAACTGACATCGAAAAACATGGGCATATTCAACTGGGTATTTTTCTGTAGTTTTTAAAATTCAGTCTTAGAAAATGGTCCGATAGTGTTGCTACAATTTTTCTGTCACTCTGTTGAACTTGTGGCACGAAACCCGAACACTTGAACACCCTCTGGGACTTCGCCGGGAATCTTTTAGGTCATTAAGACATCCTGTAAAAGATACCGAGGCGCTTTAACATGGGAGACCTACCTAGTAATGACATAACCCTGGAGTAACATCACAATCACCGCCACAATCGATGGAAAGTTGGCTTTTTTAGCCGCTCTTTAAGTATGTGTCCTCGGTTGACTTTTGAACTTTGACTGATTTCCCCTGGAAGTTTCGTCACTGAGTTTTTTTGGATAAGTGTTGGATACAGAGCATCTAGTGGTTCCAGCTGCATATTTCTGCTGGCAGACAGAATAGGAGGGAGTGACCGCTCGACGGAGGTGGTAACTGAAGGTGCTCTGTGCCGACAACGACGATAACTAGATACTGACTCGAGAGAAGCAAGCGGGATTCCGGCCTGCTAGCGGTTGCGTTGACCAATAAGTTACTTCCAGCATTGATTGACCTAGATGGGGGGAGTGTTGGAGCTTACATTCGGTCTAATTCCCTCCCTATATGGGATGGAAAGTCTCCAAACGCCGGTGTTCAAATAGCCTGTGACGAAAACCTTGTCCATCTGGAATATACAGACGATATGGTGTTTACTTTCAAAGAAGGGAAGAAGGCGCAAGTGTTTTTGGATGGACTGACCAGTTATCCCGTCCTCTGACATGCAATTAGCACCCACAAATTGCAGGATCACGCTCCTGGACATGCAGTTACTGAACACGCCACCTGAAATCCAGGGAGAAATACTGGAAGTTGTGGAGCGTTTTACGTATCTTGGAAGCTGTATTAGTTCTGATTGTAGTGTGACAGATGGGGTCAATGCGCAAATCTGCAAGGCCCCGGTCGCGCTTGCTAATTTGAGACATCTATGTCATCAAAGGGGTATATCCCTGAATCTCAAGGGACGTACGTATCAGGTTAGTGGGGGCTGTTTTGTTCCGTGGCTGTGAGATTTGGCCTGTTCGAGCAGCGGAACTGAGATGTCTTCAGGTGTTCGAAAATCGTTGTCTCAGAACCATAACTCGTGTGGATTAGTGTCGGCGAATTCGTGACGAGGCAATCAGGAAGTGAGTTTTCGGTTGTGCAACGTGTACCTCCATTGAAGAATGTATCTGGAACCAGAAGCTGCGTTTGTTAGGACATGTGCTGCGTATACCGAACCATCGTTCGCCGAAAAGTGCTGTTTTCCATGCCCAACTCAGAGTGGCGTAAGCAGAGAGGTGGCCAACCCTTGAATTGGCAGGGGGGTATGAAGGAGATTACGAAGCGCTTGGGTGCTGTTGGTGCTATTCGCCTTTCAGGATGGGGACCGCGTGATCCTCACTATGCCTGGTTGGAGACACTACAAGATATGGCTGCCAACCGATGTCGGTGGCGTTCTTGTTGTCAGTTTCTACCCAGATTGCCTGAGTGAATGTCTGGAGGTGTAGGCACCTCGGAGTGATTGTGGTAACCTAGCACTAGGTCCCTTCCCTGTCCACTTTTACTTTTGTCCTCACAATAAGGCTTTCAAGTAAATCATGGTTGTACGGCAGTGAAGCAGCATCGGTGTTGGACACTGATGTCATGCTGTCGATGTTGATAATTTCCTGAAATGCGTGTGATGGGTGTCTGCGTTGGTAGCTTACTCGGATGGATCCCACACTAAGTTAGGTGCATCCACTTCCCGAAGTCATGCACGTCTTGGCAGTACCAGATGAACTGTATACCCAAAGACCATTGGACAAAGTCTGCGTGCAGTGGACACGCCTATCAAGCACCCGTCAGACCGCGTGGCCACTGAAGGTATACGTAGAGGTATACGTAAGAACGGCTCATTAGGGCACAATGGATTTACTCCTATCAACCACAAGAAATTCGGTTCCAAGTAGATCATAAGGTTGACGGAAACTCGAGGACTGCGCCCACCTGATGAGCCTCAAGAAGGGTGAAACCGGTCGTGGGCTGTCGAAGAGTTTTCAGTAACATTGTGAATGGTTTCCTTTATGAAAATATACTGCGGTATCTGGAATATCGTGCCAACTGAATCATGAGGCGGCCTGTGTGCAGCACATTCAGCTGGAGGACATCATAAACGAGAGATTCAGTTGAGTCTCTCGTGAAAACCAATTTGTTTGCAAATGAGTGTATTTTTCTCGAAAACAGTCTATTTTGGGTTCAAGTAGATCATAAGGTTGACGGAAGCTCGTGGACTGCGCCCACCTGATGAGCCCCAAGAAGGGCGAAACCGGTCGTGGGCTGTCGAAGAATTTTCAGCAACCTTGTGAGTAGTTTCCTTCACAAGGAATGAATTTGTCGGTTTTTGTGGAGCCGGCATTTTCGTTCACACAACAGGGCAATGGTCCTCACTGATGCAATAATATCTCCCATGTAGCTTCCAGAGGGAACAATGTCTCTTTTAGACAATCTAATAGACACGTAACAACAGTGCACCGGATAACTTGCTGAAGTCCATCACCACAAAGATCCTGGGCACTGTGAATCCACACACACAAGAATCCAATCGCCTTATCCTTGTCACGTGTTCAAAACAGCATAGGTAGTTTTCAACCAACCAAATATTTGACCACTGAATTTTATGCTGACTGAAATTGTCCCGTTTCTGATCGAATTTTGCTAATTCTCTTATATATTTATTCGACACTAATGAAATAACGTTGAAAAGGCACGATTCGCTGGCTGTGTATCGTTTGACCGTCGTTGAAATCGCACAAGGCTGTTGTTGATCAGATGTCGATCCCTATTACTGAGCGATCATAATCATCATCGTCGACAGCGAACCTCATCACGAGTGAACTTGTAACCAATCCATGCGCAAACCAGTAGCTAGTAGCGTGAACTTCCACACACGACATTATAAAAAAGAGACATTTCGCTCATACACACGAGCAATTATTGGCAAACTAATCTAATGCTAAGGAGAAACTCCAGTGCATCTCATTTGAACCTCATAAACGATACTTTTTCGACCCAATATGTCACCTAGAGGCTGCCCCACGTATCATTTGAAATAGCATTCAATGGCTTGTTAAACTTCACAGCCGAATAGTTCGCAATGGACATACCGAATGCGCGCACAGTAACGCTTATTTTGAGTGACTAGATCATTCTTACCTTGAGTGACATTACTGCTTCGGGGATAACTGTCTCTTTCATATTATAAATGATATTCAGATCGGGTAGGTTATATTTTCTTCTGGTAGTATGGGGATTCTTACTCGGGATTTCATCCTGCTGCCTAGGCTGAAAATACGAGGAGCTGTTGCACCTTTGTTGAGGATCATCACCAGTGCGCATTTCACAGGCCCCCAGATCGATTTGAGCCCACTGGCCTCCGGTTACTAGCTAAATTCTCCGACATTTGACTAGGGGCAGCTGATGAGCAGTGTGATCAACTCACACTAAGACAGGACATGGGACTACTCATGTTTCAACCAAGGAATCTACGTTACGTGGTCCCATGTTAACTGATTTCTTCGTCACCCGTTTACCCTTGGTGTGATAATTTTGTCTTATCAACCACTTACAGTTTGTTGATAGTGGGAGAAGATTTGGAAATCATCTAAATAGATTTCGTCCTGTGAATGATGTTAACATGTGACGACTTGACTTAAATTCTTCGACTGGAAAGCGAGAGGAACTACACAGTGCCTCGATGCGAGCTATTCATACTACTGAACAACTACTCATGGCATAACAGAAATAGTGCTCCCTTGGAATTTCTTTCTGGCCGGATTGTTTATGGCTACTTGACAGCTTTGATATTTTAGTCGAGATTCCATCCTGCCAGTGAACCAGGGTAGTAACTCTGTATGTTCACCAGATGAACACCGCGGGTGCCAACCAACATGGATGGAATAGCCGCAGGTTGACTGTCGGCTTTTTTTAGCTTGGATTGGCTTCAGCTTCATGACTATTTCGATTCTAACACATTACAAATAGCCTTAAAAAAGGAGAAGCCATGTGAACTTTACATAGGGGAAAATTCTGACCGGATACTTTTTTTGGACGCATTTTGTCTTCAGACTTTACTTTGGTGTGTTGGTTGGCTTGTGCGGAACCGAATTTCGTACTATCCTTGAACTATTTCCCCCTATTCGGACCTGGAAGCATACGGATGATGAGTAAATTCACAAGAGTCATCACCCTACAAAAGTATGATGAAAACTTGACGAACGAAGAGTAACTAACGCTTTTCACTTGGTCATTTAGGAAAGGCCAGAACTCTTTTGGATAGAGTCACGATAAATCATTCTAGTTAGTTTGATAATGGAACAATAAATATGGATAGTTTGTCCTTCCGTTGTGAGCGTAGAACTTGACGATTTTTCGCTCACAAATGAGGTGGACACAAGTCGAATCAGACGTCGTGAGAACGCTGGTTCAATGCAAGACTGGTTTTGCGTGTCCAGCGATCGAGCAGCCCCACGTAATTAACAGTCTTCTTAGATTGGTTACAAGTCCTTAATAAATACACCGACTGAGATCCATCGGGGAGTACTGTAACGCGTCATGCCAAGTTGTATCGCGTTTGGTCAGACGCTTTCGGCTAGGACTGTGTTTTCCAGTGGCTCCAATCTATCTCATAGTCATCACTCTAGTTCTCTCTTCACATGCTGGTTTTCTCAATTAGCATGGGATCAAGATGCCTTTGATGCTTTCAGACAAGTTGAGAGTCTGTAATCCGATCTGAGACTCGATGCATTCAGATTTCTCACAAAATTACGCACGACACTCGAAATTCATGCACCAGATCATCTAATCGAAGATAGTATAAATATAACCCTGTCATATGAACGAAACACCTAAGAATGGGTCAAGACATTGCCATCAAAGCTGTCAAACAAGGCTGGTTTCTCTGGAGAACTCACTTCTCCTGACTAGACCAGCGTGGATGATCTGAGGATAGTTTCCTCATGTTGATGGGCCAAAATTCAATGTTCTGTCTCATCTTAGTTTTGAAATAAGTCGAAAGGAAAGTGCGAAAAGAAGTCAGGATTGTCAGGCGGTAGGGTGCGATGTGTTCTCACGTGGGGTCGGTGTGATTGTCAGGATTTCACAGGTCCATTATCATTCACTGCTTGTTATGGTTTTGAAAGACTGCTCGATAACATTCTTTATTGAGTGCCAGTTTAAATACTTCTCGATCGGGTAGAAGAGACAAGACCAATATACTAGGCGATTCTAAAAAGCGATTCATGGCCAATCTAATGTTTGGGTTTACGCTATCAATGAAATGCTTTTAGCTAGTAGAAAAAACCCAATGAAGTCACGATATGCAACGATTCTTAATGTGCATAAATGACTGGGTGGAAGATATCGGCTTCGTAACAGTTGCACGGCCTCACACACAGAGGTGTGACCGATGTGTATTTGTGTCCGTATGTGGAAAATAAATCTACCAGTGTCCCGAATGAAGTCAGTTGGAATAATATCCACCAGCTGCCACAAGGCAAAAAACGTGGCTATTCATCGTTTTCCATGTGATACAAAAATAAATTTGTGCACACATGTTCGTGACAGGACAATCCGCCCCAGATAAGCTTGGTCCCAAATCATAACCGAACAGCTGAAGGACATTTCATAAACGAACGTGACTAGCCCGATTTCCAGCCAAACCTGCTGCTATCGAACAACCCTTGATGGCTATTTTTAGCTCCCTCGCCTGCGCGTGCGCCAGCTAGCTCGGAAAATCCGCACACCACAGCGTAGGTGCGTGCGCACGGAGAAGTGAACACGAACGCGTTTGAGTGTAAACCTACACAGACGCAACTCTGTCGACAGCCGTTCTATTGAAAGTTAAATACAGATTCAGACACGCACACACTCACAGATAGAAGCATAACCAAACCCACGATCTGACCTAAACAGTTTCTTCCAAAACAAGACATTTGTCTCACCCATCTTTCACACCGGTCTGGAGAAGGGGACTTTTACAGACTGCTCAAAAAGAGCATTATTCCACTTTCACTTTTGGCCAATGTTTTGATAGACGCTCTCTAGGGATTTCCCTCGAAGCTTAAAATCATTTCGTAAACTCGTGCCCAACCTAGGCTGTTGTAGTAGTCCACTCCTCCTTGGCGATGGGTTAGTGTATTCTCCCACAAACTGGATTTTGTTCGAACTCAATTAGAGCATAAAGGGAGTCTCTCGGGGGAAGGGAGAAATGTTTTCGCACAAGGCAGTGTGCCAAAAATTTGAACCGATCACAGACAGCACCCGAATTTGTCAAATTTTTGAGCATTTACTTGGGAGCGGGGCTTTTTGGGAGGAGATACCGTGCACTTGTTTGATAGTGAAGTTGGCTTGGCTGGGAATTTTCCCCTGCCAGAAAAAACCCTACAGTCCCACTCATTCTGTTGACATTCTGACAAATCAACCGATATTAGAATCAAGTAAAATTTCCATCAAGCACCAGTGTGTCTCACCATCGCTTGTTGGGCCCATAATATCACTGGCAGTGAAATGTTTTATCCCATTTTTAGTTCACAGTTTGGGAATTCTGTTGGAATTTAGAAGGCGGGAAGGAAGGGCTTGACCCCATGGCATAGACCGTTTATCGAAGCATACTTTGGCCATAACAACTCTGGGAGGACTATGCAAAGAACACTCACCAAGTTAGCTTAGCCTACGCCGATGTTTCACATGAAATGTCAGTTATCAAATGTCACTCTAAATCAGTCAATTTAGATGGTATATTAGGAGTAATGAACTTTAGAGATGCTCAGTATTTCGGCTAGTTTAACTGTGGAGTAGCTTTTGTTATCGAAACAAACGATTCGTCAGTCGATTTGAACAGTTTACAGTTCTTACGTCGGTTTTTCACAAATGAACACAAGAAGAGAAATATTTCCACTTCCCAATGGAAGACATTGTATTGAAATATTTTGTTCATAAGAAACTCCTAAAAAACTTATTTGGTAATGTTGTGGAATGTAGGTAGCTCGGGTGCGATGCTTGGTTGTTGGTCTGTTCGCCGAGCTTGGCAGTTGGATTGCAAACGTTTCATCACCAATGGAGATGACACTGTCAGCGCAGGGTTGAGTGGGTGAATACCTCCTCTTCTGTCTGTGATTATATAGTATCTAAACAATATCTGGTAGTTCTGGAAACGGTCTTCGCGTAGTTTGAATCTGACGTGGTCTCATTCTCCTGTGTCTGGTTCGTTTGTTGGGCGCATTCGATTCGGCAGTTCTGTGTGTGGTTGTTCTCTTGTGATTTGGCCGTATTCTTCTTGCTTTGTGATGTAAGTTTGTTCCCTTGATTGGTTGACTCAGCGGCCTTCTGTTTTTATTGATTGTCTTCCTTTGATCCAATTATTCGGTTGGTTGGTCGTTAGGTTTCTTGGCTCAGAGTCCCGTGATTGTGTGGTTCCTTTGCTCGTAACGGCTGGTAGACTGGGTCAATGTCGATTTGTTTATTGATCGATTTTTGTGTGGAGTGCCATGCCTCGGCGAATTCTCGCTCCTGTTTTGTTCTTGCGTGAGCAAGTATTTGAACACTGTCCCAATTGAACTTGTGTCCTACTCTGTCTTCGTGAACTGTGACAAGTGACATTGGGTCATGTCTTCTGCGGGCAATCGTGTGTTCGTGTATTCTCGTAGCAAGTTTTCTTCCTGTATGGCCAACGTAGTGTTTGTTGGCACTGACGATGTCACCTCGACTGGTGATAAAACGTTTGAAATCCAACTGCCAATCTCGGCGGACAGACCAACAA
>NW_008751661.1:3006963-3016292 GCF_000715545.1 Opisthorchis viverrini
TATGATGAAAACTTGACGAACGAAGAGTAACTAACGCTTTTCACTTGGTCATTTAGGAAAGGCCAGAACTCTTTTGGATAGAGTCACGATAAATCATTCTAGTTAGTTTGATAATGGAACAATAAATATGGATAGTTTGTCCTTCCGTTGTGAGCGTAGAACTTGACGATTTTTCGCTCACAAATGAGGTGGACACAAGTCGAATCAGACGTCGTGAGAACGCTGGTTCAATGCAAGACTGGTTTTGCGTGTCCAGCGATCGAGCAGCCCCACGTAATTAACAGTCTTCTTAGATTGGTTACAAGTCCTTAATAAATACACCGACTGAGATCCATCGGGGAGTACTGTAACGCGTCATGCCAAGTTGTATCGCGTTTGATCAGACGCTTTCGGCTAGGACTGTGTTTTCCAGTGGCTCCAATCTATCTCATAGTCATCACTCTAGTTCTCTCTTCACATGCTGGTTTTCTCAATTAGCATGGGATCAAGATGCCTTTGATGCTTTCAGACAAGTTGAGAGTCTGTAATCCGATCTGAGACTCGATGCATTCAGATTTCTCACAAAATTACGCACGACACTCGAAATTCATGCACCAGATCATCTAATCGAAGATAGTATAAATATAACCCTGTCATATGAACGAAACACCTAAGAATGGGTCAAGACATTGCCATCAAAGCTGTCAAACAAGGCTGGTTTCTCTGGAGAACTCACTTCTCCTGACTAGACCAGCGTGGATGATCTGAGGATAGTTTCCTCATGTTGATGGGCCAAAATTCAATGTTCTGTCTCATCTTAGTTTTGAAATAAGTCGAAAGGAAAGTGCGAAAAGAAGTCAGGATTGTCAGGCGGTAGGGTGCGATGTGTTCTCACGTGGGGTCGGTGTGATTGTCAGGATTTCACAGGTCCATTATCATTCACTGCTTGTTATGGTTTTGAAAGACTGCTCGATAACATTCTTTATTGAGTGCCAGTTTAAATACTTCTCGATCGGGTAGAAGAGACAAGACCAATATACTAGGCGATTCTAAAAAGCGATTCATGGCCAATCTAATGTTTGGGTTTACGCTATCAATGAAATGCTTTTAGCTAGTAGAAAAAACCCAATGAAGTCACGATATGCAACGATTCTTAACGTGCATAAATGACTGGGTGGAAGATATCGGCTTCGTAACAGTTGCACGGCCTCACACACAGAGGTGTGACCGATGTGTATTTGTGTCCGTATGTGGAAAATAAATCTACCAGTGTCCCGAATGAAGTCAGTTGGAATAATATCCACCAGCTGCCACAAGGCAAAAAACGTGGCAATTCATCGTTTTCCATGTGATACAAAAATAAATTTGTGCACACATGTTCGTGACAGGACAATCCGCCCCAGATAAGCTTGGTCCCAAATCATAACCGAACAGCTGAAGGACATTTCATAAACGAACGTGACTAGCCCGATTTCCAGCCAAACCTGCTGCTATCGAACAACCCTTGATGGCTATTTTTAGCTCCCTCGCCTGCGCGTGCGCCAGCTAGCTCGGAAAATCCGCACACCACAGCGTAGGTGCGTGCGCACGGAGAAGTGAACACGAACGCGTTTGAGTGTAAACCTACACAGACGCAACTCTGTCGACAGCCGTTCTATTGAAAGTTAAATACAGATTCAGACACGCACACACTCACAGATAGAAGCATAACCAAACCCACGATCTGACCTAAACAGTTTCTTCCAAAACAAGACATTTGTCTCACCCATCTTTCACACCAGTCTGGAGATGGGGACTTTTACAGACTGTTCAAAAAGAGCATTATTCCACTTTCACTTTTGGCCAATGTTTTGATAGACGCTCTCTAGGGATTTCCCTCGAAGCTTAAAATCATTTCGTAAACTCGTGCCCAACCTAGGCTGTTGTAGTAGTCCACTCCTTCTTGGTGATGGGTTAGTGTATTCTCCCACAAACTGGATTTTGTTCGAACTCAATTAGAGCATAAAGGGAGTCTCTCGGGGGAAGGGAGAAATGTTTTCGCACAAGGCAGTGTGCCAAAAATTTGAACCGATCACAGACAGCACCCGAATTAATTTTATTTTTGAGCATTTACTTGGGAGCGGGGCTTTTTGGGAGGAGATACCGTGCACTTGTTTGATAGTGAAGTTGGCTTGGCTTTTTCCCCTGCCTGCCAGAAAAAAACCCTACAGTCCCACTCATTCTGTTGACATTCTGACAAATCAACCGATATTAGAATCAAGTAAAATTTCCATCAAGCACCAGTGTGTCTCACCATCGCTTGTCGGCCCCATAATATCACTGGCAGTGAAATGTTTTATCCCATTTTTAGTTCACAGTTTGGGGATTCTGTTGGAATTTAGAAGGCGGGAAGGAAGGGCTTGACCCCATGGCATAGACCGTTTATCGAAGCATACTTTGACCATAACAACTCTGGGAGGACTATACAAAGAACACTCACCAAGTTAGCTTAGCCTACGCCGATGTTTCACATGAAATGTCAGTTATCAAATGTCACTCTAAATCAGCCAATTTAGATGGTATATTAGGAGTAATGAACTTTAGAGATGCTAAGTATTTCGGCTAGTTTAACTGTGGAGAAGCTTTTGTTATCGAAACAAACGATTCGTCAGTCGATTTGAACGGTTTACAGTTCTTACGTCGGTTTTTCACAAATGAACACAAGAAGAGAAATATTTCCACTTCCTAATGGAAGACACTGTATTGAAATATTTTGTTCATAAGAAACTCCTAAAAAACTTATTTGGTAATGTTGTGGAATGTAGGTAGCTCGGGTGCGATGCTTGGTTGTTGGTCTGTTCGCCGAGCTTGGCAGTTGGATTGCAAACGTTTCATCACCAATGGAGATGACACTGTCAGCGCAGGGTTGAGTGGGTGAATTCCCCCTCTTCTGTCTGTGATTATATAGTATCTAAACAATATCTGGTAGTTCTGGAAACGGTCTTCGCGTAGTTTGAATCTGACGTGGTCTCATTCTCCTGTGTCTGGTTCGTTTGTTGGGCGCATTCGATTCGGCAGTTCTGTGTGTGGTTGTTCTCTTGTGATTTGGCCGTATTCTTCTTGCTTTGTGATGTAAGTTTGTTCCCTTGATTGGTTGACTCAGCGGCCTTCTGTTTTTATTGATTGTCTTCCTTTGATCCAATTATTCGGTTGGTTGGTCGTTAGGTGTCTTGGCTCAGAGTCCCGGATTGTGTGGTTTCCTTTGCTCGTAACGGCTGGTAGACTGGGTCAATGTCGATTTCGTTATTGATCGATTTTTGTGTGGGGTGCCATGCCTGGACGAATTCTCGCTCCTGTTTTGTTCTTGCGTGAGCAAGTATTTGAACACTGTCCCAATTGAACTTGTGTCCTACTCTGTCTTCGTGAACTGTGACAAGTGACATTGGGTCATGTCTTCTGCGGGCAATCTTGTGTTCATGTATTCTGGTAGCAAGTTTTCTTCCTGTATGGCCAACGTAGTGTTTGTTGGCACTGACGATGTCACCTCGACTGGTGGTAAAACGTTTGAAATCCAACTGCCAATCTCGGCGAACAGACCAACAACCAAACTAATTTGACCTAAGAGGGAGTCTCAACTGAATATCAGCCGAATCTACCGACGACGTTCCGTTGAGTAGTGACGGAACATTTGCGGGCAAATTTTCGAAATCGATCATTAGCCATCTGATCTGCAACCAACAGTCAGTGTGCGCCCGCTGGTTGCTAAGCAACACAGAATAATCAGCGCAAAAACAACCGCAGTCACCGTCAGTTTAGTCCGACCAGTCTGCAGGTCTATCAGTTCCCAAGATAATCTTGCGCTTGGCACGATGGAAGACGGGCCCCTTCGTTTTACCACTTTTTTCTGTGCCATCCTATTGGTTCTTCAACCTCATACTTGACGAGGTCAGCGCTGGCAGCCTTTAGACTTTTGACCAAAGTATCCAGATCTTGACACTCCGTTTTTTGTGTGTTTACCGTACAGAAGCACATGTTTCCCTTGGTTCGACAGACAGATGATATTGTGCCCTCCACTCCGTCACAAGGACTCGAGTTTGCGTAACCTGTCAAAATGGGCTGTTGTGCTGATACATGGTCAACAGCTCAGTGCAAGATAAGGGGAATCGATAAGATCGTTGCCTTATGGTTCAAAGTCGTAGCTTCCCAGTCTACAGCTCGCCATGATCTCCACAGTGGGAGTGATATGCTAGAGAACATTCGACCAGCTAAATCATTTCGAGTTTGTCGGTATATTGAAGATACAGAGTAATTTCATTTCGTAGTTATGTGTCCCGAGACCAACGAGAACGGGTTGGAGTTGCATGGTATGACCATTGAGTTGAAATGAAAGAACTAAATGCACTCATTGGTAGATTCATTGGCATTGGGATTATCGCATCATTTCAAGAAGACTTCAGATGAACGTCGAACGGAAGCATCTGATAGTTCCGTTTAAGTCCTTAGAGTATATACATGCATATAATATACGTACTTGTAGATATAGTCTACAGAGTATTGTTTCCACCGAATCATATATTCATACATCATTATGTCATCGCTTTCGTGAAGGAGAATTTTTGCGTTAGTAGTGCTAAAGACAAAATTGGAATGCATTTTACTTCCAGCATAAAATCGGGTTGAGGAAAGCTGTCTGAGGTGCAAGCTTTTGTGCGCGCATCAGGCCTACTTACCTCACGGTACAAAATTGGAATGCATTTTACTTCCAGCATACAATCGGGTTGAGGAAAGCTGTCTGAAGTGCAAGCTTTTGTGCGCGCATCAAGCCTACTTACTTCACGGGAATGTTACTCACTGCTATTCTCTGCATGCATTCTCCGTACAATCATTTCCACTCAGAAACCTGGAAAGATGGCTAGAATGTGGAGCAGTGTAATATTTTTGGTTAGCAGTTGTTGACTGTCACACTCCAGATCACATTCTCAGTGACCAGCTCCTGAGGAACTGAATAAGGACACGAAGGGCCCTTTTTGATCTGGCTCGTAGGGGTGCGGTTACGGGTTTAATGAAAACATCCGGCAGGATTCCTAGCTGATGGCCAAGTGGGTATCCCCCCTCTGCAAGGATCGATAATACTCTAATCAGTCGTTCTGGATGAGTCAAATGCTGCCTAGGACAGGCGTTACAGCTGAGGTTTGAAACTCTCCAACAGGTCTTCAACAACTTGATGATTAGTATGTTAATTTTGGGCAATTTATTAAGACAGCTTGAATATCTTTGCTGGTGAAGTTTAGGCTGCCTTGTGCAGCGCATTCAGTTGAAGAATGCCACTATGAACGAGAAATTTAGTTGGGTCGCCTGTCAGCTGAGAGTAGTGTAGTAATGTCATTTATTGGTTTAGGAACCAAGAATTCTCAAAAGGATTTTGACTGACTAATCCCCTTTTCTTGCCCTGCGTGGATACTCCATTTGGGAGTACTTTCGTTGCCATTAGTTACGAGTAAACAGGAGATCTATGATTTTCTAGAAGACCAAATCTCACTCAACCCCTTTTTATGATCCACAAGCCGTTAAGTGAAATTTATTCGAAATCATATCACTTCCCATGCACTCGTGTGCCATTGTGTTGTGGAACCAGTTCTACCAACCTCGTCACACAAATTACTTGCACAAATGGTCGGGAACTCGATAAATATCAGACATTTTAATGTTGATAGAGACCGTTAATTTGGCTGTCGAAATTTAGACTTCCGGACTGGGTGAAGCGAATGCAGTGGTTATTCTAATCGAACTGTTGAGAGTGATGGTGAGTTATACAGAAGGCAGTCTCGAACTAACACATTCGATAGATGAAATGTTTCTACCGGAAACGAACATTAGCGGGCTTTGTTGACTAGTATCTACACTAAGGAGCGTCTGTAAATGCCAAATGGTTTAATCCTACCGAATAATAACTCGGTAGCTTGGTTATGTGAAACTAAGTCCACCGTATTGTTCCTAAATATCTCTGCCTGTATCTCGGGTCACATTTAGTACTCGTCCAAACAATGGCTGGTTTTGCACTTTGCTTATTGTTAACGGGAATACGGAGTTTGGTTTTATTCAAAAATAATGAGCTTCTCAAATTGGGTTGCATTAACTATTTGGAGAGACTTCCAGTGCTTTGGTTTCGGTATTGTTCTCACCAGTACAAAACACAGAGAAGTGGAGACTCAGTTCATCGATAAAACCGATTCCAGTGCTATTTCACCTTCTAACCAAGACCATCAACATGAGCACACCGCCACTGAAAGATTTAGCTGTCAGAGTTTTGCACGGAGTTTTTCAGTCACAGATGTCAATGAAGACAGTGTTTTTTCAGCCAATTATGCCTATATAACTGTTTTCTACGCCGTAAAACTCCTTTGAAATTTTGTGACGGAGAGACGAAAGATTTAACGTTCGGATTTTGTCAGCAAAATGCATTGCACTGTGTTTATTTTCAAGCCAATTTATCCGGCTAACTCTTTGAGCCAAACGTGAATGGTGACCTTGAGGCAGGAAGGTGTATGTATGTTTGTATGTATGTATGTATGTATGTATGTTTGTATGTATGTATGTATGTATGTATGTTTGTATGTATGTATGTATGTATGTATGTTTGTATGTATGTATGTATGTATGTATGTTTGTATGTATGTATGTATGTATGTATGTTTGTATGTATGTATGTATGTATGTATGTTTGTATGTATGTATGTATGTATGTATGTTTGTATGTATGTATGTATGTATGTATGTTTGTATGTATGTATGTATGTATGTATGTACTCCTGGCGGGAAATGAATATCCTTATTTCTAAACAAAAGCATGGTTGCACAGCAATACCAAGTACACGGGCAGTTCATACAGATCTGGGCAGCTGAAATCAAGTAAACCTACCAGGAAATTACTTTATTTTTGAGTGAACGTTTTCCCCCACGCAGGGTGTCATGGTTCTGAACAGAAAGGAACCTAAAAACTTGTGAATACTTGTGATTTCTCAGCAGAGTTTCGTACAACTTTACCTTACTGGAAACATTGAGTAGACATTTATTTTAGGATGCGATCACTGAAAGATTTTATGCACCAAAAACGAAAATATCTAACCAGCTGCACAAGAGATGAAGGCTGAAAACAGAGGAGTAGATCAGGATAACTTGACCTTGTATCGCAAAATCGTCTGAATGCAGCCTGGTCTGTAACCGCTTGATCGGAAAAGTTTCATTGATGGCTAGCCGAAGTTCAGGAACTCGGACAGTTTATCTCCCCGAGGTGCCTTGAGGACGACGAAGCTATCAGATTTGTTGCTCGACTGGGCTACTGACAAACTTTTAGGATTCCTCAGTACTTTGACCCAGACGGTATAGTACCTGGATGAACAAATTAAGCTAGAGAGTAGTCCGTTGATCTGTATTTCAATCCATCAGAGCGATTCTTCTAGCCGTGAGATGGCTTTGAGCATTTGTTTAGCGTGATTGACGAAGAGATCACTTGGGAATGGCAGTCATAGCAATCTCGGTTTGCTTACAGCCGCCAAGTTTGTCTGCTTCAACAAGGGTTCAATGAAGGAACGTATCATTTGGTAGCGTCATAATTCCCCTGTAGAGACTATCAAAGCTATTGGCTGCTAGGGGAAATCGCGTCACAACAGAAAGAGTCCGAAACCATACAATTCACAGTCATTCTGACTACGCCATAGGAAAGTGATCAAAATGGCTAGTTTGAAACACCTCTGACATCAACCTAAATGAAAAAAAAACACAAGTAGATCTTAGACACCGGACACATACTCAGTTGCGCCACCAAACACGGGACAACGCACCTGAAGACAGTCCAGTTATGTGTGCTATGAGGCTGGTCTGGTATAACCTGAAGACTATAGAGGCACAAACAGTTGCTGTTCAGGATAGTGTTTACATAAAGACAGCGGTGACAAAATGACGAAACCTGGTTTCTACGTCACTGCGACTTTTTGTGACTGCCACTCACACTTGCTGCTTTGTTCTTTCCTAAGGTTTAGCTAGTATAAGACGAAAAAAGTAGTTATCCACACTGACGTTAAAGCTTTTACCAAAAATTCCGTTCGTTACTCTTAGCAAAACAAATTATTCCATCAGATTAAAATAGTTTGTTGCTGCTTCTCTTTACAGGGAAATTGCATCCTATTGTGCCCTAAAGCACCGAAATTTTGGAGGCCGTGTAGCGACCCAGTCACCCACATACTTGACTGTTCAACTCACAGTCGCTCACTGGATCGCGAGGCTTGTCTTTTTTCTCATACGCGCAAGCGCGTCGCATTAAGCTGACACATCGGACATCGATTGTCTGCACCGCCTAGTCAGCGTAGCAACCACTCATGTGCCGACGAGCCCACGAACACTCACTGGGACCTACACAAAGGGAAACCGAACTCAGTCAGGACGCAGAGACTCGCGCGCGCACAGGGAGCAAGACGCCAACCTCTCCACAAGACCACGGACAACCATGGGGTACGTGTAGCAGTCGAACTGCGGAGAAAAACACGTTCCTGCTGTCCGGACTTCCAACAAGGGACTCCCATATACGATAAGTTCCCTTTTTGACTTGCTCCCATTTTCGCACTGTATTTATTTTTATACATGTCACAGAAATACTAAAAACTTCTATTAGTGCACACATACACCTTCTGATTTGTATTATGGCTTTCACTACCTGTGCACTAATAACTGGAGAAATATGAATATGTGGGAGTCCAAACGGAAAAAAAATATCAGAAGTTACGTGAGTTCACAATCGTCGCGATCCAGTGAGCGATTGAATTGAACAGTCAAGTATGTGGGTGACTGGGTCGCTACAATATGTTCTTCCAAACCCATAATCAATTTGGAAAACTTATTTTTTCATGGATGTACATCTGGTCATCATGCTTGGATTTCCTTCGATCGAACAAATCTACACTTTCACACAAGCCGATAATGTATGATCCCAGGTCTCAAACCAACGGGGCTATATCGGAACCAGACACGATATTGGGCACTCGCTATTCTACGTGAGTAAAAATACATTTAGGTCATTCAGCTTCACATCACTCTTGTTTTGAACAGTCGTTCTCCTGTCCTGGCGCAATTATTCATGTGAATCCACACCAAAGGGGTGGGGGAGCAATGGACTCGAGTTTCGCTCTTGTTAGAGCTCATCAGCAGTGCACATCCAATAGCCGTGCCTGGGTTTGAACCCCGGGCACCTGACATGCGAGGCGAACGTGTTACCACTATTCAACCAGCGCACGCTGGACGAATCTGAATTCTCACGTCTGAACGGGCGAACGTGTTCGCAATTGAGCGATGCGATTAGTACGCCCGATACATCATCG
>NW_008751661.1:3016727-3053055 GCF_000715545.1 Opisthorchis viverrini
AACTTTCGTTGATGTATGTGGGGGTTTCGCTAATCTACTTGTCAAACTTGACTCCACAAGCTTGTGATCGCTGGCGGGGAAGGATGACAAGCTCTGTTAGGGAGATCGTTCCTTGGACTAGAGTTTCTCAGGTAAGCGGATAGAACGCTAGATGAGGCGGATTGTGCAAGTCCCAGTCTGTGTGAATGAGCTACAATTTAGCGTTGATACAGTCACCTGATCCTCCTTCGAATGGTTTCGGGTCTTTCATTGCCTATCCTTCAGGATTCAGTTATGGCATAACGTCTGCTACTTTGTTCAATGAGCAGACTGTGCGACAGATCAGAATGAAATTACGGGTGTGGGTTTAAAGCTGGGCATCTGGAATTCTGGGGCGCATTTAACTTAGTTGGCTGGTTTGTTCTCGATAACACATGCTCGGCAAGGGTTGTCCCGGGGATTTTTGAATATGATAAGTTATTTGTACTCTCAGAAATATGGTCATGTGAAAGCATACGGAGAGCACTCGAAAATCTTTCACAAACGGAGTAGTGTTGGACAGCGATACCCACTTTCCCAAGTTCTATTTAAGTTCGTGATCAACGAGTTAATGGGACGAAGGCTAAAAGGTTTTCAAAGCAATGGTGTTCATATAGCTGCTGGCAAAGACTTTGTTGAATAGGAGAAAGATTCACGGTCACTTTTTGAATAAACTGACGAGTCATCCTATTGGTTGATATACGCTTTGTACCCGCAGGGTGTAAGACCATACACCTGGACATGCAGTCACTGAACGTTGCGTTTCCAATCGAAGTTTTGAGACGTTTTACGTACATTGGATGTTGCATTAGTTCCGAATTTAATATGACAGATGAAGCGGATTTACGAATCTCCAGGGTTTAGGTTGTGTTTGCCAATTTGAGAAAGTTATGGTGGCAAACCGACGAATACATGAGTCTCTGAGGGCATATGTACCACACAGCAGTACGGTATTTGAAACGTGGCATCTTCGAGCAGCGCATCTGAGAGATCGTTGGGTCTTTTATAATCGCTGTTGCATGACCATTTCTTGCGTAAGCCGGTGCCGGCTGATCCAAATTAAACATGAGGAAATCGGTGCCCGACTGTGCAGTGGAGACTTTAGTAGAGGAATGTGTTCTAAACCAAAAGCTGTGGTGGCTCAGAATGCCCGCTTGCCGAAGAGCGTGCTGCATTCCGTTCCCGATTCAGAGTGAAGCAAGCAAGGAGAGTGTAAACCTCTGGTAGTAGGGTATGAAAGAGATTACAAAAAGTCTGGGTGCTGCTGGTGCGACTCGCCTTTTAAGCTGTTGTCCGCGGTCTGGTTGGAGGCTGAGCGTTGCTGTCAATTCCTACCCGGACTGTCTGAATGAGTGTCTGGAGGTAAGGGTACCTTGCAATCATTGTGATAAATTAGCACTAACCCTCTTCAACATCCGCTTTCATCATTCTCTTCAAAAGAAAACTTTCAATTAAATTATGGTTGGACGACAGCAAAGTATCAGTATTGAATATCGAGGCTGCGGTGTCGATGGTGATGACGATGAAGCGGCAGCGAGGTTATTGTGAGTAACAAATTCTCTTCCTTGAACTTACAAGAAGGTCATAATCCGCGAATATCCACGTTTAACCCACCCTTACCTCTGCTTTATATTCGAGCGTGAACCGAATGGTGTCATCCCTTTTCTGGATATACTTACTTGGAAATATGCCGATGTATCCCCACAACACTTCATATATTGCAAGGGCACATGGATCGGTCAATATTAACAGCCCCGAGTTATATGCATAGAGCTCATAGAAGCAGGCTTGTAAAGACTTTGTTCTATAGAACAGGGACAATGTAAGTCCCGGATAAAATAGAGCAAAAGCAGAGATTGCTGATGAGAACGTTCCTGAAGAACCAATTGTCCAGAGAGCTGTGTTGAAGTTTACAGTGGAGTTGAAACGCAAACACCCCAGGGTTTATTCGACCAGCAGGAAAGCCACAAATTCAAAGGCGATCATGTTCTTACTGACACATGACACAGCCTGAATTAAGATTCAAAGCGTGTTTACACTGCGAAAAAACTACAGCTCGTCCCGATGACCAGTAGATATGCACCGCATTCTCCTAAGCCTTGGCTATTTAAGGTAACTATCTCTCTCTCTCTCTTGTAGTCTAGAGTTCTGTACTCTCTCTCTCTCTTGTAGTCTATGAGTTCTGTAGCTACGGAAACGCTTAGGACAAACATTCTTTATAAGACTGTGCGGCGAAACACAATCCAGAGTTTGTAATCCAGATATTGTCAGGAAAACCGTCAAGTTGAAATTCAGATTGCATCCTTCCACCATCAATAGCCAGGTGCTGGTCGTCGGACTGACCCAGTCAGTTCTTCCCTAACCTCATTGCGCAACAGGTTTTGGTAGCAATGTTTTAGAATATCGGTAGCTCGGGTGTGCTGCCAGATTGTTGGTCTGTCCACCGAGCTTGGCGGTTGGATTGCTGACGCTTCATCACCAATCAGGATGACATCGTCAGTGCGTTTAGAGTGGATGAATTCCTCCCCTTGTGCCTGTTCTCGTGTAGTTTCTAAACAGCATCTGGTAACTCTGAGGTGATTGGTACTGAGGCGTTCTTCGCACAGTCCGATTGTGTATCTGTTTGATTGGTTGAGTGCATCCAATTCGACAGATCCGTGCATCTGTTGTAATCGGGCCGTTTTCTTCTTGATTTGTAGTATGAATTTGTTCATCTCATTGGTTGACCCAGTGACCTTCTGCTTTTTCGTTAGTCTTCTTCCTTTAAACCCATTGATCCAGTTGATGCTGTTAGGTTTCTTGATTTCCCATGCGGCTCAGAGTTTCCTGACTGTGTGGTTCTTTTGCTCTTGAAGGCTGATAGACTGAGTCAATGTCGATGTGTTTATTGATCGGCTTTTGTGTGGAGTACCGTGCCTCGATAAACTCTCGCTCCCATTTCGTTCTGGCACTGTCCGAATTGAACTAATGCTTTCTTTGTCTTCGTGGATTGAGACAAGGGACTTTCGGTCATGTCCTTTGCTGGCAAGGTTGTCTTCGTGTATTCTGGTAGCAAGTTTCCCTCCAGGTTGGCCAAAATAGTGTTTGTCAGAGTCGCTACACCTGATTTTGTAGACGACCTTCGTCTTCTTCACTGTATCCAAACTTCCTTTGGCTTCGAGACAGTTCTCAACGTGTTCGCAAGCCTGGAGACGACTATAATTCCATGTTGCCGTGAATGTCGAGCAGCCATCCACACGCCTTTTCCGGTATACGGCAGAGTAATCTTCCTCTGTTCAGGTTGTGTTGACAAATCAGCTTGGTGTTGGTTTGGTAAGCACCTCCATACGAAATTCTTCGGGTAGCCGTTATTTCTTATTATTCGCTTATTCGCCTCTGCTGTGTTGCAATGCGGCTCGATCCGCCTGAATAAGGTTCGAACACAGCTGCGTTCGTGGCAGTTCGGACGATTGCTGTACCAGTTCAGATTCACAGGTGGCCAATCAAAATGCGCGAAGGCCGCCTCGAGACCCACCAATCACTCCAAAGCTACAAGATGCTGTTAAGAAACCATATGAGCACAGACAGAGGAGAAGAAATTCACCCCTTCAGCTCTGCACTGGTTTTAGTGGCAATCAAAGCGGCACTGATCGAATCATTTTAGCCCACAGTACTGCATAAAATGATTGAGGCGAACATTTCGTCTACCCTGGCATTGATCACGTGATTTGCAACAGTGTTCATTCAGTACTGTTTCTATTCTCTGTTTGTACATCTTGGGTAAATTACGTGCAAGAGTTAAAAGGAAAATTAAAATGCTAGCGCGTTGCAGCATACATCTTTTGTCACTTGTAATTGGAATCCATGCGTAGCTCAAAAAGAAACAAGAAATACTTCACATGTTTGAACAGCTGTCGATCAAGGAGCTAGTCACATGACTACATGATAAGAATGACATGAGTGAAAGACAAGTGCAGCTAAACCTTATCTGAGTGCGAGTTAACCACATACTGATCGGACGCTTGCGGCTGAACGGGATTGCTTTTATCGCCTTGGTTAAGTCAGCAAGATTTCATATACTGCCGAGTGAAGACATATCGATCAAGCTTTTTAGACGTTATTTGTTTGAGTTGTCAGTCGCCTGGGCCAAATACACATGAAAGGCCGCTTGGATTGTTGACAGCCCGAAAGAGGCGTGACTAGAGGCACGTGATCGCGCGTGAGAGACTGTGGATAAAAAACCACTGCGTAAGCGTCAGCTACACAGGGAGCGTGAAAAAAGTCGTAAGCTATGAATGGCCACTTTTTATAGGGGTGTATTTTTGCATGAGATGGATGCAGTAACCTGTTCCGCCCATTTTCATAGGGTATAGCTACTTCCGAGGCTAAATCAGCATTGCAGTTTCACTCAATATTTCGTGCCGGGGTGTCGAAAAGCTCTAGTAGATTGATTATATGTAAAAAAACGAAATTCAGACTAAAATTTTTAAACATCCCACACTAGTTATTTGTTCATAATTAACTCATAATTTTGTAATGTACTACTCGTAAGGTTTCTCAAAATCCGTCGACAGCCCAGGAACGGTTTCGCTCTTTTTGGGGCTCATCACAAACGAGAGATTTAGATCGGTTCTAGGTGGGTCTCTCGAAAAACCAAACTGGTTTGCAAATGAGTGTATATTCGCTAACGCATAATTTCTTTTCCAAAATCCTAAAAATTTGCTACAACAATAACAACTCAAGCAAGTGAACAACCAACACTAGTTCACTTGCACATCAATTTGGTTTTCACGAGAGACTCAAATGGATCGCTCATTTATGATATTCTACAACTGAATATGCTGCATACAGGCCGCCTCAAAATTTAGTTGGCACGATATTCGAGAAAATATACTGCGATATCTCGAATATCGTGCCAACTGAATCATGAGGCCGCCTGTGTGCAGCATATTCAGTTGTGGAATATTATAAATGAGAGATTCAGCTGAGTCTCTCATGAAAACCAAATTGATTTGCAGATGAGTGTATTTCTCGAAAACCCGGAGCCTTGTTTCAAGATGCTAAAAACTTGCTGCAACAATAGCGGCTTAAGGGGGTGTGGGACTGTTTTGTTTACTCCCTAACTACCGGCCGCTTGTATCAATCAATAAAATGGAAAGGGGCTAGAAAGTCACTTACGTGTCATGCGGCTACTCCTTCTACTGTTATCACAGTTGATTTTAAACAGTCAAAATCTTGCGATGCTCCTTTTCCTAAATCAAACAAATTTCCATTACCAGCTATTTTCTTTTTAACCGTTTATAGCACCCACATAATTTTCAGACGCTAAAAATCCACGGTGTTTGTTGAGTAGAATTTTTGGTTACTGAGACGTATGTCACCTAATGGTTGGCGTACAAGGATTAGCCGCTAACAAAGAATGCAGCATTCCCAGTCGAAGACCGAAATTTCATGTCCAGCGGTCTGGTCTGGAAATGATGTCGAAAAAAAGTTTCATCTTTCCGTTTGTTCTCAGCTCATATAATACCAAATAGCTCAGGATTTATGGCTAGCAAAACAATAAACCCGTCTTTGTTATCCGCTCCCCGCTCTCATGGCTGTGGCAACTTCACACACACAATACGGACTCAGCTTTCTCGGGTCGGGCTCCATGGGAGTTGTGCGAAAGCTCTGTGTGTTTGTTTGCCTGATAAACAAACAGAAGCTAGCACAGCATTACATGAAGCAGAAGACAAGCTGCTGATCGATTTGATCAAAACAAAAAGCAATAAACAAAGTCAACAGAATATTTTCTGCGTTGTGGTTAATCAGTGAAGAAATACTCAAGAAAAAGTGAATAGTTTTGCCCCAGGCCCGTGCTTCAAGTGTTTGTTGACTCGTTGTTAGATAAAATCACGGTGGCTACTCATTTTGATCAACACTGAATCACTCCGATCGCGCCGAACATAGAGCTCAGTTCCGGATTCAAACGAGAAAAAAACAGAAGTTTGGGTACAGGAAACGCAAAACTACCATAGCCGGGAATATCACTTTTCTTGTCCGTGAGTAAATCGATAGGTTGGTTTAGGCATTCCTAAAAATTTTGTCCTTTTTCTTCTAAACTGAGAGGAATAACCTGTTGAGCTACAGTCATTTTATTATATTATATTATATTTGTATTATTCCATACATATGACCAAAAATACTCCCGTTTTATAAACAGTTTTCTTGTGATAAGCACCAACCAACGGTAAGCAATATTTTCGAAGTGCTTCGACTTTTTCTGTCTCCATAACGGAGTTCAGATATCGCAGTATATTTTCATGAAGTAACCTACTCACAATTTTGCTGAAAACTCTTCGACAGCCCATGACCGGTTTCGGTCACAGTGTGCTAACTCTCAACGTTCCAGTGGTACGTAACTTAATTGTAAATGACAGTTCATCGGGATGACGTTCTAAAGCAAGAATAGATAATAGCCTCCTGCACTATACAGCATGAAATGAACAGCGGTCAGAAATTAACGAGGTGTATTTGAAACGAATTATCCAAATGAATCCTAAATCCTCTAGTGATCCTTGTCTGGGTAAAGGGTATGAACTGGTCTCGTCATTCAGTGCTCGTCACCAACCTGTTATGGGTAGTAACAGTCGCGGCTGACTGATGAAGAAACATACACGTATGGGAACCACAACGGATGTATTTGGGACGTGGCGCTTGAAGCTCATCGGGGCCTGATCATCGGGTGGCGCTGTCAACCTCATGTTTTACAGATTAAATGAACGAGATTCAGTAATTATCTATTTAGATTTCGCCCTGGAAATGAGCTCAATCTACGTTAAAATGCTGAGAAACTTTGTACAGCTTTTTCACTCCCATTGGGAAGCATCGGTGATGCGTAAATTTCAAAACTCTAGGGAGATTTGTATCCGTGACTTCCCTCAACCGTCCGACAAGGAGCTTGTGACTGTTACTGTAATTCAATGGCACTTACATACAAATGTGTCAGGTCGAGCTAGATTCCATTCATATCGAGTAAATACATCGGGTCGCAAACTACAAGTATTCATCTTCCCAACATCTTCGCAACTTGTTCTATTGTCCCTGTTTTTTTCCTGGTGCAGCTCTGCTGGCATGAATAACAGTTACTGTGCATTACCCACGTAGAACGTTAAAAAGTAAAGAAACTAAGGTACTTTTCGGTATCTGATAAGGGTGAAATTAAAAAATGATTCGAAATTCTACAAGGAGCAGTGATGTGATAAGATTCCATTCATATCGAGTAAATACATCGGGTCGCAAACTACAAGTATTCATCTTCCCAACATCTTCGCAACTTGTTCTATTGTCCCTGTTTTTTTCCTGGTGCAGCTCTGCTGGCATGAATAACAGTTACTGTGCATTACCCACGTAGAACGTTAAAAAGTAAAGAAACTAAGGTACTTTTCGGTATCTGATAAGGGTGAAATTAAAAAATGATTCGAAATTCTACAAGGAGCAGTGATGTGATAACGCGGATGCGATTTAATAGTGTTTTTTTTCCAGAAAAAACTACTTCGTTATTCGGCTTGTATCCGCTGACGACAGTAAAAATCTCATTCGCACAGAGTAGCTGAAAAATGAGCATCCACCTTTTGAACTTTTCCGGACGTTCTCTGAAAAATAAACAATAATGAACAAACGCCGCAAAGCATTCTCCTGATTTCCTTACCACTGAAATCTGACCACACACCACGCACATGTTCCATCAGTGCTACACACCGGTACAATCGTGTGGCCAGAGTTAGATCTCTTGGAAATCTATCAAAGCCTCATTCAGAGATCCTAAATAAATATACTGCCATGTGGCTTCTGCTGAGGAAGTCCTATTTCTGTGAGTGTTCTCACTAAAACGCAAGATAAAAACGGGTTTCCGTACTATGTTTCGGTATGCAGTTCATGGGTCTCCCATATAGGGGTGGTTGTTTAATCCTAATCAGTAGAATAGAAAACATGAGTCCATCAAGTACGAGGGGGTAGGGAGATTACAGCTGGAATTAAACGGTCATAATATACTTTTTGGTTTGCAATTAATATTTAACTGTGCAAAGATATGAGCTGCACGTTAGGACAGATCTCAACTGGTGCTAGAGTAATCATTTGAGACCCCGTAAATGTGAAGACTACTGTGTTAGTGCATCGATCTCCCTAATATAAGGCATAGTTTTGGCGGCCTCAGAGACTGGCATATCCGACTGGAAAGTTGTATATCTTACTAACAGAAAGCAAATCGTTTCTGGCTTCTGGAATGTTCAAACTCTGTTAACGGTGCCAATGAATTTTACTGTGAAAACTGCGGATGATTACCGAGTGGTCTCGTTTCATAAAGAATCTCTACCATTTGTTACGAAACACTCCTCACCCCACCATCTCAATATTCAATATGTACATTCAGAATTAGTACCCCTAGCTCAAGCATCGGGGATGATCTCACATGAGCACCCGTAGACCGATGCCAACCAGGCATTCGGAGACCATATTCTAGTTATGTCTAAGACCAAAATACACACACCAACCTAAGCAAAAACTAACATAACTGAAGCGGTCACTGCGGTTATTCAAGACAATTCCGTTCTAGATTCGTTGAGGAACACAGTTTTCATGGGAAACGTACACCTGACCATGGATTTAAACCAAACTGTTAAAATGATTGGAGTTCTGGCGCACAGTCTAGTCTAGTCTAGCTTGCAAACAAAGTCCGTATCGTCTAAGACGGGAAGCAGCAGACTCAAGAAGAAACGGTCGAAAATACCAATGGGTCAACAAGACAGCAAGTGTGAAAAAGATTTCCAGTATACACGACTTCACTCAACCGCTTGATTGTCCCTTGGACATTCTCTTCAAATTCAAGCTTAGTTAACTCTCGACAGCATACAGAGGCAAACGCAGCACGCGTACGGCACTATTATTAAGTATTATTATCTAGTATTACAACCATATTATTGCTTATATTCCGGCCAAAATTAGACAGTTTTCTGGGTCAATATGCAACATACGTGGATATGGGCGAAAGATTTAGAATTACTATTTGGGAAGTGATAAAATGGTAACTCAACTTTTGATAACAAATTAGGAAATTCATGCACTTCCGTAAGTTCAATGCTTGATGAGTCACTCTACTGGGATACCTAATGGAGTTCCTCTGAGGAAGAGTCTCCTCCTTGACGGAGTGCTACTTGTCGGGATGGGGAGGCGAGCAATCTATACGCCGTAGGGAGTTTGCTGTATGAGAAGTATGGAATATTACATACACTCCTGTTGCAATTAAAAATTTAATACATCCGTGAATCTGCGACACCTACTCATTATTGTTTTGTGTCAAACTCTTCACCTAGGTCGTTAGGGAAAGCTGAAACCAGGAATAAAATGAATCGCAGAAAGAAGTGACTGATTCTCAAGATAAGTTTCGTAACAACAACAAAAAATCACGGAAACAGCCGCAAATTACGTAGTTGTTTCACGGCACGTTTAAACGCAATCCAACTGGCTACCGTTATGAATTTCAATAAATGGCACACCAAACGTAAGTTTGGCTGATTTCTCGGGCGAGCGAATTTTGCACCGCTCTAGAAGAATCCTCTTTTAGTATGTCAGTACTTTTGTCCACAAAGAGAGAAAGTATTTTCTATTGAGTTACAAGAAGGAGCCTTCAGGGACATTGAAATTGTCTCATCAAAGGATTGGTTTCTTTCATCGTTTTCCTTCGGAATAATGTTAAACTTTGACGTAGCTGATAGACCTTGTTAAGTATTTTGCTGGAGGAACCATGCTATGATCACATTGATGATTGGTCTTGTTAAAATTTGTGTCCACTTGCTCCCAAACTGGGGTGGGGGAAGAGGGTAAATGTTCCATGGAGTAAGAAACTGCGTAATGGCAATTTTAATTGATATATCGAATATCTGCGTGAGTATCGTTGGTCATATGGGAGCCATCTGGATTAAAAACGCAGCGGAACGTTTGATCTGCAAACCTGAGTGGTGGAAATTGCGTAATTACCGAACGATTTATGGTGTGTGATGACACCACAAGTGTTGCAGATAAAATAAGTCACTGTATTTAGAATAGTACAATGCGGAATTGTGGACATCGTTTAATCTATTCTTTCAAGTTCTGTGTGATACAAGGGGTTAATTTTGATCAAGCAGTGATCAACTTTGAATGATTGACGCTCAAGATTTAGCTTTTACTTTGTTAGCATCCAAATAACTGACCAGAGAATTCAGGAACGAAGAAAAATCATGAGTGGAGCGTATATTAGATCAGCCAAGAATCCAAGATTTTATTGCCTTACCGGTGCATTTGGTTACTGGCCTAACACATGATTAGTTTACTAGACTTTACCAGCATATAAGTGTGGATCGAAATTTACCGCGCTCAGTGGACCTTCTCCGGTATGTCATTGGGTGGATTTTTATTTACTTGTGATCCAAATCACAAGTTATTTTCTGTTTCTACGACTTTACTTGGTTGTGCATTTCGGGTTGAAGTTCAGGTATCGCTCTACAAACACAATTAAACGGTATAGGAGTCTGAACAGTGTGTCTCCCCATAGGTGGTTCATACGTTCTTTTCGACAAAGTACACTGTTGTCCACAAAGAAACTCCAAACATGTACTGTCTAGATATTCTTCATGAGTTAGTGACCAAAAGCATCCGTAAGCTTCTTCGAGGTGGAACTTTCCGTAGTGTGTTCTCAGCTCCGAAATACTGTTGGCAACTTACAGTCCTGATTGCAAATGAGGACTGCGGGCAGTACGTACACTAATACGGGCTACTGGTGGACGAAACATGTTTGTCTCTTGAGATTCGCTCTTGCACGCTACAGATATTTAGCACAGTTGTCTGCTCAGAAAAATGACGACAAATAGATGGAAAGGTCCTTCATTCTCATGTGATGATGCTCCTAGGGCTGTGGGGAACGCAGAAAGCAGTATCGATTTTAAGCTGTTGGGCTTCATCAGTTAGGTGTCATACAGCAAATTTACGCCAATCAAATTTCACGCTTCAGTACCTATACCCTGCTGGATGAATATTCATTGGTTGATGTTTTGATAACCTTAGACGCGAATTAATCCCTCTAATCGATAGTCAATCACAAAAAGGTGAACTAACTGGTATTCTATCAGTTTGTTACCAACATAGAGGAGGATGCATCCACATTTTGAATTTCTGCCTGAAGAAAGCTTGGGTTTGGCTGTGCGTGGCACATGCGGTTGAAGAACGAAACGTCCAGTCGATTATAAATAGGTTGCGCTGGCTTGGCCACGTGCTGTGTATGCCAGTCGACCGACTTGCTCGAAGGGCTCTTTTCGCGCAACCACGTGAGGGTGGAAGAGAGCCAGAGGCGGTCAAACAATGACTTGGCAGCGAAGTATAAAAGTCATTACCGGCAAACTCAGCTGCGCTTGTCATTGCCGTCTTCCGAGACGGTCCACATCAGTGGTTAGAGACATTTTCAGACATGGCCCAGTCGCGCCTTCAACTGTGCTGCTACCTTCATTGCATAGCTCCCTTCCCCATCCCCCCACTTGACAGCCCACTGACAGTGCTGGACTTATGCATCAATTTATCACCTTCCGCCTGCAATGTGCAGCTACCTACCTCTGCCCCAATTATCGGTGAACGAATCAAAGGCAGCTACAACCACTGTACGACGAGTACGCGGTTATTACAGCTGACAATGATGATGGTGATGATGATGTTCTCTCTTATGACTGCCCAACTGAGTTTGTTTTGTTTGAATCGACAGCTCCTGGTATCGCCGGTTTTTCCGCTCAATCTTCTCGGCTCAATCGTTAAATACTATAACAGTAGTTATTGACTTACATTTTCAAAAATAACTGGTCGTACCATCCGTCGGAAAAACAAACGTTTGTCAATTAAACTTGTTGAAATTGGGTAGAATTCGTGCTTTCCGTTGAGGTCTCTTGTGTTTTTACATATACAGCTGATGATCGAACAGTATGGTTTCAGTGAGATAATTGGGTAAAAGGTACGGATTTATTTATACTGCATAGATTATCTTATCACTAGATATTGGACCGACGAGAACGAATAGCACACATTTGTTTAGTCTGGATACTGTTTACCCACAGGTACGACGAATTGCGCATATGACCTAGGATAATAAAAGGTTTTCTGCCAAACGTACATAAACGACCTAATGGAATATGAAATTTAAATAAACCTGAATACAATTCCCAACAGGAGTTTACATCGAAACAGATAAATTAATCAGCACATGGCAATAGGACTCTCTCTATATACATATATATATATAAATATTATACGTATAGTACGGTTTAAGAATGTGAGTATAAGCTCACTGAAGTCGAGAGACAGATGTTCCTCAAGTACAGTGCATTGTTTGGGTTATGCAAAGCTTAAGAAACCACTCTCGATTCACGCATTATTAAAGTGTGCAGTGTCCAGACTGGATAATAGATTGTTGTTCACCTATGATCCTAAGTGTCTTATCACTCTTCACTCAAATAATCGATAATCCCATTGGTCTTTATCGAACAACTGGGGTCGCGTGACCATTCCGCTCAGGTGGATATGATAATTGGCCTGGTACTTCATTAGGACGCAGAACTTTGAGGGCAAATGCTGTGGAGATCTGGTAAACGACATAAACCACTGAATATGCTTCACATAGATGACATCTGAGCAATTTTTCTCTAACTACCGTAAATGACGAAGTTGTGCAGTTCCCACCGGTTCGTTAGTGCCATACATATTATCTTACAACAAAAAGTGACCGAATATGTCCAGCCAGGTAAAATGACTCCTCAAGGGAACTTCCCAACTACCGGCCACTATCTTATGGAGTTTATAACGCATTCGTTAGGCCTGCGTGACACATGACACGATCTTGCAAAATGAGGCTACCCTAGTAGAGGCCAATTCTCATGTTATTTAGGAGTTTCTCTTTGTGAACATTACTTCCAAATGGTATTTTACAACCTGATTGAGAATCCATGAAATATAACACACCCAGTCTACCAAAAAGACTTACCTTACTGATAGCCATTTACAAAGAGCATAACAGGATGATTCACGTGGATTTTTAGGGAAACGCCTGAAACTCTCAATTGGCAGCTCTACTTTTTTTGATCAACATTTGAGATGGCAACATGATTTTGCCCTTAGCATTTAACATTCACTGACTTTCATCTTTCAAGATGTCTTCTTGTAGCTTCTGAATTTACCTTTGACAGCTTTAATCTTTCTGTCCGAAAGCAATAGAGATTTCAAAGCGCAAAGAAGGTCGGACACCGAAGTACCGCACTCTGGTTCAGCCAGAAACTGGTAAACACCAGCTCATTTTCAAACATAAATTGGTGGAAAACGGTATATACGTAGGTTAGGCAACACCGAATTCATCACTATTCGTCAGGCAGACTGGTGGATTAGTCTGACATGCCAAGACATCAAGACGTCATGCCTCGACAGGCTGCATCTCGGGATACCGCGTTAGCTGTAACGTTTTGAATGCCATCCATTCACTCAAGAAAGCAAATTTTTCTAATATTTTTCTCTCCATATAATAACAAAAGGGGTATTTCGGTTTGTTTCAAATAAATCAGCTCCCATACGTTCTGGACACGGTTACTTGGTTTTGCGTGGGAGCAGTTTGTGACCGAAATGACTCTGGGAATCCGTTTAACCAGTCTTCGTACTGCCTTGGCGCAGCGGCACTCGTCGAGATTACTGTCCAGGACAAGAAAACTTTTTATAGAGCAGACTGGTGGATTAGTCTGACATGCCAAGACATCAAGACGTCATGCCTCGACAGGCTGCATCTCGGGATACCGCGTTAGCTGTAACGTTTTGAATGCCATCCATTCACTCATGAAAGCAAATTTTTCTGATATTTTTCTCTCCATATAATAACAAAAGGATATTTCGTTTTGTTTCAAATAAATCAAATCCCGTACGTTCTGGACACGGTTACTTGGTTTTGTATGAGATTAGTTTGTGACCGAAATGACTCTGGGAATTCACGATTATTATTTTCGTTTAACCAGTCCTCGTACTGCCTTGGCGCAGCGGCACTCGTTGAGATTACTGTCCAGGACAAGAAAACTTATAGGAGAGTGATGTGAGCGTTAAATCTACAACTCCTCCAGCCACCTACAGATCTTAGAAATAGAAAGTGAATTGTCCCTACTGCCAAGCTTTTTTCATGGTATTTAGAATAACGGTGTACTATTAGTAGTGTGAGGAGATTTGGGATTTTTGTGGTGATTTCGTCCTGTAAGTGAAGCCAATCTATGCTGAAAAGCCGAAAAGCACTGTACAGCTGTTTCATCCTTACTGGGAATCCTCAGCAGTGCGCAACTCACGAAACTCCGAAGAGTCTCGAACCCGCGACCTCCCGGCTAGTAGTTTGAACACTTAACAGTTCGGCCACGAGTGGCTGATCAGCAGTGTGATTAACTCGCACTTAGACAGGATATAGCGCCACTCATCCTTCAATCACGAGATCCACATCACGCTGTACTATGAAAATGAAATTCCTTTTCACACCAGGAAAGCCATAAGCTTCTACTGAAGTGAACAAACTCACCTTTCCCAAGGAAGAAGAAAGATTGACAGGAGTTTTTGTCACAGGTCTAACCTGGACCAAAATCATTTTGAAAATGGAGAACGCACTAATGATCACTAAAAAACAACGTTATGGGCCTACAAGACGTTTAATGGTGAGCGTTAGACTTTGTGCTACAAAAAGCGGATTGAAGCGCTTTTACCAAAATACAAGACGCATTTCGAATCAAAGCGCACGCGGGCAGACAAATCGAGCCGCGTAATCTGGAAGTCTATTCACAAGTTTAGTAAAAGGTTCACCACGGGTCACGTTTTGCATAAACCGCTAAATAGAAAGCATCCGGAAAATGGCTTCTACTCATAAAATCTATAAAAAACTGAGTAAAAACACAGCTAAATAGGAACGCTATTAAGGACGAATATGACGTGTTCTTTGAAATATAGCCCACAGAAATTGAAACCACTTCGTGTTCGTAGCACTTTGGTCGCGATTTCTGCAGGCCCCTGCTTTACAAAGGCAGGCTTGGCAATGAAGAAATGCTGTATATTCCGTCCAGTACAAGGTCGTTTAAATATACCAAAGTCCCCAATGCTAATATCGAAATATCCTCAATGAGAAACGATACTTTCACCTTGGAGAGAGGGTATTGAAGAGTCTGTAAAACGGACGTCTCTCAAAAAGATGCTTGATCACCTTTTTCGTTCCTTTTTTTCACACAATTATAAACTCTGTAGACAACAATGTCGTTGATACAGCATGCTAAAAATAACGGAAACCAACTTGTTCAAGAGGGATTGAAAGGCTGCTGTCTCAGTGAAGGTAGTATTACGCTGAAGCTCGTAACTGGTTTCACACTTGAGGGAGCTAAAAACTCGACGATTATCACCATTAGCAGCAGTTTTCACCTTAACGGATCACGTGCAAAGACTCCTGTTGTCATGCTCCTCTCTAATCTGATGTAAACTGAATGCTCGGCGACAGTTTGTCTTACAGTACGTAGACAGTTTCACTTTATTAGATGTTATTTTACTCCAAACCTTGCTTCTCCAAGTTTTCAAAATTTGGCGCTTTCTACCTTTTGTGCGTGTTAATTTGCACTGTTCACCTGCCGTTGGTTCCGGATTTTTGGAGGAAGACGATGTCATCATAAAACACTACACTTGTTTTTAATGGGTTTCTACTCAAACTGCTTCGTTCTGAAAGCATTTACCCATGCACAGCCACGCAATTACTCATGAGACGTTGTACGATGATGTTTACCTTGTGAAGGAATCAGATGTCATCTAGAACGCCTCCATGTGTAGTGTCCATGCGCGTATGGCAACAAGGACGCCTATACACGAAAAACATTCAGTAACACGTTCAATCAAAAATGAATTAATCCATCTGTCTGTTGGATTGTATCTTCATCCCTATGTTTGTTAAAATGACATGTCCCGGTGGAGACTAAGTTTGCAATTTTCCGAGTAGATGACATCGTCCAGTACGTGGAAGCTATAAATACCTGAGGGTCGTTCAGCTGGTGTGCAAGCAGGTTTTAGTTGATCTTAGTAACCCAAGTAGGCAAAATGGCTAAACAGAGTTAGAAAGCTTGGTGAATTTCGCTCAGTCCGTCCGTGCTAGTATGTTACTAAACGCAGCCTTAGACGCAGCCATTTTGCCGCACAGTTGCATAGTGAATACTCTTCAAAACCTTCGTTCAGCTCTCACTTATCCACTGTCTGACCGAACAACTATGTGCTGCGTTCCTCATTTACGACTGTACGACTGTCGGTGACTGGGCTTTACTGTTGGGTCCGTCAGATATTCTTATATCGATGTCCCAACAACCAGAGATCTCTTAGGCACATAGATTGAAAACTGATTGGGCGGTATCACGCAAATGCTTTGCTGTGATACACGAAAACCACTAGCAGCAAACTCACCTGCGCTGGCAGTTGCAGTTCTTTTGGAAGGAAATCCCTAGACGGATGTTACTCAGAATTCCGGAATACCTGGAGGCGTATTTCAGTCAGCAATGAATATCGCGCATGCACCGATAGCCCTCTCCTTTGTTTCCCGGATTAATTTTGAGTACAATTCATGGAATTTTGTGCCACCACCGCTAATTAGGGTCGATATTTGGATTTCGTTCCCATCAGTTTGACCAGCTTGTTGGGAGTAGTTGATTCGCTCACTGATACATTACAGTAAAGAACATGATTTTGTGTGTAAAAACATGGCTTTAAAGTGTTCACGTCTTCAGCGCCTGAGCAGTGCATGTAGTTACCTTCGAGGACTTCTCGGCTTATCGATCCACATCTGAGTAGAAGTAGGTGCAGTGAGTTCTAAATAAAATTTTGTCTTGCAAAAGAAATTCATCTACACTGTAGAGCTGATTCATTCTTGTTCGGAAGAAAAAGTGCGTTTTACCAAGCACTTCTGTCTAGTCAAAGCAGGAGTTTCTCTATTAGTGAGGCAATACTACTTTCCCACTCAAATGGACCGATTGAAAGTATGATTTCCACAAGTCAAAACAGAATACAACGTCATCATCACTTAATCACACCGTTTACGTCACGTGATCTGACGGTGACCCTTGCTTCTCTCGCGACGACATCCCGGAAAGGTAGCCCGCTAGGCTCATTAGGTTTTCTTAGTTTCTGCTGAAATTACTGGTATTTTGACATTTCACGTATCATTACGTCCCAAAAGCCACAAGTACCATACTAATATCCACGACAATAATGTCGTGTGGTTAAGCACCTATCTGGAGATGTATAAGATACGTATTAATGATAAATCTAAACTGGAATAAGACAACTAGGCGGTGCTTTTCGGTCTTCCATCACAGCACAAAGTTTCAAACGAAACCCCCCAAGCTTTATGATGTTTTATTGTTCCCAGCAAAGTATTTTGCAACCTGTACTTGGGATTTGCTGCAGTTTGGTTGAAAGAATAGCACGTTTGTGTTTTTTTCAATCTCACTTGGATGTACCATTAGAGTTTGTAGTTTCTCCGTTGGAGTGTTTTTATACCGAAATTTCACTTTCTTTCACTCGAAAGCTCAAAGGATTCAATCTTGTTTTTGTCCTTGCCGGCTTGTCCTGGCAAGTGGATCAGAAAATGGTGATCCTAAACTTCCTACGTTTCGATAGCCCAAAGCTATTTGTAGCAGCCGAATTCCCGCTAGTATTCTCTGATTCTCTAAATATCAGCGGATGTCCATTCTGGTCATCTGGAAGCTTCAACTTTGAAATAAGACAAGTCCATACGGGAACTCAAATAATCTGCTAACAGAGCCGTTTTTCTAACATTGTTTTGAAGTGACTAAGATTATTGCGATGTCTTCACTTCAACAAGGGCTAAAACTGTGAAACGCAATCCCTAGGATGATATAATTGTGGCTTCAACTATGCTTCACATAATGAGCTAGAATGAACATTACATCACGGTACTGCCACTTGAGCACTTGGTTCTAAGAATGCCTACAAAGCAGACACCCCCCACATAATCATACATTCGTCGTTATCGTGGAACGCAGAGTACTAGAAGACGTGACGCCATATAAGACAACTTTCCACTAAACTTCGTAGGATTTGACGATGTGCATATATGGTAAAACAAAGATGAACTCGTCCTGAATTATTCCTTCCTTTATACTCGGAATGAACCACTCATAAGGTTGCTGAAAATTCGTTAGCAGCCCACGACTGGTTTCGCCCTTCTTTGGGTTCATCAGGTAGGCCCATCCGCGAGTTTCCGTCAATCTTATGTTCTACTTGAAACCAAATTGCACGAAATTAGCGAAATACACTCATTTGCAATCAAAATTAGTTTTGCCTGAAAACATCACAAAAGAGAGATTCAGCTGGGCTCCAAATGAGTATCTCGCAAAACCAAATTAGTTTGCAAATGAGTGTATTTTGTTTTTTACCCCCTTTGTTTATTTGATTTGGGTTAAATTCTACCTATTAGGTGATATCAAAATGGGACTTCCCTCTCTTCAAATTGATTATATTTACACTGCATGTATTGTATGTGCATTGAATGTCGTGCGTTCCAGCTCCAGATGATGAAGAAACCAACAAATAAAAATGAATAAATGAACTTTCAACAGGTACATAGAGTGAGGAGAATTAATTCTTCCGGAGTCCCATCTTCAGGTCAAGACATATCAAGTGATTGAATCCACACTGTTGGTTGAAAGAGAAATTAAAATTGGTCATCTGATGGAGAAATCAAAACAAATTTGGCAAACAATCACTATGGTAATAGTACGCGCCATTTTCGACTCTTGTTTTAACAGTCTGCAGGAGGAAAATCCAAAACACGATTGTGTACCGCTGTTTTGTATTCACGATGACGTCGTGGGATTGTTCAGTCAACTGAACTTTTATACAGAAAAGGAACTGGACGTAGTTAATCTGGGTTCGCTCGATTGGCATATCAAGCATGTGATGCGCTTAAGTGTTTTAAGCCCTCTTACACATGTAATTTGAGCGTCGTGAATCACTTTGCGGTCATAGTTGAGGTGTATCGATTTGGGTAAAAGTGTCCTACTTTTTCGTTTTTTACCCCATTTTTCAAAAGCTCTAAATCATTCAACTGTAACAGGCAGAAAAAGCAGAGGCCAGCCGTGTATCGTAAGAAAGTGATAAAAAAAGAATTCCCCAAGGAATTAGGGAAAATATGCTTTTGAGGCATAATTACTATGAACCGCGATTCACACAAGTGCAACCAACCAGAGTTCAGACTCCATCGGAGTCTGAGACATCCAAAACTCTGTACCAAAAGTGGACAAACCGGTGCCATAGATAACGGTTGTGGTTGTTACCAAAAGCCTTCCAACCTTCCTGATTCGAGAAGCCATTCCATGTTGTAAAGCCTACTGGGATATTCAGCGAGTTATAAGGTTAGTGATTTGACATTCCTAAAAGTTCTCTTCGTGTTGTTATCGTCGCAAATTCTGAAAAGAAAACTCACGTATGATCGTTGTCTTTGTGCTCCTTTCTATCGATCTAACAGCTGTGTGGTCTGTCTCATTTGAAAATGATGCACTTAGAGCGTTCATAAAATATTTTGGTTTGAAAAAGAACATAGTGACGAACATTAAGTTTTTGGGATCTTGTCATCAGGTCAGTACGTATCTAGTGGTTAAAGTAGGAGCGGAAAATTAAATACACTGCGGAGATTGGTTAGTGAAATGCAAAACGTAGGGATACGAACGACTGGCTGTCTGCGCCCCCCCCACCCCAATGTCGCATCTAGTTGGATGCTGTGAGACAGTCAAGACCGCTGTTGAGTAACTTGGCCGGTTGATTCGTGTCACACCACCAAGGCAGACCCGCGTTTCGTACGAAACGTTTTTGAAAGCACAGTACCGGGTTTTGCAGGCGTATAGCGACTGCCTCGGCCGTAGTCGAGCAACGTTGTTTGGCACACGGTAAATGACTTGTAATGATTCATTTGGCATGACTACGCGCCCGGTGTGGGACGAAATTGAGCTCCTGGCTGAAGTGTTGAGGTTAATTGTATTCCTGTGCAAGAGATGCACGCGTATTCTCATAGAAAGTTACCGTATCGTGCACCCAACATACCCGGCTGAACAACAGCAGGAGGAAGAATAAATAACCATATTCTGGGTGAGGATTGGCACTTTGTGGTTTGATTTGAGCAAAGTGTTTGTTGTACACTAAGACCGCAGAGTTCCAGCCACAAATGTGCGTTATTGGGATTGAACCAAGCGGCGATTTACTATGTCCGTCAACAGATCGCCTTTATCCGGTAAACTCACGTAAATTGGCTTCTTCCCATCGGTGATTGGATAGAGCGGTCGGACATATTCTTAGTTATAAATCTCTCCGGGTAACCACTGGCTCGGAGAACGCTAGCAATTTGCTGAGGTTCGGAGTCCAGTGTATCAGCAGAGCAAACACGTCTTGCTCGGTTGGTTAAAGCATGAATCAGGATTCATTTCCGCCTCAGTGGCACAAAACTCAGGAAGTTTGCGTACTGTCCCGTCCACATGGGCTTTCTGTAGACAGAACTCTGAATTGAGCCCGTGGAAAATCCGGCTAACTAAACGTAGAAGAAGTGGAAAGCGTTGTCACTTTCAGTTTCAAAAGTGAACTGAATAGAGGGATGTGCTTGGTTGAAGGTGGTCAGGAGAGCATCCATTTCGGAACGGTTTGATTCTACCATAAAAATATCATCTACGTACCTGCGATAAAAGTGCGTACGTCTAATCTCCCCATTCAATCGACCGAGCTCTAGTTTACCCATGAAAATTTCACTCACCAAGGGGCTAATAGGAGAACCCATGGCGACTCCATCCATTTGTCGGTACAGTGTGGAGCTGAATTAGAATTGAACGTTGAAAATGCAGAAAAAGGGTAGTTCCTTTAATGAGATGGCGGGGATAGGGAGTGTCAAATCTGATGAGTCAATGTAAGCAGAGACAAAATCTATACTCTCCAAGAGTGGGACGTTGGTAAAAATGAAAGTTACGTCAAAAGAGCACATAAATTTGGAACCAATATCCACATCTTTTATCAGGTCCACAAACTCAAAATTGTCACGTGGACTATACCGGCATAGATGTTAGCGTACGGATTCTAAAATCTTGACCAATCATCGGGCAGTTGCGCGCGAGTTACACATATCCAAAATCGGCCTCAATGGAACATCCTTTTTATGAACCGTAGGCAATCCATAAAGTCGCAGGATTGTGGTACCGGCAGGTTTCAGGCGTTGGAATAGGACTTCAGAGACCAAACCTTCATTCTTCAAGCGCTTTAAACTGTTTGTTAGTTTTGTCTCAATTGCTTCAGTCCGGTCTTTTGCCTATTGCTCGTTGCTAAATTCTGAAATATCATTTAAGATCTGCATCATCTTTCTGAGGTAGTCATCCTTGTTCATAAGTACTAATCCAGCTCCTTTGTCAGGCTTTGTCAGCAGTATATCACTCACCGTTCGTGAGGCCTTTAGTGCGTATTTATGTTTCTTAGTGAGAATACTGTTTTGAACCAACCTGGTGTGACTATATTGATAGTCGAAATTGACGAAATCGGATTTGAGGCGGTCTAAGTTGACCGTTAAGGTCGGGAACAAGTCAGAAGCCTGAACAAATTGCACCTCAATTGCTAATTTGTCATCTCTGTGGTGCGAGCAGCAGAATTTCGGCCCTGGCGATAGGATCTCCAAAAGCGTTTCATCGAGAACAAAGTCGGAACACGTACTTCTCAGGGGTTTCGGGGAACTTCGCTCGCGGCTTTTTCTCACTCAAGGTTTTATTTAATTTGAATGTTTTCTCATCAGCCTATTTTGTAGCAATACTTCTAACATAAGACGTAACCTCCTGACGTTCATCATTCGAAAGATCCTGTTCAATGTGTAGTCTTTGATTAACCAGTCGTTGATACTCGCTCGCTTGTGCGTACAGTGTATCAAGCTGACTGCGTGAATGTCGTTTCGGTGAGACGTCATCGGGTCGGATAAGGTTTCCACGTAATTATCTCCAATAGGTTTTTGGGTATTGACCAAGTTTCATACATCCCTCGAGGAACTGGATAGAAGCGGTCATTTCTGCAAGCCTGGTGTTGAAGCCCAAATGACGATTTAGCTCTCTAATCACCAGTGGATCTTTGCGTTCCCGCAACTGCTTAAATATCCCCCATGTTTTGAAAAAGAACACAGCGAGGAACAATAATGTTTTCGGGAACTCATCATTTGGTCAGCACATATCTAATGGCTAAAATAGGAGCGAAAAATGAAGTACGCTGCTAAGATTGGTGTCTTTGAATGAGACAATCAGGTTCGGGAATTACACCCTTCATAATTTACCAAATAAAAAATTTACTATGAGTGGTAGTGTAGTTAGACTTTAAGCGCAGTAACGAAATGTATCCGTAAGAAAAATGCTTGGGAAAAGATTTAATACAAACTGGAGGATTTTCCACATTCCTCCCTGGTCTTTGCGGGGCTGCGTATGTATGAAAAAACAGTTGCGAATTTCTGGCGGTGTAGGTTGTACATGGGACAAAATTCTATTTACTTTATACTGGAACCGTTGAAAACCAGAGGGCATTGTACGCTCTCACTTCCTTGCTTACAAGCACACTCAGTAATCTATTAAGTTCCGCTTTTTGACTTGGTAATAAGTAGCCCGTAGAAAAAGCGGAACTTAATAGATTACTGAGTGTGCTTGTATGTTTGTTTGTGTGTGAGTGGGGTGGACAACGAGAGTATTCAGAACAATTTTCTAGAGATTGCCAGTGGAGATTCACGCGGTCTCGACGATTTCGATGGTGTGCCTCACGATGCAGACACAAGCTTCGTATAACTAACTCACATCCGGCCACTGTCCGAAGAGGCTAACTCTACGGCTCCAGCGTTGAGTCACCTCTGACGACAACCCGGAATATTGCATTTCTGAAAAAATAATTACCCCCGGCTCCAACGGCAGTCAACCTGGCATATTTTTGAATTTAAGGATCCAAACTTTTTTCACTCCTCTTGTATGCTAATAGTAACTGGCGTCCGCCGAAAGGAAACGATAAGTTTTCCACTAAGCATTTCCTTCCAAAATTGTCGCTGTCAACGTATTGATGTTGACAGGATCATGTCAGTTAGCTAATCATATGTTTGAAATTGATTTCTGACTGGTAGACTGAGTGACAAATGAGCACATACAAACGGTGATACCCAAAGTTATACACAGTCATTTCATGATACACGAATGAATGGTGATTCGGCTAGCCTTAGAAATTTGAAAGAATATCTTTAACGTTTGTTCAGAGAACCGAATCCAATAGTGACCGAGGTTTTGAAAAAGTTTTCCGCCTCTAGTCCATAAAGATTTATAATGGACCAAGTAAATTTGTCAACCGACTGGCATACCAATATTTCAAAAGGATTGTTTACTTTCTGCTTATCAAAATCTCTGGCGCCTGCCACACTTTGGCAATGGTGTTTCAGTTTATCGCTTTCAGTACTTTTAGCAATTTTAACCAGAATTCACACAAAATTTAAACATGACAAAACGAAATTGGTTGGCGCAGGTGCCAGACAGTTCAACATCAACATAGCTCCCCGATGTGGTACAGAAGGCGACGAACACCAGAACAGTTCAGTCGACGTGGATATCTCCCAGAGCCTCAGCAAGCGCGTGCTTGGATAGCCGAACCTCGTTTAATCGCTTGCGTTTGACAGACGATCTGACAGACCGCATCAAATGCAACCAGATATACCCTGTCTTCTAGAATGGCTAAGCAAGTGGTCTGGATACAGTCACTACGCACGATAAACAATTAAAATCACCTGATCTGCACTGAGGGTACTGGTTACGCATGTAGCATCGTATGCACACAAGGTCATAAATATCTATGAAATAGGTCATAAACGGTCATCCCCTTAGGTTGCAGGCAATAGAAGACTGCTATTGAGAGGCGGTGTCGGAAACGCGAACGGTAAATATGCAAAAAAGTGTCATATCTGTTATTTTATACATATGAAATAGAATCATCTTAGAAAAAGTTTGGATTCAGCTCTGATCCGCTAATACCCCGAAATGCGGTGAACAGAATGAAAGTTTCATTTTGAACAATTTCTGTTCTGTAGAAGCGTATGTCCCAAGATTTTGAGGGTAATCAACTAGGTAGATTCTGTTTCTGTGGCAACAGTCTTATCCAAGCAAACTGCTTTGTGTGCGAATCTGGAGCATTCGCGGTCAAACACCAACTCCTTTTTAGCTGAGTCGCTTGCCAGCATCATTTTTTGTCCCACCTTGACAATATTCCAAAGGCCGAATAAAACAGCTCCCCTTGATGAGCCCTACCATGCACAAAAGGTGCAGTGTCCTATACCAGTGTAACGGTGGATGCTACTGATGAAGCGTGCGAGTAGTATGTGGTTTTCTCATAAGTCCGCCCCGCGGTCACCCGTGAGTGTCGTCTATCCTTCGAAAAACAATGGTAGCATTCCCACTAATTATAACATTTGAATCAGAAAGAATTTGCGTCATCCATATGTGCATATTTGTTTGAATTTCCGGGTAATCTGTTTGTCCTTTTGTCAGCTACGATTGCCGATTTATTTTGGTGTAACACAACAAAACCAGGATTCACGACGGAAATGTCCCCAGACGAAGTAGTTCAAACTGCTGCTATCTCATTCTAACCATCCAGGACTTTGTTGTTCTATCTACGGTCATCTGTACTCAAGGATAACCCAGTGGATGATACCACCGTGAACTTACTATTTAAATCTTATTTGCATTGACCTTTTTGTTCTAAGTAGGACAACGAATTTAGTAATCAAAGAGGTCAGTTACCCTCTTCTCAAATGAAATGCTGGACAGAAAAGGGATATGTAGGTTCTCTGATAGATAGATAGATAGATAGATAGATAGATAGATAGATAGATAGATAGA
The DNA here is from genome assembly GCF_000715545.1 of Opisthorchis viverrini. Lineage (NCBI taxonomy): Eukaryota > Metazoa > Platyhelminthes > Trematoda > Opisthorchiida > Opisthorchiidae > Opisthorchis > Opisthorchis viverrini. Next base: position 3,041,708 of record NW_008751661.1, read on the forward strand.
TAGATAGATAGATAGATAGATAGATAGATAGATAGATAGATAGATAGATAGATAGATAGATAGATAGATAGATAGATAGATAGATAGATAGATAGATAGATAGATAGATAGATAGATAGATAGATAGATAGATAGATAGATAGATAGATAGATAGATAGATAGATTGATAGATAGATAGATAGATAGATAGATAAACAAACAGTTACATACATCAATAGATAGAAATTCGGAGGTCTAGGTAGTCAGGAAGATAGACAATGAGATGGTGAGAAGGCCTTGTCAGTGCACTGAAAGTAGGGAAGAGTATAAAATACCTCAGTCACTGGGATATGAGAATATTCAGTGAACAAAATACCCAAAAAAATTATTTAAAGTGGGTTCCTAATAGAGCGATACATATTTTTACCCTCACTGGAGAGACATAAAATTGGAGAAACGACTTAGCCAAATGAAAAAAATTCTTCCATGTGACAGCTTGCATCAAACGGAAGCCCTCTCAGAACGTTGCTTGAAAGTTGTGCACGTGGGCATTTTTTCAACACGCGTCCGTGTTGGTTTTCACCCTTAATGGTTGCACATTTTTGATCGGAATTCAGTCAGCGCAGCGTTTTGACCGAGGTTGTATGAACAAAACTGCTTGGAGATGGAGGGTTATGCAGAAATTTGCAGTTTACACTCATAGTGACGTACGAAACAGAAGCAAGCAAATAAGCGTACAATAGCTGCTTTATCCAATACCCCGCTAGTGATACAGGCTGGTTCCAGAAGAGCTGGGCTGATGTTCATATTTTTACCAAAGGCATTACCTTACCCAAGAGCAGTTGAGCCATTACTGCAGAAAACGTGAATATGAACCTTAACCATACTGTTCGAAGAATCATTAGATTGGATTGAGTCTTGCATCAAACGGAAGCCCTCTCAGAACGTAGCAAGAAAGTTGTGCACGTGGTTTTTTTTCAACACTTGTCCGTGTTTGGTTTTCACCCGTAATGGTTGCACATTTTTGATCGGAATTCAGTCAGCGCAGCGTTTTGACCGAGGTTGTATGAACAAAACTGCTTGGAGATGGAGGGTTATGCAGAAATTTGCAGTTTACACTCATAGTGACGTACGAAACAGAAGCAAGCAAATAAGCGTACAATAGCTGCTTTATCCAATACCCCGCTAGTGATACAGGCTGGTTCCAGAAGAGCTGGGCTGATGTTCATATTTTTACCAAAGGCATTACTTTACCCAAGAGCTTTTGAGCCATTACTGCAGAAAACGTGAATATGGACCTTAACCATACTGTCCAAAGAATCATTCGATTGGATTGAGTGGAAAATGGCAGACATATTGAAACCCCATCAATTTATGGTATCCTTCAAAAAGCAGTGAAACAACCGATTTCATTCGAAAAACAGCAAGGCGATAGTTACCACTGTTAGATTCCGGGCGTCCGCGTTCCTGGCTTAGTTTCTCTAATTCGCATTCATACATAAAATCACCCGATTCATTCTGATTGCAAATCTATATTTTTTTAATACAAATTTTGTGAATCGTTTCATGCTGAAAGCTACAACATTAAACGCCAGGTTACAAAAATATACTCATGTAGGGCCATAAGTTGTGCCATTTATGTTAAAACGCAGATTCAACCATCCAAATTTTTATGCTAGGACCCTCCAAGTTTGTATTACCAAGTGCCCTGGATAAATATGCACGTAGAACTGGCATGAATAAAAATCAAGCAACTTTTACTGCTCGTAATCGTGTACCGATCTTTAGTTTTTGCTCGACAGTAGTAAACGGACTAGTAGAATGCAAATGAGAAAACCACTCTCTCCTATTTCTTTCCATCAGTACCCTGGATTCGTTTTGTTTCAGGATAGTGAAGCAGCTTTGACGTCACATTCGTCGGGGTTTGAAACAGTTATGCAGCGCTACGGATTGGACAGTTCAGTTAAACTCATCTGGAGATGAGAGGCAGTCAGTCGATGAGAGAGAACTCTTCGTTTCCGCATGAAGAATGTTACAAAATGTATGAAGAATAAATTGTTAGTTTATCGATCAACCCAGTCGAATGGTTTAGCTCAAACTGTCGATTTTTAATAATCATAGAGAAATCGTTCTTGGTGTAAGCAAACAAAGCCTGGATAAACTTGGGTACTGAGAGCTGTTGGCCAGTAGGAACACGAATACAAACAAGTGCACAAGATGGCACATTTTAATGTCCGAACTACAAAAAGTGAGCGCTTCCCGGCGACACATTGACTGTGAAGTATCATTCGCGCTCAAACACTTGGTATTTACTATTAGCTTCAGCAAATAGCAAGAAACTTGTCCAGTTTTTTCACGCACTTCAATAGGTTAAATCATTTTTCGTCTGTTCAAAGACCACTGACGAGCCATTATCATCACGGTCATCAATTTTACGGACAGTAAAACATCAGTATTGAAAAATGATGTGTTGTTGATGTAGAATCTTGGTAGACCACGCCACATCTTATGCATTATATCGTAAGGAATTAATTTCACGTTTTCCCACTACGCGTTTGATGCAACAAGTAGGTTATGGACTACCGGAGTAGTTGTAAGAATCAGGCAGTGTCAGATTGGTTTTATGTGCATATAAACCTACTAAATGATACATTTTCTGCCAGCTAAAATCTATGGGGAAAATGTGAGCTCAAAATCACCTGCAAAAAGATGCGAAATGAATTGAAAAATGTGTATAGTTGGAGAATAATTATCATCGTTTATTCCGTGTGGATATTCGTGATGCACATGAAGGGGAAATCTGTTGTGCTTTGTCTGGTTGGATTGTGCAGTGCCGTTCAATCACAGCTTAACCGGGAAGGTACACTTAAAAGTTTCTTTTCAGCGTTTTCCACCCTGAAACTCAGAGCCTAACTGTTCATCCTAAGACGGTTCTTCCGCAATTAGCTGCGTCACTTTTCATCTTTTGTGTGAGTTGAAGTAACCCATGCATTTTGAAAGATCGATTGTTTGTCACTGCCGTTTAGTTGGCTGATTAAACGTTATGACCTTCTAAGTTGAGTGTGAACATTTCACTCAATGCCTGCATGATCCGCATAAGTTCATTCTCGACCAGTTGTCTCCCCTCAACTGATTATTCTCTCTAAGGGCAGTTTTAATGGAACTAGTGAGTGTACAACCGTAGATTGACAGCAGCGAAGGATTTACATACTTCCACATTTAGGAAAACCTTCTATTCCAAGAATGTGTCACTTCACTACATCAGGCGTCTCCGAAAATTAGTACATGAAGATTATCACATAAGAAACATGTGTGGCTGACGCTGTTCTGTTTATCAGCCTTCCGATGAATTAGAGTAAATCAATCATTTACTTGGTAATTGCGGTTGTTTGCCGGTCGTGGGCTATCGAAGAGTTTTAAGCAACCTAGTGAGTAGTTTCCTTTATCAAAAAACTCAAAGCTGTTTGAGTATCCGGACAATATTAGCGTTTAACCTGCTTTCAGTGATGAATATCGCTAGCCCAAACCTGATTTAATTGCCAGTGCGTTGGGGTGAGTGAACAAAGTGTAAATTTCGAATGCATAAGCGCGAGTAGGGGGAGCGTCCACTTCAATACCGATGATAGGCCACCCATCCAATACGCTTGAACTATTTATGCTTACGTTTTCCTCACAAAGCCATTGCGAAACCATATGACTGCAACCTAGATGAACATATGTACTAAACAGAAGATATGTTCTTCAGATCCGTTGCCAGATGTACCTTGAATCCAATTCCCACAATGCGTTGAGTAAATCAACCACTAAAAAACGGGATAAAGGCGATTGGTGAGGAGGAACCTTGCCAAAGATCCCCAAATTAAAGACAACCTTACAGTATCAGCCATAATAAAGCAAACATTTTTGTGCACGCTTTGATCATCCCGACAATTATGAATATCGCTTTTGATGTTATAGACTTCCCTGGTTAATTAATGTGATCTTTGTACTTTTCATCATTACTGTTACTAATATTATTATTCCACTCAAGTGAGAATGAGCAGCGAGCGCAACCCCACACACTGGATTAAGGTGAAATACGAAACCTGTCAACTTACAAACGTCGCTTTAGAAACTCGACCTTTTCAGTCAAAGCCTATTTTGGAAGGATTTAGGTACATTAGTTTTAGTGTCACTTTCCGAGCCTAGTAACTGAATAGTTCATATTTCCCCATTCAAGTAAACTTCGATTTTCCGGTGTTTTCCTCAAAGCCCAAAGGCACTGAAACTGTTGTTTTTTCAACTCCCGTGGAAACATACATATATATACGGTCATTCTTCTCAGAACCAAGTTACCAGGATGGAGTTTATTCCACTAATTCTACGGTTGCATGTCTGCATCTGAGGCGACAAAATTTCAAGTATTCTAAACTGAGATCCACCAGAAAAAGAATTCAAACTTGAATTAGAGTCATACTGAGTGGACTGACAGACTGTGCATCCTGGTGGAGCGGTAGGTGCGTGTGTGCGCGCAGGCGTATAAAGCATGCGAAAGTGTTTGCAAATGGTCGCAAAACGGTAGTACATTAAGTCAAAAACAGCCTATGACCAAGAATCTTGCGTCACAGTCTACCCACCGATACGTGTGAGGGTGAAAAATCACTTTTTTCCTTTTGTATGTTTATTTTCAATATGAAAGTGAATTTTGCGTGGACTACCCGTGCACGTGTTGTGCTGAATTCGAGGGGGATAGTAGACAAACTATCCTGTCGTGTGTTTCGTTGGTTCACCTTCTCGTGTGCAACCTCATTTATTAGTGCAATTTGTTACCTCACTCTAATTTTAACTTGACGTTTTGTATTGAATGTGTTACAGTTTCATTAAAGAACGCAAAATATGATAATTTACCAGACCCATCCTGCTGGCGACAAATGTGATTGCTAGAGATTGATAAATTTTACTACGAAAATGAGAAATTAATAGTACATAATTAATTAATTGATTAATTAATTATTTAATCAATTACTCGTTCTGCTAATTGAAGGATATGCTTGCAGCGATGGCCTACATTTTATTTCCCGTTTTGGCAAATTAGCTTTTGAGTTTGTTTGCATTTACTGATCTCTGAATACATGGTTTCTGCTGTTTGTATTTTGTCCATCTGTTGGAGAAACCAGGACAAATTAGCCTTGTCAAGAAGGACTGGCCTGAAATATCTTGAGTTTAGCTCGAGTCCGAGTGGGGCGATAATCCNGACAAATGTGATTGCTAGAGATTGATAAATTTTACTACGAAAATGAGAAATTAATAGTACATAATTAATTAATTGATTAATTAATTATTTAATCAATTACTCGTTCTGCTAATTGAAGGATATGCTTGCAGCGATGGCCTACATTTTATTTCCCGTTTTGGCAAATTAGCTTTTGAGTTTGTTTGCATTTACTGATCTCTGAATACATGGTTTCTGCTGTTTGTATTTTGTCCAGCTCGAGTCCGAGTGGGCCCAGCGATAATCCGGATAGCATGACAAAAGACGTAGGGGTGCTGTTCAGTAAAGTAGAGCAATATAGCGAAAGGACGTTGGATTGAACCCTTCAAGCGTTTGAAACACCATTTCTGGGACTAAAGTTCATTATCTACGTACTCAGCAATAAGCTTTTTCAACTACAGGTCCTCGATTGTCAAGGTCACCTACAGAGTTTGAAGTTTCAGCTGCTGAAAACTTGCAGCGAAGTCTCTCAGTATTTCCGAAAGAATCAATACCGAGATGTTCGAAATCATCAGTTAGGTCCTACGGATAATTTAGGCTGTCAGAAAGAAACACTTCGATGGAGCGACAAAAGTTAAGAATCCAAACGAATGGTTCTAAATGAAGAATTCTAACTGCTGAAGCAAAACAGCTTTTGGATAACATGCATCTCTGCCTGGTACGAAAAGCATCAAGCTTTCCGCTTTCGGCGAACTGTTGCAGATTTTCAATCCCTTACCACACTTTGATGCACCTGTAATGAGAGGAAAAAAGCGAATAACCGCGTAACCATTTCACGCAACATGCATTTTTTTGCCGTGAAAGTGTCTTCCGTTTAAAGGCGCTAAATTAAACCTGCACGGTGTTTGGTAAACAGGGGCAACATATACATACTAACTAGATATTGGGTGTGTGCAACACATGGAGTTGTTGTCGAATTAAGACGCACTTTGGGAAATCAGAAAATTAAAGCCTCCTCCAAGTACTTTGCACTCTGCCGCAGCGCGGGAAAACTATTGATTGACTTGTAGGCTTGTCCATTCTCTCTTTCCCCAGTCAATCAAGGAGTGCATGCGGTATTTTGACTGTTTACCTTATGCAATTCGTGTACGATCCCTAATCCAAACATGAGAAATGATTGCAACCTAAACATAGCAACAGAGACAACAACTTGGACAAAACAGCAAGTTTCCTATAAGTATATGCTCTGTCATTGAAATACTATCAAACAAACCAATCACGTGTCCAACCAAACTCAGTTATCGAGAAATACACTCATTTGCAAATCGATTTGGTTTTGACGAGAGACTCAACTGAATCTCTCGTTTATGATATTCTACAACTGAATGTGCTGCACACAGGCAGCCTCATGTTTCAGTTGGAACGATATTCGAGATATCGCAGTATATCTTCATGAAGGAAACTACTCATAAGGTTGCTGAAAACTATTCGACAGCCCACGACAAGAGATTCATTTGAGTCTCTCATGAAAACCGAATTGATTTGCAAATGCGTATATGTCTTGCAAACAGTCCAGTTTGGGTTCAATTAGAACATAATGTTGACGGAAACTCGTGGACTGCGCCTACCTGATGAGCCCCAAGAAGGGCGAAATCGGTCGTGGGCTGTCGAAGAGGTTGCAGCAACCTTGTGAGTAGTTCCCTTTATCAAATTTAGTTATATTCACTGCAAATAGTATTGTTCCTCACTTTACTGATTTTGTGTATTTTGTCAACCTAAACACTCTGTTTAGCTTAATCTTTTTACATTTACGGTGGGTATGCGATTCAGAAATGTAGAATACTAGCCAGGATTTGATTATCCCGAGTTTATTGTACTGTGATAGCCATTTCACGAGGTCCATGGAATGGAACGACGCTTTCTCGACAAATCACAGCGACCACAGAGCTGCTAAAACGTATCGACAGCTCACAAGATGAAAAGATCATTCTGGGGGGGGGAATCTTTTTGGCGTGATCCTCGGCTGCTTGTGGATGGTGTATTTTTATTAAACAAAAAGTTTTACACAATCTGTGATAGGCACTCATTTGCATACCCTGTTGGCACCAACCTGTGATTGTACTGAATCTCTCCGTTGTGGAGTTTTTTAAACAAATGCACCACACAAAGAACGTTTCATGTTGCATTTGCTAGGACATTTAAGAGGACAAATTGGAGTTGACTGATATAATCCAATACGTCGTATCCGCGTTAAAAAGGCCCAACCACAGCGGAAAGGGAAAAAATTAGATGAACTGGAATCTCTAGTACCCAAATCTATTTCCGTTGCAACAGAAGCAAATAAAGTTGAGCAAGCAGATTGACTCAATCAGAGGGTGGACGAGTTATGCCTACCTAAGTGTTGACGGTTGCTCTTGAAAGACACTCGAGGGGTCACCTGTTTCGGGCTAGCAATAGGTCTCAGTATATGCAGCATACTGATGGATCTCTTCGGATAACCGCTTGATAGCAAGTCCTCTTGAGACGTTCTGCTCCTGTTAACGTGGCCTTGGGCATTTTTTCGAAGTTACACAGGAATTCAAGAATCAGCATTTGTGCGTCAAGGGTAATAGATTTTTGGCGTTATCTCATATTAGACTGAAAGCTCCGTCTGGCCATCGAGTCTGCTAGAACTATAGAAATGCACAAGAAACACTAGTCATCACGAGACTCCTTTTACAGAAGGGAGAGAAATGTTAGAGTGATTGGAATTTAAAATCGTGAGTGCCCAGTAAAACGGAGCAAGCCAGTAAAAAATGAAACGCAAGCCGCGAAATGGCTTTCTGTTATCTGTAGGACAACGACTGACAACTTTGACTCTGGAGGAATATCCATGACTACAGTAAAGTTCGACTGTAAAGAACACCTTTCCTTTGTAAACGGACGGGTATATTGTACAAGTTCTGTTATCTGTAGGACAACGACTGACAACTCTGACTCTGGAGGGATATCCATGACTACACTAAAGTTCGTCTGTAAAAAACACCTTCCCTTTGTAAACGGACGGGTATACTGTACAAGTCTTACACATTATCGATGGATGTTTGAGTTGCAAATTTGTTAGGAAAATAGATAATACCCGAACTAGACTCTACTTTTGAATTCAATGAAATAACTATAAGGCGTTATGAGAGTTCAAAACAACCTTCCAAGAAAGTTAGAGCCCAAAGTAATTCTCACATGCTTGCAACCGATGATATGCTGAGTTTTGAGCTTACATGATCGACTGCAATGGATTACCAAATTTATACACCTTGGTTGAGTCACAATCTTAGACATGTGTTCCTGCTGCATCAGGTCACCCGTGTTCTGCATCCTAGGCGACAGCGGCCAACAGATTTGTCTTGTTACCCATTTACCCAAAATCGATGGTACGATGAGCAGAGGGCTGTTGGGGGACTACCAAGCGTTTTTGTGTGTCCTAACGATCCCGCTGAGAATAGCACGTTCGCATTTTGAACAATTTATTCAGAAAATTCATTGTACACGCTTCTGCCGTACACTCGGATCCCCTCAGTCATTATGTTAGCTGCTGGAACATAGCGATCGAGGCCTCAGTGCAGATATTTTACTTCTGAGTTCAATACATGCCAGCCCGTGCTGAGGATAAGTGAAATTTTCAAACGAGCAATCGATTATACGATAGCCTTGAGAAGCAGTTGAGAAGTCGAGTTTTTGAAAATGGTTTTATTTTATGATGGGCACTGACGGCTTCCTCCATCCTTAGATTCGCCTGCTGATGAAATACGGCCGGTGTCAGGGGGGAGTTGTATTTCACCAGCTCACTTTAGGTTGACGGGGGCGAAGTACCCCAACACTGTATAGTAGTTGTATAGCCGTCAGCTCGTATGGTAATGCAGATGCCTGGCTGTATTGTGCCACAATTTGATTCTTGTTCGTGAGATTCTGAGAAGCTAGAGGTGGATAAAAATAAACCAACTGGGTAACACAATACGACGGAATAATGTTTGATGGAGTATTATCAGTAAACATCTCTGCATATGGAGCACCATAATCCAATCATTCCGGTTAGCATAGTCAGACTGGGTGACTGAAAACTCAATATTTGTAACCCTCCTGTCCTGATAAACCGGATCAGATTTCACACGCGAACGCTACCAAATACTACCGCGCAATGGGATTAGACCGATTATCGGCTCCAGGATGTAAAGCCAGATTGGTCTCCAAAAGGTTTCTCGAAATCGACGTGGAGAAGAATTTTCCTAGTTAGTAACGTAAAGACTTAGCAAAACGCTGATAGAAAATAGACATGAGCAACTCCTGAAAACTCGGCAAACATTTGGGTGTCTTCATTAACTGTGACGGCAGAATGGAAATGATTATGGATGACAGAAAACAGCCATTTTAACATATTATTCGAAAAGCAAATATGGCTCCACATTTGGGTGTCTTCATTAACTGTGACGGTAGAATGGAAATGATTATGGATGACAAAAAACAATCATTTTAAACATATTATTCGAGAAGCAAATATGGCTCCTTGTTCATCTACGTTTTTTTTTCAGACATTCCACATAAAATTTTCTGTACTAGCTCGTTTGTCTAACAAGAAGTCATTAATACAGCTGATTGGTTATTCATGGAACATTCAGAACAAATGTATAAACTGCGTAACGCTAATAGGATTAGCCTTGTTCAAATACAAACAGCAGTGCTACTTGTGGAATGTAAATTTGCTTGTTACTAAAGACTGATTAAAATGCAGTGTCATTGAGTACGTCATATGAAATTGAAGAAAGCCCCTCCTTTAATTTCTTCACACAAGAACGTTTCACACACAGTATTGAAGAGCGACGAACAGTTGTGTACAACTGTTGCCTGTGCGCCCGATATGTTTTTCGATGTATCTGTCTGTATCCACAAGCAGGATTTTCGGACACCTGCTTGATCGCCAATGACCTAGTCACTCTTTTGAAATATCTACCTCTTTCCAATCGTCAGACAAAGCGAGAAGAGTTGGCTAAAGAATTTCAAGGTACGGAACTAGATCATCGGTCTCCCAATTGATTTAATTAATGGGATAAATCCCACCAATACATGTCTCTGGTTTTGAGTTCGTCACAAGAAACCCCTAGCCCCAGTTACTCATGCTGTATACATGAACTACCTGCCTCATTACCCACTGAGAATAGCAACAAAAGTCTGAAAGTTCCTATGAGAATTACTCAGAGCTTTTTCAGTAGAAAGCCTCGTATCTAATTTTCACGGCTTCGGAAATTCTATCCGTTTACTTACTGCGTCAGAATTGTGCAGTGTTCTGAGGTCTATTTGATCTCCCGAAGAGACCAGTTCGAGGTGCATTAAGAATCGCAGAAAGAATCGAGGTATATTTTGTAGAAAAACCGGAAGCAATCATGCTTTCAGGACCACCAAATAGTAAACTTGCCAATATTTCAGTCCGTCAGTACACCAGCTCGCAAGGAATAGTGAGGTGTTTTGTACCTGAATGCCTCAGTTACAAGAAACGTGATTCGAAGCGCCAATAGTCTGAGGAATACACAAAGTGAACCGTCATGGAAATCCATACTTTTCCGTCGAAGAGTGAGAACACATTTTAGCGTATCAGCACACATACCAGTGCTTTTGTCATGGCTTCACAATTATTCATTCACTTTTTGATTTCTTTCCATCTCAGGATATTTTGTTAGCTTGAAGTTTTGTGTTAGCATAAGCCTATACTGGCCCATAACTTACCGCGCAACCAATGCCCGCTGAAAACGCTAGCGTGGAAAATGACAGTGTGCTGTCAATATACCCCATTTATGGGCTTATCGATCGTGGCATCCACATGATCATGCAACGTACTTCTTGGAGCTGTAAAAAAGGGTCGAGCTGGTGACGCCTAGACCTGATTTAGCAAACATCCTGGACAAGCATTGTACGTTTTTTCCAGACAGCGTCGTGGTCAATATGTGTTGGCCTGTGCGACTGTGTAGTTCAAGCAGCTCATCTTCTTTTATGTTCTTGGAGATTCCATTGACTATAGTGATCTTGGAGTGAATCTACGAGATATTCAATGATCCCGTCTTCTCTCACACTACTTTTGGGCCGCTAAGAATGCGGACTCTTTAAAATGGCTCCTTTATCTGATTTATACTGCAGGGATCCGGAGCTGTT
>NW_008751661.1:3054245-3064024 GCF_000715545.1 Opisthorchis viverrini
GATGCAACAGAAGGCATATACCGACTAACCAATCACACGACAGGATATTGAATACTCTACAAAAACTACATAAACGCAGCTAGGCACGGAGGAAGCACCCATTCAACTGTGCACTGATGATGTCTCCTCGACTGGGGACGAAAAGTTTGCAAGCCAATTGCCAAGCTCGGCGAACAGATCAACTGCCAACTGATCAACCACCAGTAAACACACCCGAGGAATATGAACTGGTTGGATTCATCCTCTGGCCATACAGTCAAGTTCAGATAACAATATAAAGCAACCGTTTGTTCCAGATCTTTGAGAACGTGTATAGTTTTGATGCGCGTGATGTGCTTGCTTCTTTCTGATCGCCTCAACTTGTACGCCTCTGGTACTGTTCTCGAAAGCACTTTTCATCAATCAGACGTTGAAGCCAAATTCACTTTAACTCTTCCCTCTTGGCTTTTAAAATGCTACTGATACACTTCTTCTCGCCGTTGAGTAACACTGCTTGAAAAACGAGTAGTATTGATGAAACAGGTTTGGAATCTTTTATATTATGTGAAGTTCAGTTCGTTCAACATGTTGAAAATTTTTGAGCACTGCTGTCTGAAGATCATATGAATTGAATAAATCTGGATTCCTGCCCGTTGGACTCTATAATACACCCGAATTTCTTGATAATTGAAGATGAAAAAACAAGCAGCTTGCTGAGCCCGTAAAGCTCATGTTTTATTTTGAACTCACTGATACAGTTGGTGTAAGTTTGGTGTGATTTTTGATGTAGTCGCTTCGTGAAAAACGGGTATTGACCAAGAAACCATGCGCATCATACACTTTAGCTATAACCTTGGAATGAGAGTGAGATCGATACCGGGAGGGAATTCAGAGTGGACGAGATTTACAAACACGTTCTTAAAGTATGTGCCATAAAACTGATCATGTTCTTTGTGAACACATGCTCAAATGTCTTCATACACGAGTAAATTTTTATTCAACACCAGAAGTCAAATAAATAAACGAACCGCATCTGCAAGAGGACTGGGTATTTAAGTCCAATCCTTGCTGAGTTTTGATCTGAGACCTTTCTATCTGCCTTTATTTCCGTTATAGAAATGTCTGAATTCACTTTTTGAGGTCGATACTCATTGTTCCTTCTGGGTGCAGTTATCCACCACCACTTACGCTATTCTATTCACTGGTGAGTTTCGAAACAGATAGAATTATTAGATGATCCATCCGTAAGACAAAAAAGCTTCAAGGTGAGAAGCTGATGATGTCCATTGTAAAATATTTGCCCCCGAATTACTGCCTGTGCGAAACGCCATGGTGTAGTTTGTTCCGGGCCATTCGAATCCAGGCACCTGGTTAATTCAGTGTAGGTTTTGGCCTGGGCGTCGTCCGTTGGAGCATGGTCGTCATACTCTGACCAGTATTATGACTGATGCACGTATTACTTCCACAGCCGAGCGATTACGAAGTGAATGATATAGCGATTGAGTAGATGAATGCGTGCCCCAGCACTTTCACTTTGAAGATTGGAGACAGTTTTTAGACCTAAATGTACTAAACTGCTGCCTCAGGTTTAGATCGCTAAACAGGCGGTCGGATGGCTACGCATACGCAAAATACATATGAATTTACCCATGTTACTCAAGGGTCACACCGTAGTTAAATGCTGAAGTGGTTAGAGCGCGAATTTACTGACCGAAAGGTTCATGGTTCCGTCCCGACCTCCGCCTCTCGACTTCCCCTGGCAACCTGGCATCACCCAACCCCTCGTGCTTTCTTCAGGTGGCATGGCAGCTAGGCACTGGAAGGGTGTTACAGCTGAACGACAATGCCAAACCTGTATTTGGATACGGATACCGACCACCGTATGCACCCTACCTACACAAATTTCCTTCCTTTTGCCGCTAAATTAAGCTATATTCACCGAGTGACATAGGGTTACTCATCCCTGCATTTCTCTAACCTACAGCTTCAATTTCTTCGGCGATTGTTTGCGCTGGCAACACATCGCTACCAAAATGCGCCGAGGTCAACGTAGAAACGACACATGGGAACTCAGTATAGATCCACCAGACAGCTTATAATAAGATTCGGTTGTTTACAAGCTCAGCCATCAGAATCAATCACGACATGGTATGTGAGTAATCAGCTCTTGACTTTCGGTCAATAATTCAACCTTGGCGAGCAGGTATGGTTCAACTCAGTGATTGAAATCACACCCATCTCATAACTCACAATGAGCCCATAAGAAATTGAGTGCTGTTCACTTATTATAAGTTCCGATGAAAATTAGTTCAAGTGTCTTGTAGTTCTCGCAGCCGTTGACGTAATGCCAATTTGTGGGTCAAATTCATCTAAAATATCATGAGGTCTTTAAACAACCAACGAATGGACTATCTTTAGTTAGCGAGGTTTTGGAGTGTGAAACCGGCGGTCTTCATCAATGTGTTGATTAAAAAAAGGCCCTAATCACTGCAAATTGGCAGGTTCTATCTGCAGGCTAAACAGTAATTGCTCTTTGAATACATTAGTGCAAAAAAATTGTTGCAGTCCCTGTGATTTCCACCAGTTTGGGGGAACGTCTTATAACGCAAAGACACAAAGAAAACTTTGAGGATACGGAATGAGTTACATGATAGAAAGTTGTTTCTTGACGACTGGGAATATAAATAGTGGAAAATAAGTCTATCCCGCATTATTTAGAAACAAACGCCCTCTAAAATCTCGAAATTCTGCGATATGTGTGGCGCTGTCCGAATAGTTGGAATTTCGAGAAGATCTGATCGTTTCTACTTTAGGTTTTGGGTTTTAGGTTACAACATCAGAAACCTACGTTCCTAGATCTGGAATCAAAGAAGAGTCTCCCCAATTTTTCGAAATGTCTGCTTCAACCGCGTCTGTCTTCCCACCCACACACTTCATATGAGCCGATCTTCTAGAAGCCTGGCCGAACTACATCCGAGCCTGAAGTGAAACAGCACCTGGCACTTGGAGATGACAGCGACTTGCGCATTTGCTCAAAAGTACCGAGTGCTGAGTATCTTTTGTCATGTTTACGTATTTATAAAGAAAGTAATTTTGTCTACAATGAGTGTTTACGTATTTATAAAGAAAGTAATTTTGTTCTACAATGAGAAAACCTGTTCAAGGTTAGTAGAAGAGATTGTGCTAAAACTCTACTTCAGATAGTGACGCAAGCTGACTGGATTTATGCATCTTAGAAAGACCGATGTTCACTAAATAAATTTAGACCTTGGGAGATAATGACAGGATCAATTTTCTCCCATGGTTTTTGGATATTAGGGTAGTATTTGGTGACGCCATGGCGATCACTGATTCTAAACTCACCACGACTATTGCTGTTAGCCAGAAGCAGCTGTGGTGCGAAAAATGAAAGCAATTCATTTCATCGGAAATAGATGTTATGTCTTAATGAAAACTCGATACAATGGTTTAGAGCCTTCTGAATACCACCATGAAAATTGTCCAGCCTCTGTGACAAAGATCCTGTAGAGCTGAGTTTCAAAAGTGCAACGGTCGTTTGTTGGTAACTTGCAGAAGATACTCACTAGCATAACTTATATGCTTGGTCGTCAAAAGGTACCGCAGAAGAAGAGATAGGCAAATAGCGTAAGTGACTGCACATATTGGTCATCTATCTTGGGGGCAGAAGCTGCGGTCCACAATGGACTGACGGGGACACTGGGAGCACCACTTATTTTACCTGATATAACTGTCACTGATTGGTTTTAAATGGAAAATTAGAGTCCGAAAGCATTTCGTGTCTTTTTTGCCCAAGTCCTTTCTTGTGCATGAGTTTCAGGAAAATCCTCTTAGCAGATCTCGAACAAACTAATACAAAACACGACATGTGTGAATTGAGGTAACCACGCCCGTAGCGCACTAAAACAAGCCCTCAACACAAGTCATGTTCATTCATCACGTAACTTGTCCGTACTTGCACAGATCCTTAGTGTGGACCTCATCAACCCGGAGGTTCGGCGTATTATCTCTTTGCGAACCTCAGCCTTCCGCCGGAGTCAACAGGTATCTACAACCAATTGTCTTGGACAATATTTAATGTATGTAGTTAAGGCCTATGACCTGTTTTCAGAATTACAACAATTGTATGCCCCTTTTTTCCGTGGTTTGGTAATTTATCTGTTGACTATTTTTTCATTCGGTGAGTTTTTGGACGGATCGTGGATGCAAGAACCGCTGAACGTCTTAGAGAACGTCTTAGATCTGGGATCATTCTTGCAACAAATAGAATTGTGCGAGCGAGGAGAGCTGTGGGAGAAAGGCATGTTAGTTTAGGCGGGGGATAGAAACAGTTAACCATTAATTTATCGTGTGATTGTACACACATCTGCTCATACGAAAAAAAAACAGAAGAGCGATCCACGCTACAGCTGCACCCATTTAAAAAATGAAACAATGGGAGATCTCCCAGCAAGAAACAAGATAAAAAAGCGGACGAGTAGAAAACACGCACAGCCCAGCCTGGGGTTGGAGGGTTAGCGTAAGACAAAACCTGAGGATCAAAGTTAATGCGGAAATAACACACCAATCTGAACGTGACGACTGCTTACATTTCATAGGTTTGTTACTGGGTGTATGGCTTTTTTCCGGCTGCTTTTGGAAAGACTTGAAAATGGAATATTGTCGCTGGTCTCCTAAATTAAAAGGACATTATTAAATTGGGGAACTGTGATAACTTGCTCTAAGATTCCGTAAACATAAGTTCAGTAAACTGCAGCGGGAAATGGCGCCAGAATACATTCACAACCTTCTTCTCCAGCAAACGCTTGCCACCGTCAAACAGAAGAGGAGAAACGAATATGCTGGTGCTCGGCTATGAAAGGACGTACATGAATTTCCGCGGTTTGTGCGTGTGCGTTCGAAACCTTTCTAATTTGTTAACTTAAGGCGGAAAGAGTCTAATCTAATAGTAGTCCCGATTCCGGGCTATAAAACACCAGGAGGAATGTTACGCAAGAATGAAGGACAAGTCGTTCTTGGTCTTGTCGGTACGCAGACTAACCAATTTGCTGATTAAAAAAAGTCAGCCTGAAGATGGAGTATACATCTTTTGTTTGCAACATTATGATTTGTTTGGCTCCAGGGGTTAAGCATCGATTCTTGTCATTTGTTTAGGTGAGAATGAAAAGACATTTGAACAATCCTTAGAATCTCTGCACAGAAAAACACAACTTGCGAGATAATGTTTACAATAGAAAAGTTTATTGCTTTATTCCTCCAAAAGGAAAGTCGGGCATTGAATTCTTTCGCATGTAATTTCCACCTGATCATGAATTATGGGGGAAACTATGTACTAGATTGTCTTTGTGTGTCACTTGTAGGGCGTGTTCCCATTGTCAGTCTGTTACAAAATCTTGTCTCTCTGAAAGACTTGTTTCTTCAACTTGGTTAAATTCTTGGGCATGCCAGCAACTCGTCCAATAACTGTGTTGTTCCATCGACTGTAAAAATAGATTCGCAGTCGGTTACTACTTGACACATTTAGGTATGAAGAAAACGAACAAGCGGATGTGTAACAGGAAACAATGGGGCTTTGAATCAAGTTGTACAATAAATGGGGTACGATGTGGAGTAAGCGAGGCATCATTGTGGAACAACACAGGACTACCAATTTCTGGACCACTTTAAGCGGCTATCAAAGAAGATCAAAGTGGATGTTGCTGGCGAAACATCGCCTCCGTAATATCGTTAGCGGAATGTGCACGAAATAGTTCATCAGTGAATTTTTCTTTCCAGAGGCATGAGAATGTTGATGACCAGTGCGATGGTTGGGTGATAACAATGTTTATCCCTTTCCGGCCGGAAGATTCACTCCCTGATAGGTATACATCACTAATATACATGATCCTGCAAAATTACTGTCACCATGTTTTGAGTATAGTACAGCTCTCCTCGTGGTTGATGCGGAGGCATATTGCCTCCGCCTTTCTAAAGTAAACCATATAGTTACAGCCCCAATTTAGTCAAAACAAAAATTATTGTTTCATGATATGTTTTGATAAACAGACGCAAGATGATCCTGGCGAACTGTGGCGATTTGCAAATTGACTTGGCTCAAGCTAGAGACTCAGATAAATCCCAAACGAATCTCCCGTTTGCGGCATTATTCAGCTGAATATACTGTGCATCTTTCAACCAAAACGACACGCGAAGCATTCAAGTACACTTCATCAGAAGAAAGTTCACCTTGCTTTCAGATTAGTGTACCTTTTACCGTTTTCTTTCAATCAAGCGTTAATTTGAACATAAATTCAACGGAATTATAGAACTGCACCTGCCTGATGATCCTCCAGGAGTGCGAAACCAGTCGTTGGTTGTCAATTTTTGTCAATTTGTGACCAGTGTGGTCAAATAAAACGGTAGTTTTCATAACAAAGTGAAATGAAACGGAGAATTATTGCACTATAATTTATCGGTAATTTTAAGTACCATAAATCCCTGCCATATGTGCATTTTTACAGTCATTCGCGGAAGCACCTTTGTACGCTAAATTCTTCAGATCCTGTTTAGTCCACAAACCTAAACTTCAAATGCATTACATAGGGCAGATTTAGTGAATTTTTCGCACTGAAGAACAGAAAAGTTCCTCTGTTGGGTAAAAGGATTTGGTCTAATCGATAAATGAACCTGTCGGCAACATGTACAATGGTCATTACTTTAAATCGTGAGGCTCGACAAAATACGATATTTGCGACCAAATTGGTACTCACCGATGATTTATTATTTCTGTATGAGTAGTATACCAAGTTGTTGCAGTCGGACGAATGTTAGCACGTAAATAACGGGTGTGATTTTGGATGCATAGGGAAAGGTGGCAAGACTAAAGCAGTAAGATAGATGTACAGAATATTGACAATAAATATATCATAATATATTTATCCTATTATGATTATTATCTAACATCTAACGGTGCCCATAATGGACACTGATTATCTGGTGAACAGTTCCGGTTGACGGCCAAACGGTTCAGAATACCTAGCAATATGTAATTGCGTCACACTTTGGTGACACTTTGGTTTGTCACACCTTGCGATCCTTAAAAAAAACGAAATACGTTTTCCGAAGCCTATGGTGCGGAATTATGTGTGCTGCATCGATGAGCTAGATAGCAGCGACTATAGCATACTTGTCAACATAATAATGCGTGCACTGTTAACAGGTTCTCTTGTGCAATAAGGCTGCTTTTTAGCTTCCAGTCATTGAACGAATGTTTTTTTGGAGACACTTATGTCTCGAGAAAATAAGCCTGTTTATATGGAAAGATAATTAATCCAACGTCAGGTTCTTTTTGATGGAAAGGGACTGCGCCAACGGAGGCAAGATGTTTCGGTTCAAATTGACGTCACGCAAAAGCATCCGTGTGTAAAGCGTTTAACTTCTGACTTGGGAAACCAAGATTCACGCTCGACAAATTTCTGGAATATTTTTACCGATAAACAAATGTGTTCACGAAACACGTAGTGCTGGATACTTTTCAAAATATTTCACAGCTTGCTGGCTGCTTCGTGTACGCTAGTTAACTCAAAGATTTTCACAGACATAGCTGAACGCACCGACAAACAAAACACAATTAAATATTTGATGAGGATCCTGGACGGGAAAACAGGCAAATATACTGGAACCATCCGATCTCAAAGTACACTTGGATAAAATAGGGCTTCAGTGGAGATTTATTCTTTCGTGTGAAAGAAATTTGTGCAGGAACCGGGGAATTACTGCTATTTGCTCTCTATTGCGGATTATTGGCAGTTCGTATCTAATTATACTCCAAGGATTTCCGAACCTTCGAGCTACCGCCTTGAATTTCGGACCCCTAACCCTTCGGCCTCGGGCAGCTGAGCAGTGGTGTGATTAACTGGTACATGGACAGGATAGCGCATCACTCATCCTTCAATCAGGGATTTCACATATTGTAGTCCCGAACTAACTGGCTGTTTGATTGACGACTCCTCAGATGAAAGATTCACACGCCTTGTGACTTATTCCTCCTTTCGATCTAATTACAGTCTGCAGTTGGTGTGCGAAAACTTTATCAATTCAGTGGTGACTTCGACTAGAATATGATACTACTGTACGCCAGAACACTCAGAATTAATGTCTTCATTGAAAATAATTGGCAATGCGCATCAAACTAATCTTCAAGAGAATCCAATGTTGCAAATTCCTGGCGCCCCTATGCAGTATAATTCTGATCTGTTGATCAACTTTCCAGTTGGTCCCCCAGTTGATCAGCCACTGGTCTTCTAGGAGGTTGCTAATTTGGTTCTTTTCGAAACATTGTTCTTTGTGAGCTTTATTAATGGAGTGACTAGATGTGTGGAGCCAAGGGACACGGATACCTTCAAATCCTAGAGCTGAGTAGTTTTTCTGTGTACGCAGAATGCCAGCGTCGTGAATAAAAATTCTTGTTCGTGTGCGTACTCCGGCAAGGTTATGAGTACGATCATACACATACTAGTTTATTAACGTCACTGTAGTTAGGATCACCCTAGCGTGAATATCTCTGTAAGTAGTCCCTCCGCGAAAGTAACTAGTTTTTCTTGCCCGTCAGCTGACGTTTGGCTCCCTCCCCAGGTGAGAAGATTGCTCCCTGCTTTACAGTGACCACCCAAGAAGCGTGACGTCATCCAGACCAAAAGATTTCACGGGGACCTCAAAAAACTTTCGCGGCACTTTTGAATGGAATATCCTAAGTTTAGGGCAAGGTGACGTATAAATGAATAAACCGTAGTAAGGACTCATCATCATCATCATCAACGACAGCATGACATCAGTGTTCAAAACCAATGCTTCACGGCAGTGTAGCGGTGGATACAACTGATGAGACATGTGAGTAATATGTTTTCTCTTAACTCCGATTTGAGTCTTTAGAAAGTGATATTCATTACGGAATTTGTGAAATTGCTTTGTAGCATTCGTTTTTAAATTTAAGTGATAGTCAATTACTATCCAGGGGAGTTCAGGAAGACGCGTATTAGAGCAAGACAAATATTCCGTTTTATAAACAAGATGGATGGGAGAGTTTGCTTCCCTGTCCAATAGTCTGTAACTGTTCATTTGGTGTTTTCTAATAAAGAAATCCGTAGCAAAGGTCTTCTTTATCTTCAGTGGTATAGAGAAGCATCCAAATGCAGACAAAATGAATATTTTACGACTCTGAACAATGAGTGCTGTTGTATATCAATTTGACACAAGTGTATAAGGAAGGCCCGTGCAGCAATTTTGCATCCGGCAATTTGCTACGAGAAAAATATGCATCTAGAATACGTATAATCCAGTCGTTTTTTTTTAAAACTGGTAGGGCTGTGAAATGGTGTAACCGCTTTAAATCGGGTCACAGAAAGCCGGGTCGTATTCATCGTAATGCATTCTTACTTGGGCGTATTCGCGTGAAGAGTTTTTAAAATCTTTCTCACCGTTTGCCTAATCACACTAGTCTAGGGGGACATAAAAAATCCATTTTGAGCAAAGTCCTATAAATTGATTAGCTTCAAACAATATGAGGGCCATTGATTTTAGTTTCATCACATTTTCTTCAGGAGCGATGGGTGCAATGAAACACGTCATATTTTTTCTAATTTTTCCGGTAAAGAACTTCAAAGTATTTACTTACAAATTGGAGGGTTAAAATTAGTGTATTTTGCTGTTTCCGTTTCAGTAGATGAACAGTTTTTGGTCGCACCCTACTGTGAACTTAGTCGGAGATAACCAGTATTGAGTGATTAGGAGCTATTCCACCAGAT
>NW_008751661.1:3072123-3074228 GCF_000715545.1 Opisthorchis viverrini
TTACTGCTCCACACTGGCGCTATTGATCAAATTCATTTCACTTGCTTGATGGCAGACGCGTAACAGTAGGCTGCATGGGAAGGAACAGAACAAAAGGAGGAAATGTTTAGTGAAATACGACAAATAGTGCGATTTCGCAACCGCTTTGGTCATGTGCTATTTTGCCCAATGCAAGCTGTGACAATGCATCAACCAATTGTCCGAGGTTGAGCATTTTCTTATAAATTTAGGTGAAACAGTTCAACATAGTTCATGTTCAGCAATGAATTGCCGCCAGCTCTGATGGAAACGGGTGTCGGTTCCTGGTGAAGATCCCCTCACACGCACCGATAGTTTATAGGAACACAGAAACAGAGCAGACCAGAATAACTTTCGCACCCCTTGTGGGTCTAAGCCGTTCAGTTATCCCCGTCTGATTTGGTAATTATTGGCCTTGAGTTGGCTATTGAATCTCACCCTGCTGCCCGCTCTTGGCTTCACTCTATTGATTTTACGCCGGATACAGAGCGTCCGAATGGTGGCGCAAACGGTTAAGCCCAAAATGCGTGTGAGATACTTGTTTTGCTCGAATATCCGGTGTATTTCATATTGACAAACAAATCCGGGAAAGGATGTCAGCTCAACTAAAACAGAATTAGGAAAAACGCGGCTTGACAGGCACCACAAGTCCGTGGGGTGTATTAAAACCAAATCTCGCTTTGCTTTTGGCATGTTCCCATTTGGCAAGTTACACATTTTAACTCACACGGAACCTAATCAACAAGCAGTAAAAAACGGAAAGGAACGTCTTTTCTTCGCGCTGGTATAATCCACATATTGAAAGTAGACATTTCCATACGGGACCACTCCACAGTTTCACTGAAGTAGATCTGTTAGCCTATCAAACTAGAAAACGCTTACTTTAAATTGACCAGAGGTATGTGTTATTGGCATTACATATACACCCCTGCTCAGTTTTGGAGATGCGAGAACGAGAAATGACTATTTCGACGAATTTACAGGTTACTGCGAAATGTGATTACTTGCCAAGTTGGCTTTCGAAGTCGTTTTTCTTTGAAGCGACCACCATAACCAGAAATTTTTGGGCGTTGAGAAAGCTAACCAGGCTCTTGTACTCAATTTCCGATGCAACCATAACTATATCAATAGCCAGGTTTGATTTGTTTCTTAGAGAAATCCTAGAACACCATGCTCACTCCAATGTCTCAACGGATGATTGCCACTGAATTTCATTTGGCATGAGCGGTACTCGCAAATTTAACAATTATCTGTTTGTTGGTCCAGCTCAGCAAGCGCATTGGAGAAGACCACGTGAGAAAATCACTCGAGATTTCCACGTTTACGGATTTGGGAGCTCACATATTTCAAAAGATTCGCATATGTGATTGGATTAGCTTAGGGGCAAGCACTAACTCAAAGCTGGATTTTTTTGTGTTTCTTGGTTCACCTAGTTAATCACCATGGCAGATCCCAAGAGCAGATGTAACTACCGCCATCTTCTTCTAACGTGAGTTTGAAGTTCATGGGATCGGGGGTTGCATACAAAGGCTGACTGAACAATCTTGGGCGCAGGTGAGACTGTATCTTGGTGCATTCATCGACGTGAATGGCATGATTTGTTTCTACACAATGTGGTTAACAAACAATAATTATATTTCATGGTGTATGTGACTTGTTCTACCCACACAACTGAAAGCGTTAATCAGTTTCGAAAATGGAACAAAAGTGAGATGGAAGCACTCGCTTATCGCTTTTGTTCGCTACAATATTACCCGGCCTATTCTCAACGAAAGAATATGCAGGCAACATCATCCTCATTATTGTCAGCTGTAATAACCGCGTACGCGTCGTATGTAGCTGCCGCAGTTTCCTTCACCGATGATTTGGGGGGGGGGTTGCGCAAAGTCGACTGTTCACTGGGATCCAATCCAGCAAAGTGCGTTCAGTGCTGGGGCTGAGTGCGACTCCCACGCCATATATTCCACGAGTCATCGCTCCTGGGTCACCGGACACACGGAGGAAAAATGTGAAAGAGCTGAGTTCATCCTTGGCGTTCTAAGATGTAGAACCACGCTCGGGTCTTGTATGCGTGTTTCGGAGACACA
>NW_008751661.1:3074469-3137294 GCF_000715545.1 Opisthorchis viverrini
GCCGAGGAGGGGGGTTTGGTTGAGGTACCCCACCTTGAGCCTTCGACTTAAAAGTCTAACCCACAAGGCAGTGGGAGGACGTAGGGTTTTGTTCGGGGACCCTGCCCGGAGCCGACGACACAACAGTCTGACCTGCTCGGCTGCAGGGGGTTGGCCTAACCCGAGGGCGCAGGGAATGAGGCATTACTGTCTCTTGGTCTGGCTGCTCTCCTTTGGCCTTCCTGGCATGGTTGCACCTTGTGGAACGAAGTTCCAGCCAGTGTAGCCCACGGGATCATTGCAGCACTGAAGCCCGACCACCACGTCAAGGTGGCAGCTTTAGGTCGGGATATGCAGACAACAGCCGGGTTCAATGAACGATAACATTAAATTTAAAAAACTGATACATTAGGCAGGCACAACTGGATGAATGTTTTTGCTTATTTCCATATGATGAACGCCAAATATGACGCAGCCTGTTGTTTCACCATCTTCCTAAACCTCAGCGCGCTCTACACAAATTTGTTTCAACGGATTTTAAATATTGCACCAGGTCACGTAGATCTCCTTTACCAGTTTATTCCTTGTTATTGCGTCATTCGGGTATTTCATAGAGCTTACCAATTTGAATCGATACAGAGTCATACAGCGAAATAAGTGTATCGTGGCACCATTCTCAAAACTACCCTCAGCAGAATCATTCAAAGATAAATCATTTGCACGAGGCCAAGTTGACGTGGAATACTCTGTGCTTATTATCCGAACGGACACTTCTGGCCCTGGGATATTCTCCGGGTATTCGGCAGACTTCCGATACCAGAGGAGGAAAGCTAATATCCATCCATTGTTTCTAAAATGTGTTTCACATCGCCGGTTTCAAGTAGGCACTTGAAAACTTTCCGGTACTGCTATGCAAAGCAGGAAGACTTGGTTTGGTTGCGGCTTTTTTGAGTTTACTTGTTTTCGTAAAATTCAACAACTGAACAAAGGATTTCTATTTATCCCTACGACAAACTGCGGTGCGAAAGAAATCCGAGAAACGCACTCTTAAATGAATATTATGGGTTACCATTATTATTCTAAGTATTAATGCTGGTATTGTTGTTTCAATTCTAGACTTTTGATCTACCATTTGGCTTTCAGTAAAAACAGTGACCTGGCATTAAACAGGGAACAGTTCATCGGTAACAGGGAGTAGAACCCGATAACAAGACAGACGAAGAAGCAAGCATGTGGTCACACTTACAATGATGGTTTGATGGGACACACAAAAAACGTTTAGTTTGAACAAGGAGCTGTAAAGTTGAACCAATATTTGTTGGAAGTGGAGTTAGCAATGGACTTAGAAATGATCAATAACAACAGGAATCTCACTATCTTCATGGTGCCACTAACATAAATACTCTAGAGACTATTGTAGATAATCTCTGAAGTCCATTCATAAAAAAGGCTTTCATGCAGCTGAAACAGTGGGCAACTTCCTTCAATATGTTGGCTTTGTGGTCAACGGAATTATCACAAGGAACCAGCAACCCAGAGCACTTCAAGTCTTTCAGCTTCTCCAAACTCACTTCGAAGAGGAATGTACTTTCCCATTCCCCTGTTCAAAAGAACAGAACGGGTTGTTATAACCTGAACGACAACTAAATGGTAACTGATACATGCTATGTCAGTTGGTTTCACTAGGTTGGTCGTCTTTGATTAAGTATATCGGTTATCCCAACATTTTTACCCAGAGCGCCTAACCCTGGAAAGCCTACTTCCCGGATCAACTATTAGACTGAATTTTAACGACTCTAAAACCTTCCAACCATGCATAGAATCGTCAAACAAATGAACAGAGCCATTCTGGGGTAGTGAAATTATGTTAGGTGAGAATGGATTTAGTACTGTTAACTTCCGTCAGACTGTGCACAACGATACTTGTGTAACTGATAAAAGTCGTGAAATAGACAGAGAAACTCTTGAACACTATGAAACATTAGTGGAATGCGTGCAGGTAAATTGTGTCCCATCACCTATGTGGTCAAACCAGCTGATGGAGCTTCCATTGTTGAAGGCTTTTCGGGAATTCCATTCTGGAAGGCCATCAAAACAAGGTATTTTGTACTGAAAAACCGGGGCAACTTGTATGTTTGTCTTTTGATTCTTGTTCTGCTTGGTGTGGCTTATTTGAAGTTAAGGTGTTTTGAGACAGCTTTTAACTGGGAAAAATATTACCGTATGGTTGAGCTGGAATCTTGGTGTGGGAGGGGGGAAACATCGTCGATTTCGATCATTCAGGACACGCATTCGTATGGTGCGTAGCCCGCAAGTGACACATCCGTTCAGCCGAAGCAATGTTTGTTTGTTAGGAGTGTGTGGCTTCGGAACACAAGTTTTTTACACATATAACGGTAATGCATCATTTGCCTCAGTCTATTTTTTTGCCTTCATACCAGGCAAAGCGTAATCATGTAAAGCATTTGAGTACTCCTAGGATAAGTGGATAAGCTTCGGAGCAATTAATTAGAGCGAATTATATGGTGGTATTTATGACGTCAACTTCACTTGGTTGTCTGGCGATGATAAGCAAGTAGCCTTCTGGCACAATTCGCCCAAACAAATCGAATGAAGCTATCTAGGCTTTGTTCACAAACACATTGTCAGACAAGAAATTTTCTACCTAAAAACCGTTATACACTCACAAACTTAAAATAGGTACTGAGCTATTTGGTGTAGAGTAAATGACAACCGATTTGAAAACATTAATTCTAACCTCTCTGTCTCCGCTTTGTAAGAAAGCTGCTGAGTGAACTTATTGCAGGTCTTACTTAGTGGAGGGCTCGTACTTGAAATCAAGAAGTGCTGAACAGAAGTTTCTTCATCGTTGAGAGTAACCAGCAGGAAGTGCCCTCAATTCTCCAAAGAAGTTCCAACCCGTGACCTCCAGAAAATTGGCTCAACACTATATCACATGGGAGGATGCAGCTGATGTGGAATGTTCCCCAACAAGAAGCCCGTAAACACCTCAACATGTTCCAACCCGTGACCTCCAGAAAATTGGCCTAACACTATATCACGTGGGAGGATGCAGCTGATCTGAAATGCCCGTAAACACCTCGACAAGTGGCATGAATTCCGTGACTGAGGATGATTGGCGCTATATCGTTTCTGATTTCGAGACAATCACATAAGTGTTCAGCCGCTCGTGGCCTGAAGGCTTAGTCTTCGTGTACTAGGCAGGGGGTTGACGGTTTGAATTCGTCTAAAGGTTTATGTCATTTCACTGTCAGTGATTCTCAATGTGCATAAGCGGCTGTACGGTGCTTTCGCATATATAAGTTGGCTTCATCCATACCCACCATTTTCCGAGACAGCAAACTCGATAGTTAATAACCCAACATGAAATATTCAAAGGAACCTGATTCTATGAAAAGGCTCTCCTGATTACTGACTAGTCAAAAACAAGTCTCACTATCAGTAATGCCAACTTTCAACCTCTTTGAGTTCTTTCCTTTTATTTACTAATTTGATTGAGTACTTTTCAACCAAATATGCAGACGCATTCCCGTCATACACAGCAACTTTTGGGTACTAGGACAACTGCCGTTCTACCGCAGCTGCCGTGATCACGTTATATTTCCTAAAGAATGATCGCTGCATCTGTTAAGCTTCTTACATGCCAGTTAAAATTTGATGACAATCTGTGATATTGGCGTTATTCTGTAGGGAGCGATTAGCCCAGATGCCTACTGCGGAATGGAACCGCGAAGTGCAAAAAAAACTGGATTCGCTGAGTAGTTTGCCTCAATCATGGTAGAAAGCACCAACACACGGAGTATGAGTTAAGCATGCAATATGGATTTGCCACGGTCGACTGACTGTCTTGTTTCAACGAAACGTGTTGAGTGTATCTCACCAAAACATATCGGCGTCTATGTCACGATAGTGATTTGGATAACGGTTAATTATTGGCCAGCAAATGAAAGGTATCACGTGACTGTCGAGAGTAGGTGAATAAGAGTGAGCACGTTGGCGATAATACGATATAAATTTTGCCGGTAGAACCCCTATATCCCGACGAATTAGTCAACGCAGATTAGCCGCCAAGCACCTCTGTATAAGTAAACGTGTTCCTGGTGGACCATGCGCAGCTGTCTTTATTTTCATTTACCCGATCGGCGATTTGCCGTATGTTCTCTTCTATCCGAAGAGGGAATCCTCCCTTTTTTGATGCATTTCCCCTTTTGCCTAAATTTGTCACTTACCATCATGTTTAGCGCACTGAACAAGAGAGATCAGATCGACGTGCCACGGCTGACGCCCAACATCTTTTCTTCTGTCTTTCAAACGGAGCGCTCGTCCTTTTTGTTCGCCTGACAGTTCAGCATTATTAATTACAAAGAGCGTAGTGCTGTTTCAGGAACACAACAAATCGTCCAGTCTACGACAATTGTGGATTTCAAACAACTTGTATCTGAGGCAGTTTTCCAACAGAAGGACAACAAAACATATTGTGTAAAACATTTTGACGTCCAGTGTTCAAATATGCGGTTGAAGTTCTTGGCCTTTATATTTGTTCGTTCTTTAATGTCAACACGCAAAAGTAGTGAGTGCAAGTAAAGAAATGCAAAAAAGCAAAAAAAGCATTTTCCGCTGGGAATAACAGAGCTTGGCTTTGGAAATACGTTTTGAATTTGACAATTTCAAGCAACTTCGGGTTATGTTGGAATTCATACTTTACACCGTCCGTTACACCGGTCACCAGATTCGACTGAATTCTAATACGCACATCATCTTTCTGTTAATACGCGGATCATACTAAATCACAATTAAATTTCATTCCACACGGCTAGTTTGCACTCTCAGATGTAGCTCTCATAATGGAGGGAGCGGTTGCTTTAATTATATAGTCAGATTTGAAGCTATTAGAAGGAAAGTTAATTGAGCAAACCCCACCGTACGCGATAAAAAAGTGGAAATCGGCCGTTACCAAAACATGGTGTGGGAGTAGGTTCGTGACCAGCTACAAATCAAACTAGAATTTAAGTTTCAGTTCACAGTACTCTTGGATACAGTTATTAAACTGCTTTCCCTGAATTACGGTTTCGATATGAAACGACATCGGCCTATCGAGCAACCTGAATATATTGCGGTCGATGGAAACAAGAGGGTGAGATGGACCAAGTGGTTAGAGCGCGAATTCACTGGTCCGTGGTTCGAACCCGACCTCCACCGCTCGACTTCCCCGGTCTAGGCTTTGGCAACCTGGCAGTATCCCAGCCCCCGTGCCTCCTTCGTGTAGCATGACAGCTAGGCACCGAAAGGGTGCTACAGCTGAACGATGGGAACAATCATGCATTAGGTGTGGGCACTCTGTAATCGTGACTTATTGCGACTTGCGTGATGACCAAGTGGTTCCTCTTGTGCTCGGACATGGTGCGCTTTCGACTCCCATGGTATCACATCTAGGTCTAAATAAAGCTTATTTGTCATCGTGCGCTCGATTCGTGTCTCCAACTAGTGCAACTAATGGCGTCTTACTGCAATATACCACTCTGATGTGTTTATCTGTTTGGTTTTGTATAGTGCAGCCAGCTCGCGCCTGATCGTAAGGTCGTAGGGTCTTAAAATGGGTCCTCACCCATCTCTTTTCTATTCAACCTTTGTCCTCAGTGGTTTATGGCAGTTAGGCAATAGTTTCTACCGCCCATGTACTACTGTTCATTATATTGCTATCGCTCTTGGCCTCCATGTGCGCAATCAGCCTTGTTGCCATACTTTTGAGAGTGTAACTCAAGAGAGCATGCAATCTGGTGATCCGGAATAAAGGCGGTGAGAAAGCATTGTAAGCTGATCCGCAGTGAGTCAGAAAGGACAGGATTATGAGCCGAGTGACGGACCTGTTTTCTGGAATGCTTCAACCCCTTCAGAATTACCGTTTGACCTTCGGAATAAATCAACTCTCCCCATATCTCTTAGGAGCGGTCAGCTTAGTCCTACGATGAGCCATGATGGTTGACTGGAAAAAGCCCCGAAGCCACGAAAATCAAAAATGAAGTACGCTGGGAATCATGCTTTCCTCAGATTTTGACTTTGTTTTAAAGCCTCAGTCACAAAAGCTCCTAGATTTAGCATAGTTAGGTTTCCGCACTTATTATGCATTTCTTCGCGGGATCCACAACAGAGACGTCTGCTTGAAAGCGGTTTAAGACGCTCACTGGGAGTTAAGTTAGGTTTCCGCACTTATTATGCATTTCTTCGCGGGATCCACAACAGAGACGTCTGCTTGAAAGCGGTTTAAGACGCTCAGCCCCTGGGAGTTAAAAGATAAACATGTAATCATGGCTGATATGGGTTTTCCTGGTTCCAATTATCGATCAGCGCATCCTGGTTAAAAGCTTGTTTTGACTAAGTAAAACAGGTTCATACTTATTTGCCGAGGCATCAAACCGATTCTAGCCCACTAACTATTTTTCTGATCCCATATATTCTGTGATTTTATAGCAGTATATTAAATCCACATGGGCGGTGACATTACCATAAAAGAACGATGAAGGTGGATCACGTGACCAGTCACTCTGTGGCAGCCCCAGGTGTAGCAATGCCACTACCACTCTTTGAAAAGGTCATTCGCGAAACAAACCACCCTGATGTGGAGAGGACTTCTTACCAGTATCTTGAAACTTGTTTTAGTAAATAAACTTTTCTGAGGTCCAAACCTCTTGTACCAAATTTTTACTTTCGAATAAAGTAACCTACATATTCCCACCAACAACCAGATTACTACACGATGTTCCAATGAGTACCAAAGGACTAGTCGACAGCCAACAAACCTAGGGAATTATAAAATATCTGCTTACCACCTGGAGTAAATTTTCCTGCCTACCGGGGAGATTACAGAAAATTATCATTTACTTGAAAAAAAATCAGTCACAAATTATTTCTGTAGGTGAATCTGGTTTGGTTCTTATTAAGGATTATCAGCAGCGCTTTTCCCATGAACTTCCCGACGAATTCAAACTTGTAGGCTCTTGGCGAGTGGTTGAAGTATAGACTTTTCAGCCGAGAGTCACTGATCAGCAATCTGACCAGCTCGAGGTTAGACAGGATATGGTACGAGCCATCCCTCAGTCACGCAATTTAAATTGTCTGTTAACGTGTCGAATATCGCCTCGTGTTAATCGGTCATGTTTCTGATCGGCGTGTAATTTGTTGATAAAACGAAGAAATTTTGAGTTTCTAATAGACTGCAAATGCAACGTGTGTGGGTTGCCCTCAGGTTTATCCACACATATTGGCTTAAGTACGTTTCAGGGTGTCAACTTATGAAAAATGTTTTTCGTAACTCTCATTCCCCCACAAGTTGTTAGCAACATTTTCCGGATTATATATATACATAATATTCGTTTCACTTTGTTTTCATCTGAGATCTATCGATCTTTGAAGTTCTAACACCACTCTGGTCTGGCGAGAGTAGTATAGCTGAGTGAATTTACAACTTGAGACAGAACTTTGCCTTCCTGGTTCTGCCCGGTGCACCCTCCGACCAAATGTGAACGTGTATTTGTATGCGGTGTGTGGTTGTGCCTCTCTATGTGTTAGATTACGTAAAGGGCGCATGTACACAGGTACAAACGCACTTGCGAGCACACGAGACGGTTGGATGAGAGCTTTTAGCAGTCGACAGATTTGTAGACCCTGATGAGTTAGTGCCTGTCTGGATATCAAGCCTAGCTCAACCAATCCATGCTAAGCCCAACATCTACTTCCCAACCCTGATAAGCGAAACCGGGTAGACGGGACTTGTCTAGTTTGCTATGGGAGATTATACGTGGAAAACGGTGATGTGAACCATGTTTTATTCATTGACAGAATCAAACGGGAAACAAAATCCCCGATGACACTAATTCACATTCAAAGCAAATGCTTATGAAATCCATTGGAATTCTTAAGTTGGTGTCATTTAGCCTCTTTTGGCTGCAGTATTTCCGGTGTATATACGAATTTCAAGTTTGAAAAATGAACACGATTCACTGGGCCAGTGGAACTAAACCAATGAACACGGAGGGTGTGTATGGACAACTTGATCGGTAAGTCAGAGTTGATCGTCTGAAAAGTCCGATAAAGAATCGGGGAATTTTTGAGATAACTTTGCTATGCGCAGATAATGATACAGTTGGATGTGTACCCACTAGAAACGCTGGTGCTCAAGTTACGTGGTCGATAATGTGCGACACCGACTAGTAATTTATTCTGTATGATCTCTTGATAAGCGGCTCACGTGATTCTGTATGAAGTTACCAACGGATCTTCTGTTAGGGATAAGGGAGTTACCAACGGATCTTCTGTTAGGGATAAAGTGACCTTGTCCATCGCGACTAAAAATTGAATGAAGTTCTACCAAGCCACTTACTCACTCAAAAGGAGACCATGAGACAGGAGCTGACTGCTTTTCAGAGCTGGTGCCGTAACAGAACGAGGTGGGCCGGGCTATACATTCTCCTGTGACACCGTGTGTTCACCTCGTCCAAGACAAAGTACGCGTACCAGTATGTTGGCTGTTTTTAGTCTTTCGCCTCCCTTAAATTCTGCCATAAAAGAACATTCCATTACTGGTACAAGAAAGAAGCCACCGAACTTACTGAGAAAAATGTAAAAGACATATCAAACGTGATAAACTGTACATCAAAATCTCGCAAGTAGCTGAGTGTATGCCACAAGAAATAGGAGAAATTTCCACAAGAATTTTAAACTGTTACATAGGTTCTTGCTCGAAATTGTGCTGGAATAGGTTGGCAAACAAGCGCCAACTGGTTGGTCAACCAGCTAAAGATCCTTGAAAGATGTTCTTCAAAATTTAGAGAGTTTTGGCACCATGGTAGGCCTTTGCGCCTTATCATATGAAGTAAATCCGGGATAATGATATTGATTCCTCAAATGTGTACTCGAACTTAACTTGTCAAAGTGGAATCTGTACGTGGACAAACCTGATTCCAATCTGAAAACATCAGAAAGTTTCGGTGTGCACTGAGTTGACACTCAACATAATATCTTAGCTTAAATGGTTAATATGATCTATCTAGAAACAGCAATACCTCGTCCATGTTGTACCACCACATGGTTACTAGATAACGTTACATTTCGGAATAGTGCTTAGCACAAGAGGATTACTCCTTTTTTCTGCTCGGCTATTCTGCCTAGTACTTTATAACTCGGACAGATTTTACCCTTTGCTTCTGGCTAGAGTCAGGCCTAACGGGGCCTGTCTTACACCCACTCAAGTCAACAGCATTCAAGTAGGGAAGCGTTGCTCAACAGAACAACGATCAAGATATTCCATTGTCAACCAGGATGCCATTTCAAACCCGGTGGTTACCATAAGGACGATCAACATCCAGAATCCACATCTGTTTACCGATAAGCTTATAGTTCCACCCACGTGTCGCCGACGAGTCGGTTCAGGCATTTTAAAGAACCTCTATAAATACATTAATCCACAGGGATCACTTGAACTTCACCCTCTTTGCCGAGCTCTGAGATGGTACCATCAGTCCCGATTGAGTGAATGTTTAGTCCTCACGTAATTGCGCCTGTGTAGATTTGAAAAATACATTTGGTATCACCGATATAGTTGGGTGCTTAAATAATTGATTTTTTCCAATTTAACTGGTTCAATTACGTTATGTGCTGAGTTTCAGTCTGTATGACTTGTATCCGACTAGCTGGCTTAACAGGTTTCTTCCGGTAGGCTATTAGTTCAGTTTAAATCGGTCCGTTAACAAACCGGTTTTGTCCGTATTTTCTATTCTTCTCACGTGCTTGATTGTCTCAACAACTCATATTTTTTAGCAGTTTCCTTTGTGTGTTTCGAGTTACCCGCTTCCAATTTGAGCTGTTGGTTTGTTTCCTTGGGCTTTGCTGGCTGGTTTCGTTTGCGCATGGACCGCAACGCAGCGCAAATTGTGAATGGACCAATCACACCATCACACGTAATGATATTAAACATAGCTTTAAGATATTGACAGACGCAAGCACGTTCGCATGGATATTCACTTAGCTATGCATTAGTGATATCCTCAGGGTCGTTTGCAAGCAAACTGTCAAGATCGGTGGACAGATTACTAGCTATTCGATCTACAGCCCTGATCTAACGCTCCTGAGGCACCACTAATTCAGTAGTATATTGCGAAAATGTGTGTTGCTCCGAATAGCTTTCTCTTCCTCAAAATATGAGCAAGCTTTCCCACGGGGTGATTACAACAAAACATATCAAGTAACTGTTTATTGATATTTCAAGTTTAAATTTCACGCTTGTATACTTCCCCCCTAAAAGTAAGTAACCAGATGTTCAAGGGGAAACGTTTTTCTGGCTATAAGGTGATAAAATTACAACCGTTAACTGTTGCTGAATTGGCAGGTGGAATATTCACAGCATGCAGTTAGCTGAGTGTCTAAAAATTGTTGATTAAACAATCTCACCATAGCATGGCAGTAGTTACCCAATCCAATCATTGGGGCAATGTTGACAGTCCATCCAGGCACTGAATCTGTAAATTTGGTCGTCTATCTCATTTGATTAAAATGTTCATTTCTGCGAAAAGATGATTAATTTTCTTCCGCCACGGTGAAATCTTTCCATCCCTATTGATTTTCACATCGCCCTATGTTCGGATGCACTCGTGTCCCACAAAAAAACACTTACAAGCTTCATTTGACTTGAGAAAAAGTTATGTGCCAGTGGAAGAGATAAGATTTGTCAAGATCCCATTCTTCAACTCAGTGGAGAAGCTTTTTTTAAGGTGGAGCATTAAACCACATGAAATTTCCCAGATAATGTGAATGGCTCCATTTTCAGCTCCTTACGGTAGATAAACACCTTTGGGTAATAAAATGTCCGGTGCATTTTATCTGTTGCTGTCCTGTGCTCGTAGTAAACAAAAGCACAGAAATGGTGTTTTAGCATGCGAATTACACGAAAATATTCACGTGGAAACTTTGAACACGAACGCCAAAGAAATATTCCTTTAATTACTGGAAACAGGCGATTCTCGAGTTTGCTGTCCTCGTCCTATCAAATCAAGCTGAAGCATAAACTACACACAAAGCGGTCTTTGTGTCTAGCTACCATAAAAAACAGAGCTCAAAACAGATCGTCAAGGAAACTCTGTTATCAAATTAGTTCTTCCTAGAGGTGGTATAAGATCCCACAACAAATAGGGACTATCCTTAACGGTGAGTTACAATTGTCTTCACAGAGCTGGAGTCTCTTTCAAGAGGATGCAAGAAAGCCCTATTTTTTCGAAAGCCAATGGTTTTGTAATAGATCTCGTCGGCTTCTTTGTAATTCGTGTTTCTTTCTTCGATATCACTGGAATTATCAGTAGTTCACAGTGATTTTAATGTGATCTCTACACAGCTCCTCATTGGTCATTTTCAGGGATAAATGAGAAAGTGTGTGGCAAATTATTATACGGTATGCTTTCAACTCTTGGTTGCTACTTTTTGCTTTCCTTTGTTCTTATTCGACTAACCAGTTCATCAGCAGTTTATTAAGCAAAAAGCAAGCAGTTCCGATGAGCAACTGATGAAACTATTTTGCATGAGAAACTACTGACGGCTTATCAGTCGTCTGGCTTAATCTCTGCAGTCGAAAGTAATCCAATGACAAGAATTTTAGTTATCCCCTCCTAATCATGTTGTCTGATGGTATGTCTTTAGGGGTTCTCAGCGTGCAAGGCGAGACTCATTGAAGAGTTCCAAACTCAACAATATGCAAAAATGGTATCCTGGAAGATGTAGATTATCAGGCAGGCTGAATTTCATTTACCGTATTTATTAATTGATCTGTAAGTAGGGATACTATTATTCCCCGAACTGTAAACGACCAAAATATTGCTTCCGCCGGATTTTGTAGGGCGGTTTAAACTTCAAGGTAACTTGAGGCTTGAAAGAGCATTGGTGGTTAGAGTAATTTACAGATATTTAACAGTGCACCACGTGATACACGTGATATACTTTATATGTATTCGGAAAACAGCATGTATAGGATTCAGCTGCCTCATTATTTCTTGACTTTATGAGACGAATTGCAAGTGCTTCGTAGGATTGTCTGCATTAAGAAGCAGTCTAATAACCTTTCTTAATGTTCGTTTGTCAGCCTATTAGGAAGTATTGTAGTATACAGTGTGTGTCAGTTTGATTGATTTATATGTAAGTATTGGTGATGTACAACTTGCTTACTTGGGCTTTGGCTCANGCTTTGTTTCTGTTTTCCATCCACAGAAATTGTCGTGAACACCTGCCTTCGGAGAATCGCTGTCCCCTGGTGCTTCCATAGCGTGCATATTACACAATTGGCGACCACGCCAATGGAAGCGCCAGGAGACAGTGAGTCTCCGAAGGCAGGTGTTCGCGACAATTTCTGTGGATGGAAAAGGGAAACAAAGCTCATGAGCCAAAGCCCAGTAAGAAAGGTTGCACATCACCAATACTTACATATAAATCAATCAAACTGAATGAACACTGTATACTACAGTATCACGTTGGAGCGGTTTAGGCAAAAAGCAGGACCAAATTTTACTCCCCATAATCAAACGGAAACCCGTTGCCATACCGTGCTGGTTATATTTTGTTCAACAGATCACTGTTGTAATTTGAGGGGATGAGACATGAGTTATTTTGGGGGACATTCGCATTCTATGGATGATGATGATTGTCCTAAGCTTGGCGGGGAACATTTTTCGTTTGTTTGACAATGAAAGACACACTCGAGTCAGAAATATCAAAGTAGGCAAAAAAAGCTTAATTCAATCTTGTAGGTTTGTTCAACGAAAGAGCTGAAAGTTCCGGAGTCTAATTCTCTTGTCTTGTTTTGCACTGCATTGCATTTTTGGACGTGCACTATAACACTTGAACCAGGTTCATATCCGTTAAAAATTAATAGATATAAACAAGGTAGTTAGTAAGAATCAGACAATTTTTTTAGGAATACTGTCATCGAGGTATTCGGTCATAACAGGAATGAAGATACCGCTACTCCAAGAGGGCCGTCACTTTGCGTTCCCCTGGAACACGGCCCCTCAAACGAGAGTGGTGTGGCTATGAAAAAAAATACCTGTCCCGCAAAACCCCACAATTGCAACCAAAATTCTCCCCAGTGGGTTTCAAGCGTGTGCCACGTTACCCGACTGGGAATTCCTGACTGGCGGGTCAATCGATCGTCACAACGACAATTATTGGGTCATCGTTCGGTGAGTCGGGCACACTAGTCACATCGCCCAAGTTTGAACACGTTCGCCTGTTCAGACGTGATAATTCAGATGCGTAGGTGGAGTAGTGGTTACACGCTCGCCTCGCATGTCAGGTGTCCGGGGTTCAGATCCCGGCACGGCCATTGGATTTGCACTGCTGATGAGCTTTAATAAGAGCGAAACTCAAGTCCAGTGCTTCCCTTTGGTGTGGACTCACCGGAATAACTACGCCAGAACAGGAACACGGCCGTTCAAACGAGAGTGTTGTGGCTATGAACATAGGTCCTATCCCAAGTAGGTCCTCCACGAAACCTATGGCCTTACTTATTCTCAGATAATCAAATATCTTGAAAAAATTCTGACTCACCGGGTGGCAGTGCGATAAGCAGTGAACATCACTGTTCAGAGGGATGTGCAACCATTCCAGTTAGATTCAAGTGAAAAGCTGTAATAAGGACCAACGTTGTAGAAATTTTCTCTGTGGACTACGCAACGCATTGCCCTCATATTTCCTAAATCCAAGTCACATTTAGATTTTGTTCTTCTTGGATCTTTCACGATAGTTCCAAATTTTCTGTGAAACAATCAAGTGTTCCCAGTTTAGAAGACTTTCCGACAAATTTTGTCGCGTGTGCGGAGCAAAGGAACTTTTTAGATTAGAAATTATGTGATGTCTTTAGGGAGCAAATATGCTGCAAGAAATGTGCGTCAAAATAAATGTTGTCCATCGAAACAATTTATAAAGATAATAGACCACGCGGTGCTTGAACCTGCAATCTATGGGGCCTTCGAAGGGCGGACAAATTAAGACGAGATCACGTAATGTGGACTGCATGACTATATGATACAAATATATACTAATACAAATACAAACATACAAATATATACAAATATATACAAATTCAAATGAATACCGATAGGCTTTTTGTGGCCAGAACATTCGGTCTTCATCTACTAACCTGGACAAGGCGAGTTCGAATCTCCCTTGGGGTTTGTGAGACAGGCGTTGTTGATGATTGTCAATGAAACTGTGAAGCTTTTTCTGGATTTTTGGTGGAGAACTTACGGGAAAAAGGTTCTAATGAAATATCTGAAAAAGGTTTTTCCGAAAACGTCAAACAAGCCTCTCATCTGTATCCACGAGAAATAAACGATGGTGAGTGTTGAGCTCCCATATCCGAGTGGAGATTGTTTCAGATGTGTGACTAAATATAATTAGTCTTTTCAGTGTTTCTGGATTGCAGCCGTAGCAAAACGGACGGTATAGAATTGTATGTCACTTAAAACTACGTAACGCGGTTTTGTCGACTTGATTACCTACACTTCAGCTGCTGAGTTCTGACACAGACCGGTTGAATAAGAAGATCACTGAGGTTGGCTGAGAGGGATACTTTCAAAACGTTTATATTTCTGGACTTTGGATGAGCCCAGTTCCTTACAGTTCAACAGAGGGTCTCGGTATCATGTCTCTTCTAAATCGGCGAGAATAGCTCATGAGTATAGTGACGCAGCCAGAAGAACAAACTATCCCCATAGGTGTGTGCAACTCAGATTGAAATTTAGGCTGTCATAAGATAGAAAACCGAAAAAATCAATAAAGTTTTCGTCCCATTAGCCTGAAGGGACTCACACTTCCCATATAATGACAACAAAGAAAGAAACACGTTATTCCCTTGTACAGTACAAGTGGAGCTGGTTGTGAATATTTTCAGCTGTTATAGCAAACTCAGTGTAACTAAAATAGACATTGATTGACATTGCTAAATGCAGTAGTGAACGACTTAAATTTTTTGACAACAACTGAAACAACATTAAGCTCCAGAGTGGGAGTGAAACTGAAATAGCCCTCAGCAAATGGATTAGCATGCACTCAGATTAGCGGCACTCTGTTAACTTTTTTGGAAGTAGTACTGCCAGTTGTGACTATGTTCAGTATATTTTCAGCTGAAAGCGACTTCATATCTATCGGTTTGTCAGGTATTATCATATTTTAATAAGGATTTCGCCCTGTACCTGCGATCCTTTTATTCCAAAAACTCGAATAGTACTATACGACTGTTGCATCTTTGTTTGGAATCAGTGGCAGCGTGACACTCAAGAAAATCAAGAGTATCGAAAGCATGACTTTTCTTGTAGTGGTGTAAACACAAAAAGTTGGCTAGAAGCAGTCGTGCAGTTATGTGGTTTACTCATACTTGGCATACAAGGCCGTTTAACCCTCTGCAACATAATCCACAACTGGCTGCTTCTCTGTGGACGCATTGATCCTACAGCTTGGCACCTAAATGGGAGTGTCAAACTGTCAAGGCTCAGTTTTCGCGCATTTCACATTCACCTCACGATCATGATGGTAATTTGGAGAGACGGAATCTAACCCCGAACTGCTAACTTTCCAGATTAGTAAGGAGACATATTAGGGTACAATATTTGTTGTCAAATTCTCAAGTTAACTTTCAGTTTCAAGCAGAAGTTTTCGACGAATTTTGTCGATAAAATATAACTTAACGGAACCGTAGTATCCCACATGTTATAATGCTGCTATGCCGTCTTCCCATGAAATCTCTTCAGAACAACGGATTGTGAAAACAAACTCTCGAAATTCCTGGGAACCTGCCTCAAATAGGCGAACTCCACCAGATAACTCATCGTGATGTGCGATTAGGTAAAATAAAACCTGTCCTTCAGAACACATCAGAATAAAAGTTTTTGTAGATCTCAAAGTTAAAAACAGCACACCCGGACTATGCCTATCAAGTTAAGAGTTCACCAGCTGCTCGGATATAAATTCCAAAACAATCCAACGTGGGTATGACATCTCATTTCGGAATATCTCGATAGGTAATTGTTGAAGAAGGCGTTGAATAATTACTTCTTTTTAGAATGTGACAATACGCAAATCATAAATTACAGCCTATAGTATTTATGAAGCCGAAGAATACACCCAGCGTTTGTGCCAGAAAATAGAACGTTGTACACAAATAGAGAGTTGTCACAGAATTAAAATTAATCTAGTGAAATGTACTTGACGGTCAAAGCTGAAACGGTAATAAACTTCGACACAAGCCCCAATTTTCTGGTCATCGTTCCAGGGATTAAATAAGTCATTTTATGGAATTCAAACCCAGAGAGACCAGGATTTCCCGGAATTCCGTTGGCAGTCTTAAACCGCTTTTTTTGCAGGGTGACCTGAAGACAAAAAACTTCACTGCCATGCTCAAAGAATTTAAATCTAAACTTCTTGCTGAAATGGGTGGTTGGCCCGTGATAAAAAGCACAAATAAACAGGATAGCCGTTTTATCTTTGTTGTATTTGGTAAACAAAGATGAGGGCATATATCACCCTAAGATTCACACTGACGACCTATCTTGAGTGCGAAGTGGCATAAACTTCGCTTGGTGGCAGTCTACATAGCTTGAGGAGGTACAATACACAATGCAGATGTCCTTTAACTAAGCTTTTGACGTCACATAATACGGCGTCACACAGTTCCGAATGGGAATAAATCAAAATGAACATTTCTAAGTCACCTGATTACCTACAAAACTTGAGAAACCCGTACTCACTACCGTAGTGCATGACTTGAATTGCGTGATAACATCCCGTCTACATGTAACTAACTGGATCTCATTTTTCTGTCAGACACGCGTGACCGAAGGGTAGGTTTTCCCACTACAAGGAGGCTGTGCTGAGCTAAACATGGCTGATTATTCCGCGAGGAATAAAACATACTCGGTTCTTTCAGGCATTTGGACATATTTGATTTCCGACATTACTTAAGAGTCTCAGGCCAAATTACGCTCGAATACTGTTAACAGGTTTAAACAACATGAAGTGATTGTATGGAAATCCTTTCAAGTCAATATACAGCGTACTAGGATAGGACAATATGATCCCTGAAGATGCTTGCACACGGCAACCGAAACTTCGGAATACAACTAGCGAATATACACTGATATGCAAACTAATTTGGTTCTTCGAGAGACTCATCTGGAACCAAGCTGAATCTCTCTTTTGTGATGTGGGTTATCGACAAACCTGCTGAAGTAGGCAATAAATGTTCCCGATATTAGACACTTAAACATCAACAGATCCAAACACATTGTGAAAGATTTGATTTTCATACGCTTTATTCAATGTTCTCTCTTGAACGATCAACAAACTCCCGATATTACGACTTTTTCTATTGCAAAACTTTGTAAAAATGTGAATTTTTCTATTGTTCCAGATCTGGGGTATAAGAATGGTAACTTCACACGATGGTTAAACATTTAATTGCGTTTTTTTAATTCGTAGAGTCTAATATGCTTTGTCAATTCAGTTAGCTATCAGTGTTACAAAATTTTTAACTATAGTCAACCCCTAAGCAATTGTACAAAGGCTAAACCGATGTCGAGCCTCATTGTCCTAATGAAGAAAGATGTGTGACAAAATATGTCCTCATAAACCTTTGTTTGAACGCATCAGTTAGCCGCGCGTGTAATTAGGAAATCTCCAATTAAGCGAGCTCCAGAGGTGCCGTCCTGGTTGATCGATGGTCGTCTGCGATCTAGTCGCCATATTCCGTAAACAGATGTGAATGAAATTAGTCCACATTTTAGGAGCCCTTGGGATCGACAAAACGGTTTTATTTGAAAATTAGTGCAGATAATGTAGACCATATTATTACACTACCTGTCTCAGAGAGTGGCTTAGCATTCGATATCTTGTAGCAAAAACTGCAGGGTCGAGCATTTGGCGTAGGTCATTGCAGTCTGTGAAACTGATTTGAATCAGTCTAAATTTTTAACTTCGTTGGCCAAGTGTTGCCAGAGCAGTCTTTCAAAACGCACCTGCAATAACAGTACTACGTTCGATTAGATTTAACCAGCTTACTTTCATCATAAGTAACGGCATGTGAATGAACTTACCATATCTTTGTCAGATAGTTACTCGGCCTTGGAGACCGACAATCCTAAGTTAGCTCTACTTATGTTCAAGACCATGCTTACTAAGTGAGTCGAGTTTCACCTTTTTAGGGTTTATTCTCAGTGATTCTAAGGTGAACTCAACGAAATACAAAGCTGCCGACAGCGTTATATTGATACGCTGGTTGCTACTGAAAAACCTAACGTGCCTACACCATCAACTAGTACCAGAGCTATTAGGCAAGTGGGCGGCTGTAAAACATGTGCACAAAAACAGAGTCATGAATTCACAAACTTAAGGCAAAGAAACATAAATTTGCCCAACTTTTATTAAGGTGAGCTTTTGTGTAGTCTTTTGACCTATCGCTGGGGATACCAAAGTTAGTTCAGGTTCACCGGAATACGTTTTCCGTTGGATTAAGTTTAGCTGTTTATTAGCTGCAAAGCTCTTTACTTGAATTATGGTGTTTCCCGAAAGCTACATACGAACATTCAAGAATATCTCCACATATAAATCTAGACTGTATCGGATCCGCTAAATCTGTTTTTGCTCTCATTAAATTGTTTGACACAATTTTATTGTCCAGTGCCCATGTGAATCGATCACGTGCTTTAGTTTTCGCCGTGTCAACAAGCCGTATTTTTTCAATTGCCGTAACATATCGAGAGAAATAGAATAGTGTAATATGATGGGAACGTATGGGAACCGCATTTACCCGAATGATTATACAGACTGATGTCAACTACAGCAAATGACTCACCGATTTCTAATGTGCCTAATCGATGGTCTGTTTGCAGGTCTGTCGTGGACTGTCGTGATTACTCTCTTACGTTGTTGCAGAAATTTCGTCCTTCAAGACCACAGTGCTGACGGTGACTCCGGTATGAATAGAACTGTCAGTGTTCAGTCAGCTAAATCTCGTTTGCACCAAAGCATGGCGTTTGTCGATTACGGCATCCTGGACTGACCATTGTAATAATTTCTCTACTGTACATGGCACAAATAAGTGATCACTAGTCTGTTGAAATGACCATCCAGAACAAATGTTAGTGCACTTGGCCAACGAGTGCATTTGGGTGAACCAGATG
Source organism: Opisthorchis viverrini (assembly GCF_000715545.1). Classification (NCBI taxonomy): domain Eukaryota; kingdom Metazoa; phylum Platyhelminthes; class Trematoda; order Opisthorchiida; family Opisthorchiidae; genus Opisthorchis; species Opisthorchis viverrini. Next base: position 3,093,678 of record NW_008751661.1, read on the forward strand.
TTTCTGTGTAGAACATTGCCTAATCACACCGTTTTCGGATAGAACGGTGTACTTTGTGTGCTACTGTCAAAGGGTGCTTTCCATCGAATGAAGGGCAAACCCTGTCACTGGGCGTATCGATCCCTAAAACGTATTTCGAGGAAAGCCACAGGTTCATGTGTTTTCTGAGGGTTTTTTGTGACAAGCTTGTAAAGTGAACCTATCTGCTTCCCTAAAAAATATTAAGTCTGCTTGCTTCAGCTTACCGTTGTGCAGTCATAAAGTCAAGTTGAGGATGAAGACTGCAGAGCGAAAGCTTTCCATCGTATAACCCCACAGAAATGCCTTTTTTCACGGTCCTATCGGGTTTCTTACAGTTGGTACAGAAGAAGGACCTTATTAAAGGTTCAAATCTTGCCGCGATCAGAAATTCTATAAAAAGATAGTAATGTTGATAATAATAATAATCAAACATCAAGACGTTTTGCGTCCAAAGCTCATCCTTTCTAACAAAAAATCATAAAAACAAAATGTGTCGGTCTATGCGGAAAGAGCAGTCGAGCTCTTCTGCAGTTTCCTGAGCCGTTTAATTTTTGTAAATCAGATCGGAATTACCTCTCTTTCGCCTGATCAAAGCGTTAGAGTGGTACATAATTGTGGCGCAAATAGATTGCCGGAGAGTTTACGCATTTAACTCATACGCATACTCAGAGGATTAATCAATGGTGACATATTTTTGGGTTAATTCGATGTCCCGAATTCGCGAAAATTAGCGGACGCTCTCAATGCAAAACATCCTTCATGCAGCGCTGAAGGCTTCTGCTTAAACTGATGGTTTCAGCAACGAATTGTTAGCCGTTTGGGACGGTTCTTGTCTAAATGCAACAATGGAGTTTATGTTAAATTTGATGAAGCGGGTAAAACATTAGTTGACGCAGTAAGGGTCTAGAAGAGCGTAAAAAACAGGGTTAGCTTTAGACGTGACATAATACTCATAAAGTTGCTGAAAACACTTCATATGCTCATGAATGGTTTTGACCCTCTTAGGGCACATCAAATAAGTCAATCAACCTTATTTTCCACTTAAACCCAAATGATACTGAAACCAAACTGGTATGCAAATGAATGTATTTCGCCAGGATTGGTTTTGCTTTAATGGAGCAGATCCTCAAGTATATCTGAAATACATGGTGTAAACCTGTGTCTTTACCTGCTTTATGGGTTGGTTGATTGGTTTGTGACTGAATTTCCCTGGTAACCTAAGACAATTGGCGCCTTAACGCTGAATTAACCATCTCATCCTAGCTGGCCAGCTTTCGCCGATTTACCACTAGAAACCGCTACAGTTGGTCAGAATAAAAAAACAAAACTCGGTGGCAAGTTTTGAAACGGAACATTCCAAGTGTTACACTGTGCCCTTTGACAAATATTTTAAGTCAAATTTGATATAAGATGCCTTGAAAGTTTTTGTTCTATATGTTTTGGGGGCTATTCATGTAGTGCGATCAGTAAAAACTGAACAAAATAGAAAACAAAATTTGAGAGTGGTATTCGGGCAGTAGAAACACTCTTAAATGCCAGCCAATAAATCATCAACAAACATTTGTTTTCTATAAAATGTCAGCGGACCAGAGACCGTTCTGTCGGTTAAAGGTTGACTGAAAGGAAGTCTAAAAAATTGCTCATGAATAATCCACTTTTGAAACTGTGGTTTGGGGTCTCTACTTATGTAGATGAATAGTTTAAAAAGTGACTAGAATTCTATATCCATTAGAGGAATTCCCGAAATAAAGCAGGTCCGTGTGATATCTTCCTCAGTTTTTCTACCGCGAAATTTGAAATTTGTGGTTTACATTGCTGGTTCCTCCATTGCCTGTGAAGTGGCCCTGTTTTTATATAAATTGCCTGATGCTTTTCAGAGTTTAATACGATGGCCAGCATCCAGATAAGTACGCTTTGTCAAGTTTAGTAGAATTTGAACACTCGTTGTTCCGCGGGATTGTGTTTATAAAACCAGTAACAGTTGGGTACGCTGCAAAGGATAAATGGTCTAAAAGCTGTAAACTAACTCAGGATCCGTCAGATTAATTTACACTGGCAATTTCTCACGACTGATATTGTCCAACATTCCGTACTGCAGTAGAATTAATAATCCAAGCCGATTTATTATTATACTGCATTTTTCTATGCAGTTCATTCAGGGCAACTAAGGACTAATGAAATTTTAGTTACAAAAAGGACAGAATGCCAGTGTCTTCAGTGGTCATCTGTCACCAAATGGCCTCGAGGATTCCTATCTGGAGTTTCATAAGCCTGTCATTTGAGATTTTGCCACTCGATAAGTCAGCCAACATACGTGATGTGAATTCCGGGGTTTTTGGACGAGTGGCGCGCTATCCCACACAAATGTGAGCTCATCACATCAATGACCAGCCTTTCGTGACCACACGGTCATCTCCTGGAGCTGCCAGTTCCACTCCCTCTTTGGAAATCCGTCAAATGAGCACCGATAATAATTCCAAACAAAGATGAAACAGATGTGTGATGCTTTTGCAGCGCAGAATGAAATCCTAAAAAAACGTACACCATTGCGCTCGGTAATGCAAAGCAAGCAGGATCGTATTCGGAATGTTCAGATTGCCCAAACGTTGCAGTCAGCTTTCGCCAAGATATTGAGTGAATTCGATTAAATGTAACCCGATCAACCTGGTATTTAGCACAGTCACACAGTTAGTTCATCAAGCTGCTAGTGCAGATCAGTCAAAACGTTCGAGGATCATTTGTTTCGTTAAAGATTCATTACACAATGCTGAGGAATTTAAGATCAAGGGACCATAAACTTTTACAGATGCGGCGAATCTCTTGAACTCCATCGAAAACTCTAAGTCCCTTCATCAGCTGATAGATAGCTGACTATTTTACCGTGGAAGTACTCACTCCAGCCGAGTAGATATTATCAACAAGGAACATTAGGTCGCTTCTCCAAATGATTAAATCTGTAAAAAACGTGACGGTGATCTATTGTGATGCATTCTTTGCCCTCTCCTGTTAGTTTAGTTGTTTCATTCTTGTATGGGAATCCAAGTGTCCCAGGTTTCTTTTCAGGAAAAGCTGGCATATGTATATTCCGTGTAGTTGCCAGTATTGGGGTTTGTCGAATATTCCTGCAAGGATTTTGCTATACTGGGAAATTATTTTCAACTGACAATCTCTGAAGGCAGTTTCTGGGAGTTGGGAGAGTCTAGGCGATGTGAGTTATGGATTCTCTAAGAAAATGCTGGTGTCTGTACAGAGAACATACTAAATGCAACTTTCAGGCTTATCGAATAATGAGAGTGGCATCGATAAATACCTAAGTGATATCAGCAGTGAGTAAGTGTGAAGCAAATCTAAGCAATTCGTCCGTTGTTGTGCGGTGAGTGCTGGTAAACTGATTCCGCGATACGCAATGCTGGGCCGGGGCGGACTTGAAGGGTGGACACTTGTCCTGTTGGCCTGTCGATTTGTCCGTCAACCCATATTCTGATTGGTCAATGTTTGCGCGGCCGTTGCGCTTGGCCTCTATTCTCATTGGTGGTTCTCACGTGAACTCTACTCCTTACCTATTTCAGGATACTGTCAAGCAACTGTAACCAGATTTCGTTTGCGTTCAGCGAACCAATGATAACTGATCATTTTTAGCAAACTCGCAAATGTACGACATCCTCTGCAGGCGCAAATAGTTTGTTTCGGTGTAGAATTGTGTAGTTCAGATTTGTTGATATCTTTTCTATTTATTTTGCTTCATCGGTGGTGGACAGAAATCCGATACATAGGAAGCCAGGTGCTAACCTTTTCGGGATGAGCCTTGTAAAATATTATACACTAACGCCACACATAAAATAGCCTTGTGATGAAAAACTGTTATTTAGCAACCGCTTTCTCCGCGTTCCTTCATAACTTCAAAGGAGCAAAAACGCTATTTCCATACCCGTCGGTTAGCATTCAGTTAGTGACAGCGTTTCACCGCGCGTTTCTGTGAAGCTGAATGAAGTTCTAAAACTTATGTATTGCACGTCATATTATTTGTGCCACGCATCACTTCTTGCGTATCTCACTCTAATCAGCTCTAAACAAGTTCAACCTTTTGTTGATTAAATACCATTTTTGTTTATAATTGTGGGGTCACAAGAGCGGCCGTGTCCATCTCTACGGTACTGAGAAATCCCACTACGGCGAAAACAACATGGGCGTAGAAAATAAACTCAATCTAGTTCCTATACGCTAAAGCGCATCGTCTCCTCACATCTGTTTTTTATCGGACACAAAGCAGTGCATTCCAGTCTCTCTCTTTGAAAAATACACCATCTCTGATATTATCGCATGAGAACTACACGGTACGGCAGGCGCTTTCTATGATGAGTTCCAACTGGTTTTCTCTTCAGGGACGCTTAAAAATGTAATTTATCTAAAAAAAATAATTCTCCGGCATTCCGTGGCTGCATTTTCAAATGTTTTTCCTTGGGCTGCAGACACTGGCGGACACTTACAACATATAACGTGAATAAATCCATACTTCATTTATCTTTTGAACTGTCTTGAATAAATGGATGCTAACCCCATTATCAAGATCCCAGAAATAAAGACTTGCAATTTTCGGCGGCCTGAAATGTTAGGATACGCGTCATAAATCCGCAAGGAATTGTTGTGAAACAGGATTTCTGTTCAGAAAATACACAGAGATGAGAAAGCAAAAAGGGGAGTTTACTAAGTGAAGTTAGTGCGTAGGTAATGGCCAGAACAGTCTTTCAAGTGGTGGCCTATTGGTGGAAGTACTTAGGTAAACCTATGTAGTAATTCGAGAGCCGAATGAACAGCGCTTATTGCCTGACAAAGCACAATACCTGCCATGGGCAATTGGTAGGTTGGGTACAATAATAAAATCTGTTGAAATTTAGTCCTCAGTCTGCCAAAGAAAACATAATTAAGCGTCGACTATAGCATAAGGTAGAATATGTTAGGGTGCCGCCACAACGAATACCATTTATTGTTAGTAGTTTGCGTCGTAATTTGGCCAACTTACTTGCAGATATCTGACATTAATTCTTCCGATTTGAATTCACAACTTTTTTGATTTGTGCATGAAATAATGAGCGTGTTTCTATGACATCAGCTTCCGATTTATTCTGCTTTTACTTGTACAAAAAGAGTCCGTCGACTTGTTAAGCATTTACTTTAGTCCTATTTCACGAGAAACTCATGAAGTTGTTCCATAGACCTACAGAACTAGGTATAAATTCACAGAGTTTTCAGTAACCTTGTGAGTAGTTTCCAATAGGTAAAGAGTGGTTTTTTGATGGCTAGTTGTACACATCAGCAGTTCAAGTTTCAGCCAACAGTTCTCTGAGTTTTATCTTTGAGTACATGTATGTACATACATGTGTATACATATAGATAAATTCACAAATCGAAAAGTGAATATGCAAAGACATAAATGAGTAAGTTTTTATGGACACCATGTGAAATCTCTGAAGTTTCAGGATATGCAAGAAATCTGCTCATCATACCAAGCAGTTTATACAGGATATTTATGACGGAACGATGTACAATAAAACGTTGACCTTCCATTGTGTTTCGACTTGCCACACAGTGCTACCCAGTCCATTAGGACGTACTCAACCGAAGGTAAGCACAACTTCCACGCGATTTATACCACAGGCCATTACACTAGAGAATCACAGGGAACACAAAGAGTGAAGTGCGGGTTTGTGCTGACTGTTTTGAGATGTAAGACCAAACTGGGGTCTTTTATACATGATTCGAATGCATTACATATATCGACTGGGGGTGAGGACACGTTTTTTGAAAGAGGCACTTGTTACCCTCTTGGATAAGTAACGCGAAAGTTGAAGTCAGAAATGTGGAAGGTGATACGGGTTCATTTTTATTTCATCAGGCGGAAGCTCAAATACAAAACAAACAGCCGAATATGTGGAAAGGAATTGCGTTGAGGACTTGCGAGAAGAAATTTATGGTCGAATACATGGAATGGCGAATGATGTTTCCCGGTTGTTCGTGAAAAAGAAGCGGGTTTGAATGTGATACTCCACCTTCAGCCTTTGGCTCAAAACCCTGACCCACAAGTTCAGGGACCCTGTCTGTAGCTTCTAACTAAAAAGTACCAACCACGAGATAACATTTTAAGTTTTTTTCTTCAGGATCCTTCCCTGAGCCTGTAAATTAATCGTCTGACCCAATTGACGGCAGGGGCTGGCCTGACCTGAGTTCCTGGGGAATAAGGCATTACTGTACCACTGCTAATGCAGCTGCACACATCATCTGCCTTCATAACAATCGGCTCTTTGGTCTTAAGAGTAGGCTGACTGAGTTGAGTAATACGCCGAATGTCGTGGTCAACGTTTTGGCGCATAACAATCGGCTCTTTGGTCTTAAGAGTTAGCTGACTGAGTTGCGTAATACGTCGGATGTTATTGTCAACGTTTTGGTAATCGGAGTATGTGGTTTTTCTAGTTGATATTTTCTAGCCCACAATTCCGCGGAGGAAGCCAGTATCCCTGCTTTCAAACTGATCTCTTGAAGGAATCGCCTTGCTACCATAACCCTCCCATCGCATAGGATTGTTCCACTTTCCTACAGATCGCCTCGAAGTACGACTTCTCCCTGTTCATCGTCGGGCTGTTCCAGTTTGGCTTATGGTTGGAACCGTAGGAACTGAGTTCCAGTCAGTATAGTCCACAGGATCATTGCGGCACTGAAGTCCGACCACCACGACAAACTGACGGCTTTAAATCGAGGCGTGACCGTGAAACTATCGAAGAAAGCCAAATAAGTAGAGAAAATTTTACATTCACCGATAATTGTGCCAATGTCAAACAAAGCCAATATTTGTTCCTAGCCAGCCATCATCATTTAGTGTTCTACTTTTCACTAAAATCTTCGGTGGATAGTGTGCAACAGAGTTTTTGGCTGCTGGAGTCATTCATTATCACTAAATTTGGGGTTTTCCCTAAAATTTCGAAAGATTTATAAAAGCATTACTGTCATATGCATCATATGTACGGTTCTTGCCAATAATGTGGAAATAATATCGGACCCTGGTTTTTTTCCCTTCTCATGCAATCTAGTAATGAGTTGATGCAGCACTCAGGCTTCATTTGGTCTTCCTACGGAAGTGATATTCCAGACAAGTGCTACAGACAAATTTAAATCACTCTTGAATCTGAGGAAGGTGTTAGGTTAGAAACAATAAATCAAGTTCACCTTTTGTGAAAATGTTCGTTTTGACGGGTAGACCGCTCACAAATATGGACCCATACTAGCATACTTCCTTGTTTTTGAGTGCATATTCAGCCCACTGTCGGAAGTACTCGATTGATGTTTAAGCGTTCGTTTTGAAAAATAATTCAATGTGAATGAATGTGAAGCACGTAACCACTTTACATTTCAAGGACAGGAAAGCATAAAACCTCAGGTCTGTCTGAAACAAACGCACTGTTCCGTGAGGATTACTTTGGACTCACTTGTGTCGGTTCACCTCCGATGTTTGTCGGAGACTCGAGAAGTAGGACTGACTAATATACGTGTCACTGACACCTGTCCTAATAATGACACCTGTCCCAATAACGACTCGGTAAGTTTCTTTTAAAAAAGCACCAGTTTGTCCTAAAATTTGTTGTCTACGTAAACAAATAACTACTGACATCTAAATTCATGGGACAAATCCTATTCAATTGTTTGTTTCTTGTCTGAAAAGATTAATTATTGGGTAGGGGAAAGCGAGCTAATCATATGTTGTTTACTGCTCATTCATCGCCAATAAGGTATGACGCATTTCAAAGCATGGCTTGACATTGCGGTGCATAGTGCTACTCGTCACCTTTTGGGCAAATTTACACAGTAAATGGTGGGCTTAACTAGTTTCCGGGCAGTTAGTTGCGCGCCCGGTAACTGAAAGGGCATGAATTTCGAACCCACTGGCAACCTATACCAGTTTTATGCTGTGCGAAACGTTATTTTGGCCAGTGATTCTTTTCTCCTTTTCACTCAACACTGAACAGTCAATTACCAAATCTCCCTCAAGTCAGATGTTCACTGACTTGATTTACAATTTGGTTTTGTGTACACATAACATAACAATGACTATATTGTGCTTTGAGCATGTGCCCCAGCCAATATCTCTGAGTACGATGGCGTCGAATATGATTTTTTATCACAAACCCTGTGTACGGGTATGGAGACTTTTGTAGGAATTAATAACAGAATAATGGTTGGTTGTTTATCAAGCAGGCCTGTCACTTTAGGCTTTGGAGTTCAACTATCTCTAGCAAACTTTTGGAACACGCTTACATCGCGGAGTAGAAAGCAGAGAGCGGATGGGTCACCCTCGTGGACGTAAATGTAACAGAAACTGTTAGTAAATGTCTGATGTATACAGCCCAGATCACTTGTTTTTATATTATCAGATGCTTTAGTCAAGAAAGTTTGATAATTTTAGGTCTCAACGGACGTGAAACTTATTCATATTTTGCCGGGAAATGCTAGCCCTTTGTATTCTCTCATCATACGCACCCAAGTGGGAAGTATCACAAATTCGGTAGGTAGTATTAGCTGAAGCTTTAGATCGATTTAGTTGAGTGTGGGCACGTTCTTCTTGTTTTAATTGTTTGTAATCGAAGAGTTACCCGAGGAGTCTCCACAAATTATGAACGTATGTTACCTAAGCTCATTTCTGCTTGTTTACATGATCTTCCATTGCTACCTCCAATCAACCTGGTGGGGGCAGGCGAATTGGTAAATTGGGGTAGGGTTACCGAAGTAGCCGCTTCCTGCCACACCAGCATCATCTTGCTTAACACACATCCCAAAGGCAACCACGGTACCCTGCTTAATAAAACAAGAAAACTACTTCCACAAATACGCTTATTTGCAAATCAAGTTGGTTTTTACGAGGGACTCAACAGAATCTCTTGTTTATGATTTTCTTCAATTGAATGTGCTGCACACAGGTCGCCTCATGTTTCCGTTGGCACGATATTCGAGATATCGCAATATATTTTCATGAAGGAAACTACTCACAAGGTTGCTGAAAACTCTTCGACAGCCCACCACCGGTTTCGTCTTTCTTGAGACCCATCAGATACGCGCAGTCCCCGAGTTTCAGTCACCTCATGTTCTACTTGAACTCAAATTGTACTGTTTTCGAGAAATACACTAATCTGCGAATCAGTTTGGTTTCCACGACAGACTCAACTGAAACTCTCGTTTATGATATTCTACAACTGAATGTGCCACACAAAGGCCGCCTCATGTTTCAGTAGGCACGATATTCGAGATATTGCAGTATATTTTCACAAAGGGAACTACTCACAAATTTGCTGAAAACTGTTTGAAAACTGTTTGTTAGAAACACCAGAAAGTTTCACAACGTTTGTTTATTATCATAAAAGGACAAATGTCATCACCTAACATGCGCGATTGTAAATAAACACATCTGTTGTGGCATGTGATGTTGCCCTTATCGGTTGGTTGCATGCACATTTGAGAGATGTTCCTCTGGACTTTGGTCACCTAAAATCCTTCGAAAACTTGTGTGTTTTCAACCTCCCAATCAGTTATTATTCAGACATTTTCGCTTGGCAAATAGTAAATTTCGAATCAATGCATCCAGCATTTTTCATCCGACTAAAACGGTGTGCCCTTTGCGATCGTCAGTTCTTACCGTTCTTTCTTTTTTGCGTACCGTTAAAAAGTTGATTCACTATTTTAGAAAGCTCTAAGAATTTCGTTAGTTTGTTTTATTAATACAAATTTGAACACAGGCCCTCAAAAGGATGAACTAATCGCATCAGTACCCTTTTGGAATCTCATGGGACTACGCACTAAGTCCAAGTTAAACGAATTTGTTCAAACACTGTGTTTTGTTCTTTTGCAAGTACAGATTGTTAACTTCTCAACAACTTTTAGTTTTGTCTTCTAAGTCGTTTTACTACTATGCCTTATAAATTAGCATCGACTGTGACCAAAAATACAAGTGGCGGGTTTCGAAAATATCTTAGTGACCTGCCTTATAAATTAGAGTGGCGGTTTTCGAAAATATCTTTAGTGAGCTTTACATCCGCCTGCCTATTTCGGTTACCATTACTTTAAGGGTGCTGAAACCTCACCATTTACAGGAAACTCAGGGGATGCTGAATGCCGATTCGCAATAGATAAATCTAAGTGAGGATACCAGATAACTGTGAGTTGTTTTGTTACGTGATTATAACGTGTCTCTCACAGTTACATCGAGCTTTTAATTGTGTTACTGACAACTTTTCAATGCCGCGCATCAAGTGTATCCGGGGTGAGGATAAATGTCTACGCTGGTCTGATAGCTAGCAGACCGTCCGGCGTTCAGTTATCCTCACGGAATAAGTAGTACGTAAACGTACCAAACTGAAGCCCGGGAACAATCCCAAAATGTTCATGAGTTGTTGTGAAATGAAATTATTTCGCGAAAGTAATTGAACCATAGGTTTTCTCAGAGTGGGAATTTAATATCTAGTCACACCTAAAATTACTCGTCTCTTCTAAGTTAATTCAAGCCACGGGTCAGGCATAGAAAGAAGTGTTTATGAGATGGCATGGTTTAAACTATTAAGCCAATTTTTCATGCACCCTCACGTTATAAACTGCACTTTCTGGAAGACAACTATATTCTTGCACGCTGCTACCATCTTCTGGTCAGTTTGTCGATTTCGCTGTGTCTGTTTGACGTTATACAATGCATATGACCCGTAAAGGCAGATATGCTCACTGCAAATCCTATGATAACAACGGTTGAGTTTTTCTTGTGCTTCTTGGAACACGTTGTTGCACACACGATGTGAAGATACTCGAGACACTCACTGCAAATCCTATGATAACAACGGTTGAGTTTTTTTTGTGCTTCTTGGAACACGTTGTTGCACACACGATGTGAAGATACCCGAGACAGTAAAAAACGGTGGTTCCCCCCCCCCCCCTGAGTGTCTATAATTCAGTTGACACTCGTCTTTACTAATTCTGAATCAACCTGCCCTTGGTATGCTCTAGTTGTCTCTCATTGAGCCGTTTACTAAAGACATTTATTCAAGCTGCACAAGGCCTACAAACTTTTCAAAGTTTGTGAGGAGAATTCTTCTTAAACATGAGGGCAACCAGTTACAACAGCGAGACAAGAGGCTGCTGAATTGTACGAGAAAAAGGACAGATTCGCCAGCAATCAGCCGGGTGAAAAACGTTTCATTTACCCTTTGATATTTTCCACCTTAGTTCAGAACAAAAGTCTCATGGGTAGGTAGACGGATTGATTATCTGTTCGATGGGTGATAGAAACTAATCGCCTCACATTGCCGATTTATGTATCGTAACGACATTTCTCCGTCCACTCTCCTTCTTTGTCTGATAGCGTCTCCTGGTAGACTTACTACACATGGACCTGCCACTGTTTTTTACACCGGTGTCCCATAACCAAGCCTGTGTATTCTGTCTGCTACTCATCCTGATAATCACCTCATTGTTGATGTTTACCGCTTCTTGGAGCATCACGACTGACTACGTAATGGCATTCCGTTCATGTCCCACTATGCGCCCCGTGCTAAACTTAACGCAAGTGGCCCGCAAGCTAAATCCCTGGTCCTTCTTGAACTTAGGAACTGGGCGCAACTGACATACTGTGGAACATTAAATTGGGTGACAAGTCATCACCAGAGGCACTTGAAAACTACTCATGCTGGTAAAGGCTTGCAGTGACAAGTGATTTTTGTTTGCCCGATTACAATGTCCAATGAAAACTACTCACTATGCAAAATTGGCTAGATGGGATTGGTGAAATGCGCTCAGAGTTACGCTGCTGATATACCGAAATGGTGTGGGATTATCTTAGACACTAAATAACGACAAGTATAATATTTAAAAACCTTTTTTGGTTCTTTTGAGCTTCATCACACCAGTTCTTTTGTTTCAAAGCCTGATGTTGTTAAAAGCAAAATTTTATGGCTACAAAAAAATACAGAAAATAGTTGGCAAACGTTACCCGTGGTGGGTGATGACTCGGATTGCTCACTTATGTTGATCCCTGGGGAGGATGATGGTTCTTTTTTCGCTGATGCACATAAAGTTTGATAACATTGCTTCGCTGACGAGCATAAAAATCAGCCACATGGTTAATAGAAGATAAGATTCGTTTTTGCCCTTTTGCGGTTTTAAGCAAGACAAAGAACCAAGAACTCATTTGACTCAAATGTTGTGTTCCAGCATACATCAGGTTCCATGCAAGCCATCTGAGATTATCGGTCATTTTTAAGAATTCGCACTTAGATAGCCTCGGTCGTCATCATTATGGGCAGCAATACACAGAGACGGTGCTTGGCGGTCCCAGACCTAACAGGACCCTAGACAGAGGGCAGAGGGAAATCGATGGGACACTGACTTGATGTAAAAGTTCCCTGTCGCTAAAGGAAACAACCAAGAGCGGGGGGTTTTCACTTTTCAAGTTTACTGAACAAAGCTTCAACAAGCGTCATTTCAAAACGAAAAGCAATCGGTGACTAACCAAACCTAATAAAGATATTTAAAGTAAGTCCAACACACAAATACGAACAATTACGGGCGAAGGAAAAAAGTGAGAATGAGCCTACCAGAGTTGTTGCATGCATGCCCGTATTTCTTGGCTTCCAACCACATGCAAATCAATCAGTGGACTCGACTTGAGAAATTCTGCACATTTCACCATACTTCAAAGAAGCCGCTTTGCCCCACGCGAATATGAAAAGCAACGTCAGTTGCACTATTTCTCTCTCTCCCTCATTTTCGTGCTGTTTGCTAGGTCGTCAAGCGTCGACTACACCGGAGGCTGTATTCTGTGATTTTTGACGTTAGCATTTTTCACAAATTAACCACCAAAACAGTGCTCGTTTATGCAGCTCTACTTTTAAATGAGATGTTATATTAGTGCATTGACTTAATTCAGGGGCTATCGAATGTTTTGAAGATGATCACCTTACGGAATTCGTCTAAGCACTCAAGAAATTGTGACCTAGGAACCGAATTCATTGAAAGCAATACACAACTGCGACATGTAAACCCCTAGGTCAATTGTTTGCGCCCCAATTCAAACACCACTTGCTTTTTAGTGGGTGACAATTATCCATCGAGTGACCTATGCTTCTTTGCCTAATTTGTTCGACACTTTGTTCCTGCCAAAACTAACCCGGATGAAGTCAATGACATCGACTGGTTTTATCCATCGTGCTGCATTTCCGTCCAGTCTCCGGGTTTAGTCTTCAAAACTTGGGTTGTCGTTTAAATAAATGTATTCGTAATAGCCTAAAGGAGGCTTGGAACTCATTAACATATGATAATTTTGATGGCCTGATCGTTACGGCTCCCCTCCCAGCAACGGCTGGAACAAGTCGATTGGCCCGCGTACGAACGGAAAAAACTTACACCCAAAATTTTCTTTCGTTCAAAGTACTCGTCTGTAATCTCAGATCAATGGACCTGTCAACAACAAAGTTCAACTCTGAAAACTCTCGAAAAATTCGCGAATTTTCATCTTCAACTCGAGGAGTTCGGAAACTTTGTTGAACTCTTATTCAGTATTCCCATGATCAAACGCAGTTTTTTTCGCAATCAAGAGCTTGTGGCGTACGGTTTTCGGGTCCTAGAAAGTCCTTTAGGCGCTCATGATGACTTTCGGATACGCGATGGGGATTCTACTTGCGTTTGTTATTTACAATGGAGGCACAAACTTTCTCTTTCCGTATCTCTAATGAAGCTTTATCATGATGTCAGGCATTCACAGCTGCTGACTACAATTCAGGTGAGATGTGGTTTTTGCAAAAGCAAAAAGTTGCAAAGAATTTAAACAGGATTATCATACTTGTTCTAAAAGTTTGCATCAATGGATCCGATTGGGTTTTGATTGAAGTGTGCAATTTTCACCAGAGCAGGCATTGAAGGATCCAACGGATTGATAGATGCATTCAAATTTGAAAAGTACCATTTTCTGTTAACTTCGTTACGTATCAGTCAGGAGGGTTGTCATCGTTTTTTTCAGTCACATGTTTCTTCTCCCATTGCGACGTCTTTTCTTTCGTTTTTGTTAAAAGCTGAGTACGACTGAATATGGAACCCCTTCAACGTAGCCGAATAATTTAGGTTACCACCAAACACAAAAGTCGGTCCTGATTGAGTTTCAGTAGTGATAATCTTGAGCACAAAGCTAAGAAGTAAAGACCGGAACCTAAATTTTGTTGTGCCTATGAATCCGAAACTTATTACTCTAAATAATTTTTCTGAACCTTCATGAGGCTTTTTCTTAACTGCTTCTGGGATGATTAACTGCGGCCACCGTAACGTTTGTCTCCATTTTGATTCCGGAGAAAAAGGTTGATTGAAATATTGCCCCTTGTGGCACATCTCATCCAATCAGTTGATGAGTATATGAAACCATGACTGTAATAAGATTGCGATCGTTTGTATTAAAGCAATCTATTCGAAGAACCGGTGGACCAATACTTCTAGTTTGGTATTTTTAATTGATAGCTGGGGTATTTCACTGTCGAACCTCTCCGTGATGGCTGACACTTAGAAGGTTACGAGCTGCTCATTAGTCCTGAGTTTCATCCTGAAAATCAATCCTCAGCCTGAAATGGGTTTGCTTTTATTTTTAAGACTTCTTATTTCGGTGTTAATCGGTCGCGAGCCGCGATCTAGACAGACCGCATTTCCACCCAGTGCTACGGTTCACCTGAATTCAAATCACATCAGACATTTTGCATCCATCCTTTTTAATAGCTTCGCCTCGTTGACAAGAGTGCTTGATGTTTAGTCTTATTTGTTGTCTATGGAAAACCTAATCTTGGTATCTTGGGTCGCGATAACTACTATAAAAGTTTCTAAAGTGCAGGTGATTGGCATACAAACTGAGTGGTCACCAAACAAATTTAGCGAGTGCGCTTGCTAAAAAATAGCTGCTGATCACAGCCACAAATGTTCCGCTAGCACAGTTTGGCCGCGAATGGCTTGTCAACACCATGTGCTGCTCACTAAAGGGGCTACATATTTTGTTCCAACCTTAATAAGAGCAAGTAATTTTATTGCCCCGACAAATTTTAAACGGGTAGAAGATTAAAGTCAAATAACCTGTTCGGAGCCGCTCCGGGCGACTCGTTGACTTCATTCAACCAATCAGAGGCACACTTCAGTTTAAATCCAGAAGAATTAGACCCCTGCCAAAATGCAGCTGTTTTGTGTAGCTCGGAATGGATCAACCATCTGTTTTGTGTAGCTCGGAATGGATCAATCAACCGGGAATTCAAAATAGTAGTTGACCCACCTAACAAACGTCACAGGTTCATATCTCTCGAGCTTCCAGAAAGTTCGGAAAAAGCACTTGGGTTTTCATATCGAGCAAATTACTACTGGAGAAAGAATTCCAAAGGCAGAAGTATAATGGTTTTATTTTAACATTCTGGATCCCGAGAAGCTACTCACGATTACAAGAGTGATCGCCGTTCATCTACTCCTGCTTATTCACAAAGTAGATATTATTTCAGATATATTTGGAAAACCATCGGTGCCAAATATTTTCCAATTTGATTGAAAAAGTCTACAAACCATATGTTCGGAAACTGTTTTTTGTTTGTTTTAGAATGTGCATCAAAATAATTTGGAAATTTGACTCTTGGTAAATAGTCGAAATCTTCAAGATGGAAAAACTCACAGAAGCTCCAGTTCTATGGCTGTTAACGGTCTTCAGCGCACAGGCTACACTACTTATAAACTATCTGAATTCGCTAATTTCGTGACCATCACTTGGTCTCACACCCAGATATTGCACATGAAAGCGAAACAATCAAATCGTGCTTCTAAACAAGACGAACTTACGGTTGCCTGCTTTCCCAGGGTCAGCTAATTCTGCTTAGCCAACCAGGTTAGGGAGTCGAAAAAAATGCCGTACGGTTACAATTATATGACTCATGAAAGTCATGGAACCATAAAAATCATAGAGTCCACGGGCTTTCAATTCTCAAATTTCATTTGAGGGTGGTGTCAGTTAGTTGAAAAATTTAGCTCACTGAGTTGTGCGTCAAGCCTTTGCTTGAAACTTACCTTAGATGGAGCAGATATTTTCGAATTGACAGTAATTCAGAAGCATTCAACGGAGATGGAGAAAAGTTGCTGTGTCAGTCGAGGCAACTGTGCTGCTGCTCTGCAGTCATAGTGGAGAGCCACGGGTTATTTTTTAAAATCAGTGATAGCAATTAATATACGGGTGCTAAGAGGTAGTAAGGACATACAGGCTGACTATGCAGTCATTTTTCAATTTTTTCAGGAGCCGAACTTAGGTTTGGGGCTCTGAGTCATTCACCGTAAGATAATGCAAGCCTCGAATGAGTTTAGTGGCCTTCCTTTGAACCTGCTCCGGAGTAATCTGGTCAGTCTGGAGCCATAGGCCTTCGGTTCAAATGCGTACCTCATGCAAGGCTCTGATGTACGTAGATGGTAGTAACGTTCTGGGGCGCGCAAAGAACCCACAGGTGCTTGGTCGTCGGGCTATCAGCTGGTGCCCGGGGTCACAGGAATGTCTCCGAATGATTTGGTGTGTGAAAGAGGCATTTTTCAGAATTAAAGGACAAAAGGTTATCGCCAAAACATTGACTGGTTTTCCGAAGTACCCTATCGTCCGAAGACAAACAGATGCATCTTCAATTCTAGATGCTTATTACAATTAATTTAAACTCCGATTTAAAGATGACGGCCAGATTACCTAATAAAGCATCTAATAATATTGGGACAGTATTGGGTTCAGTGCCTAATCTTACGATGCACCGTAGAGGATGGGACCCGTTACTTGATTGCTGGTATTTTCCCAACCATGGCAAAGCACAAGTGTTCTGTTATTGGTCGGTAAGTTTTATACACAACCGTATTTCTGAGACGAACCTCGAGGACAGCAGCACATTCAGTTGCCTGAGAACATCACAAACGAAAGATTCAGCTGGGTTCCAGGTGAGTTTCTCGAAAAAACAAATTAGTTTGCAAATAAGTGTATATTCGCGAACGTGGAGGAAGTTCAGTGAGCCGCGTACTACCACTGTTTCTCAGAAGGGGCAAAACAGTTGCATAATGACTGTCAACATTTCCACATGCAATGGCTTCGTTTAGAGGACAAAAAAGTTCACTTAGAAACTGCCAAATATCTTCATAATATCAAACAAATACGAGTCGCCCAGGAGGAAGCTTAACCCACACGATGAGGGAAATTTCCAACGTACACGTGGTTAACAGGTTGACCAGTCGACACACGATCACGTGATGCATACCGCATGACTGTAGGATGGATGGTACTATATCTAAGTTCGACTAAGTTCGACAAAGTTTGACTAAGTTCGACTTAATCACCAGCGGTTCAGTTGACCAGTCGACACACGATCGCGTGATGCATACCGCATGACTGTAGGATGGATGGTACTATATCTAAGTTCGACTAAGTTCGACTAAGTTTGACCAAGTTCGACTTAATCACCCAGCGGTTAAGCTCCTTGACCAGTTACGTGTTTGAACTACCAACTGGGAAGTCGCTGGCTGGAAAACCTGCGGTTTCACGATAAGATCTCTATTTGAATCCTATTTTCTTGAAGTTTTGTCAGCGAATCGCTACTGCAAAGTTCTTTATTGGCTAGCATTTCCTGTGGGAGTAAAGTCTTCCTAATCAGCTGTTCGATCGCTTTTCATTCATTGGTTTGTTTGGCTGTATGCCTCAAATTTTCGGAATTCATTAGCGTGCGCACAGCAATAAACAAGACACAGCATTTTGAGGACTAATTGGCGGAACGTGACTCGCGAAAGCTTATTAGTTTGATAGTGGAAATTATCTCGGCGATTCGTCGAGCGTAAACTTCACTGAGGTGCTCTCGCGAATGCCTGCAATTAGAGCAATTAACTTTACATAATAACTGGTCTGTTCACCAGAGTAAAAGAGTTTTTTAAAAAAAACTTTCACTCAACGAACGTGATATAATCAAGGGTACCACGCTCATCAATAGAGTATATGTTATCCCACAGTTTATCTCTGAACAACACGTTTAAGTTTTTTGGATCAGGGACTGTGACGAACTGAAGGACACCAAATATGGCTCAAGTACGGATCGTTAGATATAGTAGACCTTTCGGTTGCTGTCAAATGTTTTTCTTTTAATGTTTCCAGTATCTGAGTTACGTTTTATCCATGATGCCCCATTTCCCAAGAAGATACACTGGGCTCAATCAGAACTTGGTTGTTTTCGCCGGCGTTCCATTTTGATGACACTGTAAAGAAAGCTGTGTCTAGAAGTATGTTTATCTTGGATTGCACACTTGATGGCTGTCGGGCCACTGTCAGTTTGAGGCCTCTCATCTTGGAAACTTCAGGTGTATTGGGGCACAGTGCGTAATGGATACTGAAAAACATTTCAGAGCCTATGGTTTACTGTATAATGAGATAACAGCTTGGAGCTCAACTTTACAAGTAAAACATTTGCGGTTACCCTTCTATTTTACAACTTAGGGTTGGTAAGTATTTTTTTAACTCAAAGTGCATACAAAAAGAGTGATCCGGTCAAGTAACTGCGTGATCTGAATCCCGTGATTAAAGGACGAATCACTCTGATTAGCCACTGGAAGCGTCTTACATCGGTATTCAAATAATGACTGTGACTTTAAATAAGCACTCGTCTGTAACATTCTTCCAGTGCCAAGTAGCCATGCTACCCGAATGAAGCACGAGGGCTGAGATACTGTCAAATTGCCCAAGCCTAGGCAAGTGAACTCGAGAGGCAGAGGTCGGGTTTGAACTACGGACCTTCCTGTGAGTAAATTTGCGCTCTAACCACTTGAACCATCTGTGTGTTCCAATATCCTGGTCTATTCGTGGGATTCGCACTGCCGGCGATTGAGAATACATATGAATTACCTGACGTTGTGAGAAAAAAACGACTTCCTAATAGTTAATGGTACTGAACTCCATAATTCAGCAGTAGGTTAATAGCGGGTCCTGGTGAAAAGAAGAAGGTCTCCGCTGCGAAGTTATTTATTAGAAACTGCCAACTGACCAGTTAAAGACTATTGGACAGGGAACTAAAACTCTCATTTGCATCTTATTTACAAAAACTGGATATCTATCTTCTCCTGAACTCGTCTTCTTGGAATTTCCTGGATATTCATTGGCTTCGATCATTCGTTGCTCAACTCCAAGCAAATGCTACAAAGCGACTCCCAACAGATCTCCCTTTTCAAGAGACGCAAAGCGAATTTACAAGAACAAAACATACTACTCAAGTGCCTTCCCATCAGTAGTACCACCGTTGCACTGGTATTAACAGCCTCAAGTCAATAAACATAACATAAGAATGCAGCTAATAGCCTTCAGACATAAACTTCTCCCAATGCCACATCACGGAACACTTTAAGCTAGATTGTTCCTACACTTAGTATTTGTATGTGCAACCGGCAGAAGCCACTGGTGTAGCCACACAACTAGAGATTCCCTTTTGTGTGTGATGTTGATCTCTCGCCTCACAAATTTCCGAGAAGTGTTCTGCTGGCAATCCTCAGCAACAGTAAAGTAGATACATTGATCTTCGGCTTCTCACCGCATCCTGACAATAATCCCCCATTTTTTAAGTGTAAGGCTTAATTAACGCTCTTTATCAGATAAAAGTGACTCTTCTTATTCAAAAACTCTCTTAGCTAAGCCTTTACAAACTCCAACTATAGTGTAGTTATTCTAGAAATTGCACTTAGCAGACCCTACCCTAGCCACTCCTCTAGTCGTTCTGCATTCTTTCAGTTCAACTGTCATCAAAAAATGATTTTAGTAAAAAAGATTTTTTGAGGTTCGTCCTATCGGAATCAATAACATGTCAGTTACTTTGACAGCAATGCGCGGATGGTCATCGGTCATCTATTGTCTCACTAGGTACAGTTGAATATAAGGTTAGTTTTTATTGAAGCCATAATAGCGCCTTTAGTCATCAAAAACTTACACAATGGTGTGGATTTCTCGTGATATCTTCCCTTACAGGGGGATTAAATTACAACCCTTTCTCACCGCGATCTGCATAATAGCAACTTCAGCTGCAAAATTCATCATGATTGTCTTCTAATAAGTCAGACAGTTAAAACCCACAGTAGTGGATAGGTGGACCCAGATGTATCATTCCGATTTGGTCTTGAATCATTTGTTGTTTACGTAGAATGAATCTTAGTCCCAGAAACACAAGATTAGAAGCCCCAACGTGCCTAAGTTGGCTCCGAAACTATTCTTAATGAGCTACGTTTCAGCATCCGTTCTTCCACGAATGACTTGTAGTGGCGTTTCAAATAACCAGGGTGGAATAGAATGTTTCATCACTTATGCGAGCTTTCAAGTTGATTATAAATCGATAAAAGGATTATAAAAGGATTTGTACATTTCAGTGTAATGCTTGTGGAGTATGGTTTTGAATAAATGTACCGAAATTCCCGAATTTCCAATCTTCTTCGAAAAATATTGGACGGAGCTGAACAACTTGTCATGATACTGTATTGTAGCCAAACAGTTCTTGTTTAATCATGAATGTGGTTGGATTCTCTTTATTCGAAATATAAACTTTTGTAGGATTTTCTCATTAAAGCTAAAAACTTACGCTTTTTTGGGATGAAAAAAGATAATTAATTTTACAGGACGCCTCAGTTTTATTTCAAAACACAGTTCCACTCAAACTCGTTTGTAAACAGAATTTTACTGCCCCGTGCCTCCTTCCTACGCACTGGAGTGGAAATTTTTTGTCCGTTTGTTTTCACTTGTTCTAGGTCCGTTTCATACATTTTCACACCGAAACTGTGAAGATGAGGGGCCAGTTAACGTCGCTATTTGTTCTTTGGGTATCTTTGGTTTTCCCCTTCTGCTCTGTTCACTCATGCTGAAATTGTGTCGGCTGGTCGCCGTTATATTTAGCCTAATAAACGCTCACATAATGGCCTCAAAACCAGAAGCGTTATCAATCTGGCCTCTTGTATATTTGTTATCGCGCACGTTACGCCTCAAGTTTCTCAAGACATGTACACCGTATCTAGGTAAAATATGTCAGATAACTAACTCAACCTTGCAATTAGGACCACCGGGCATTTACGGAGATAAGTCCCAGATAATATGTGAGAGCAGACATTTGGAGGTCTCATTTCAATTCTGTGGCTTTGTTTATTGCTCAAATTGATTGCAGCTTGCTTAGCAAGCTATTGTTCATCGAAATCTGGAAAAGTGAGAGTCTATTCTAGTTTGGATGCAACAAAACTAGAATATTGGACAAAAACGTCTTACTGAAGTTCAGATGATCACTTTAAATGAAGTGCTTTACCTTCAAAATAAAAGAACATACAGAAAGCTGTAAAGGACTACCACGTAGGTTACAGGCAACGGGGATATTCCGCATCGTTGTTTAATGACAATGGGATTCCACTCAGACAATGGGAATTGAATTTATTGGGTTTTTGTGATGAAAGTTCTCGCCGTTATTCCTTCAGAAATTTTGCGTATTCTCGTAAGTAATGACCAGTGATCTATAAGATTAATAAAAGGGATTCGTCTATTATTCATCACGAAGAGAAACCGTTTGTTGGGACATCGGTGAAGCCCAAGAAAACACGCTTAATAAAGTTAGATATTTAACACAAAAGCCCAAAATCGGGATCAAATGTTTCTTAAATCCGTTTCACAATCTGTCATCATAGCGTACTGGTAGTCGCTGTGTCTGCACCCAGCATTGTTCTTGCTACCAGACTGCGCTACATAAACATTGACGGGACTGTTGATTCAAGGGAATGTTCAGAAACCCGGTGAGGGCTTTGATTTTTGTTTGCATGCTGGAATAAGACATGCCCTAACCACTTTCTGTACCCGTAATTCGTGGATTTTCATGGCGCTGTTCTATAGCTAATCAGATGCGTGCAATAAAAATTGGTTGTAAAAGTCACCTATTAGTTTATCGACTACGTGTAAGTGAAGTCCTTCAAGTCTATCTCCAAGAAATAATCTCTGATTTTCCTGCCAAATCAATGGTGGGCGGTCACAGAAACGAGACAAAAACAAATCATTTTATTTATTTTGAATAGCAGCGGATAGCTCGTTTCGATGTGCTACTTATGCATTTTGGTTTTGTAGAAGATGTTCTTTATGTTGTTGTGCACGGGGAGCCCAAAATTCCGCCGTGTCTTGAAAGTGGCAGTGCATTTCTGGCTTTCTTACAGTAGTTTACAGTTAGCCCAGAGGAAGATTAATTCACGGAATGAATAAAAAATCGCCATGCAAACAGCCAATTACCACATGATGTGGTTTCCATAACCAAAAGGTGAATGGAGTCGTATCTTGTCTGAGTGGGATTTAATCTCACTGCTATTCAGCCAATTATGGCCCAACGAGTATGTGTTCAGGCTATTAAGCAAGAGGTTGCAAACTCGAAACATCACGGTATTTCCTGAGATACACACTGTGATGATTCACATTAAAAATGAAACTGTTGTATGGTGCATCAAGCATTTTTAAGATTGTATGACTTTAGTGCAGGACAAAGCTTTCACTAAAATTTCCTAACGCTATCTGTATACAGCCCTCTATTTTTCCTTTAACAATAATAGTGGTATTAGGATCCAAGCTGCAGTTCCCATTTATGTACGCCCAATCCGATATATTATCCTGGTGTTGTGTATCAAAATTATTATTTCAGTTTTGGACATCCCTTTAAAGATTCTCTAAGTCGGTTGACCAGAAGGGGGTGTAAAAGTCTATTGGCCATCCCTCTTTTCAGTTATTAGCTGCTAAAAATCTACAGATCCCGAAAAGGCCAGCTGCTTTATTATCTAGAATAAATTTGACACGTTATCAAGCAAAATAACCCACCTCTCAACCTCACCTTCGTGGTTGGAATAGGGAGGCATTGAAACGGTTCAGAAAAGACCACTTGGCGCTTACAACGTTTTTGTGACTGTCGAAAGTGGAACTGTTTGGTGTGAAAAATTTTCTCCAATTACTTTCATCCACAGGGAGGATTGGTGTCATTATTGCCCGAACTAAATCTTCACTCTTTATTAATTTCTGGAACAGCATCCTAGTCTATTTTTATCTGTTTCTGGGAATCCACCAACTTAAGTCTTAAACGTTCCTGTGATTTAGTCTTCTCCATCATATCACGAGTAATAACACAACACGTGTTATTATCATTCTTTTTTTTCCTGCTTAAGGTATGCGGAACTTTTTTCTTATCTCCATTTTATCGTCACTAGAGACTGTACATTTGTTGTTTTTTTTTTCTGTCTGGGTTAATTCTCGAAGTGACCCCACTTTATTAACAGTCGTGCTTGTTTTATGGCTTAAACACACGCCCGTTTACACTGTCCCTTTCGCAAAAAATATAGGAGTAGCTGATTGTTTGTAAACACTGTTGGCTTAAGAGACAGCGCTGTCCACACCAACCTTCATAATTTCTCCCACTTTCTCAAACTACCTTGAAAACCCAGACGGCTATTGCAAGTATCGTTTGTGATGGTACTGTCTGATCAAACCAACCATGACCTGACCGAAAGGTGTTCCTCAATTTATCTAAACCGGACCGATATGTTACGGCTGACAGTATACAAGGCACAGGGCGTTTGTCCTACCTAATATGACGGAGAATTAACGGCAAAATGGTTCCCAAGGCAGGTCTCGTCTGGAAATATGGATACTTTCGAACATCCTCGTGGCGATACGTTCAATCGCTCGAATTGACCTTATTTTTTTATATTTTTTTAAAAAAAACTTTTCCAAAGTTCTTACACACATTCTGTTGTGTGAAATGTTCTGTATGAGATTCGCGAGCTTTCATCTGTGATTCGCTTGATCCACATAAGTGGAATTTCGTCTTTTGGCAGTCAAACCTAAGAAACTAGACTACTTGGGAGGATATAAAATTGCCAATTTAAAGAATAAACTCCCGCAGCAAAAACTTTCGAGACCATTCCTGAATTTCCGACCTCCGTTTTCAGTTATTAGCTGCTAAAAATCTACAGATCCCGAAAAGGCCAGCTGCTTTATTATCTAGAATAAATTTGACACGTTATCAAGCAAAATAACCCACCTCTCAACCTCACCTTCGTGGTTGGAATAGGGAGGCATTGAAACGGTTCAGAAAAGACCACTTGGCGCTTACAACGTTTTTGTGACTGTCGAAAGTGGAAATGTTTGGTGTGTAAAATTTTCTCCAGTTACTTTCATCCGCAGGGAGGATTGGTGTCCTTATTGCCCGAAATAAATCTTCACTCTTTACAAATTTCTGGAACAGCATCCTAATCTATTTTTATGTTTCTGGGAATCCACCAACTTAAGTCTTAAACTGTCCTGTGATTTGGTCTTCTCCATCATATCACGATTATAGTAATAACACGTGTTATTATCAGCCTTTTTTTGCTGCTAAAGGTATGCAGAACGTTTTTCTTATCTCCATTTTAGCGTCACTAGAGACTGTACATTTGATTATTTTTTCTGTCTGGGTTAATTCTCGAAGTGACCCCACTTTATTAACAGTCGTGCTTGTTTTATGGCTTAAACACACGCCCGTTTACACTGTCCCTTTCGCAAAAAATATAAGGGTAGCTGATTGTTTGTAAACACTGTCGGCTTAAGAGACAGGGCTGTCCACACCAACCTTCATAATTTTTCCCACTTCCTCATCCTACCTTGAAAACCCAGACGGCCATTGCAAGTATCGTTTTTGATGGTACTGTCTGATCAAACCAACCATGACCTGACCGAAAGATGTTCCTCAATTTATCTAAACCGTACCGATATATTACGGTGTACAGTATACAAGTCACAGGGCGTTTGTCCTACCAAATATGACGCAGAATTAACGGCAAAATGGTTTCCAAGGCAGATCTTGTCTGAAAATATGGATACATTCAAACAACCTCGTGGCGATACGGGCAATCGTTCAAATTGATCTTGAATTTCAACATCCATTTAAAAATAACTTTTTTCCAAGTTTTTTCACACCCCTATTGTTGTGTGAAATGTTTTGTATGGGATTTGTGACCCGTCATCTGTAATTCGCTTGATCCACAAAAGTGGAATTTCGTCTTTTGGCAGTTAAACCTAAGAAACTAGGCTACTTGGGGGGATATGAAATTGTCAATTCAAAGAACAAACTCTTGCGGCAAAAAATATCGAATCAATTCCTGAATTCCCGACCTCCGCAAGGCTTTTAAAAAAAGAATAAACAACAGACCAACGAGCCTAATTTCGATTCTACAGATATAAATTCCAGACATTTTTTCAAGGCGTCAATTTCGCACACCGAATTTACGTTCCACCGAGGGATTTTCTAGTCCAACAGCGATAGTGCTCGATCCATCTGTCGGGTTTTGATAATGTCCCCACTTTCCTTCATCAGTCTTTCACCATTTTCTCTTTGTAAATCTTTGAATCTGTCCCGTCCGTGTATCTTCTATAAATAAATAAAAATCGATTTTTAGCGCAGTATATGAGCCATGTAAACGTCAAATAATTGTTGTGATGACCTCATCACGAAAAATATGATTGTTTTTTTAAGTTTATGGATGTTCACCATCTAACTTAGCGCTTTCTCAACACTTGGGTTATTTCTTTAACGATCGCATATTTCTATGGATTCTACCCCTTCTGTTTCAGTTTTCGAGCTGGTTGAAATTTTGTGTACATTTTTTATAGCTCTAACAACTTTCAAATAATTCTTTAAGATACTAAATGCAAATTACCATCAAAAATCTCTATTTTATTTTAGGAAGGAAGCATAAATTTTACACCTTCTTGTGTCAAACATGCCCACAATCTATGATGAAAAGTGAACCTCATTTTGAAGACCTATTAAGGTCAAGATCGTGTACCCTGATTTCTTTTCCTCACGTGATGCATACAAAGTATTCAAGAAGTTATTGAAGCACGGTGCACCTTGTTCTGGCAGATTTGCTTAGTGCCCACTTGAATTTCCATTCGGTATTTTTTGGGTAATATCTGTAATATTTTATTATCGTCCGACCAATCAGTTCTGACCCTTCGTGTGTCATTATCACTTTATATTTTATTTGGACGATATGTCAATCTTGATGCCGAAATCCGAATTTTAGTTGGTGCTGTTTTTCTCGTCTGTTTTTTGCAGAATCTCTTCTGCTACTTCACAGCCGTTTATATTATTCATATGTTAATACTTATATATTGATACTGCTATAAGGATACTACTCTGATGGAAACAATTTGGTGAATATCTCGGCAGTCGGAGGATGAAATTATTTGAAGTGAAAGCAGTTGGCATTATACTCCTCGTTCCGTGCAAACTTACGCCACCACGGGATAAGCATGAAACCTTAAGTACGTGTAACAAAAATTCCAGAAAGTAACTCAGCAGCATTTTCCGCACTACAAACTGAAAGCAATTTTATTCAATGTACGTCGGGTATAATCAGAGTTAGTAGATGTGCCGTTTGTCGATTCTCCACAAGCCACGTTGTTCTCAGACAGACAGGCAAGATGACTCTTGATATGAGCTGCGTCTCGGTCTCATCCAGGTACCGAAACTTTGCGGCTGGTTGGTTGTTGCTATAGATGTGAGGCCTCACCTTTGGGAACATCTTCTGTCTACCAAGGTGAGAACAACGACAAAGCAGCTTCCATGTTTGGTCCAACCTACCGTAGCATAGGCTGCATCTGGGTTTCATTCGGGTACAGAAAGTTTTGCGGACGCGTTAGACGGCTGGTTGGCTGCCGTTACAGATGTGAGGCCTCATCTCTGAGAACGTCTTCTGTCTACCTAGGTTAGGACAACGACAAATTCCCTTGTCTGTTTAGTCGCATAGTAGCATCGACCGCCGACATTCACTTCTGTTTACCAAAAACTCCATCTAGTGCAACAAATTACGTGTATTATGAATCTACTACGTGGACCGAACACTCAGTTAAAGATTTTGATTTTTATCGCCGTATTGTTATCCGAGATGCATAGGGAGCCTATGAAAACGTCTGTTTATGTTCACCTAAAACATTATGGAAACAGACCTGAACCGATATGTCACTGAGCATTGTTCCGATAGCTTTTGGAATCTGTAAAGCACCGACTACCCCAACTCATATTGCAATCAACGTGAGTGCCACTGTTTTTCCGATACATCGAGAGACTGGAAAGCGAATGAGCTTGTTGTAACTCAGATTTGATCTTGACAAGCACCCGTACACTTGACTGCGTTAGTTTGTACCGATTTCTACGAGTTTCGGATGCCGGTCGTGTAGAAACGTCCACCGTCTTCTTAAACCAACTGTCGAACTCGTTCAGTCTGAGCGAGCCCTATCAGCGCCGACATCTTGACTGTGATTTGACTGGCTGGTATATATATATTCTATGGATTCCCCGAGTAAAGAGGCTATGGACAGCTGTCCACATGTTGAAACCCTATCTGGCTTAATTTGGTCACTGCTGAGCATATTGGTCTCAGCGTTGGAACGCCTCATCATAAATAAACAAGTCTGCCACAAAAATTGAATTTCCTGTGAGCAGAGAGCTAGCAATATGACTGTAGATGGCGTACTCACGGGACGGACACCAGTAATCGTGCTTCAGGTGTTTCCTGGCGCGTGCACGAGTCCCAATGGATTTCAAATCGCTTGCTCTCTGTTCTTGATACGAGGCGCTTTGTTCCCGTACGATTCAGTTAACCAGGCGCTTACCTGTGGTTGAAACGTAGCTTATGTGGGAGTTCATAGGAGCTGTTTCAGCTAATCTGCAGGGGAGACCTAAAAGGCTTTCGTAAATGAGCTAATCGGAGTATCATTAGAGTCCCAATATGAGGACCACCGCCCGGACAATAAAGTGAAGTGTATAGTTTTGTATATAGTCAGCAACGGCTCACTTGATGTTCTTCCTCTTTACCCATATCTTTTATTGGATCCACTCATTTCGACTGAGCTTAGATACTCTCAGTTGATGAAGTACTATTATATATTCCTACCTTGGGCGCCACTGAGCCGCTGGACCAGATGAACTTCCTCCAGCGTTTTTTAAACTTTGACGAGGTTCTCTGTGTTTCTGTTTGTACACACAGTTTACACTTGTTTGCGGAAAACTACTTAAGTTGGTGCGGTTGTGGCCATACCCAATAAACGCATCCAAACAGATATTTTCACAAAGTTTCCCACTTGTCTTCTCATGGTACAGGCTTCACTCATGTTTTAACGCATAACGTTTGCACTTGAGAAGCAACCTCGAGAGCGTTAAGCACGATTTCCACCTGTGAAGAGGGCTCGTTATTCACATTTTTACATTAAACTAAGTCGCTAGATAGCGCTATATATAACTCCGACCAGCCACCCTGGTTTTCCTCCCATTTATAACTAAATGGGCTATCCATAAAATATGCATGAATTTTTCAGACGTTATTTTTGCTTTTTATTCGATATCTCTCGTTGGGTTACAACATGCTTTGAACTACCTTTTCGCTCCGTTGTGCCATTGACCCTGTCATGGTGTTCAAATTCTAAGGAGTCATGAATATTTGTGTCAAACCTACATCTGGGGGGTGACCAATAGAATTCGGTTATGCGGAAAATGTCGTCTTATTGTGTGACGATGAATTGTCCCAGCGAAGATGATCCTCCTTTTCGGCACGCATTTTAAGCCTTCAGAATGCAAAGTCCTAGTTCAAGCTTTGCTGCCCTCTTGTGCTTCCATGAAGGGGTTAAGCTTTCCTACCGGTTCATTTATCCTGACAGCCACATAGACCGTGCTGGTACTGTGACAAATGAATAAAGTGCGCGGATAATCACGATGTGAACGGTGTTTGTCAACTTATCCCTTATAGTCTAACCCGAATTTCTTCTAAGGTAAAGGGTCTTGTATACAGGGCTAATAAAAACTGGCCTTACTCCATGGTTGCGAGGCCTGGCCCTTTAGATTCGAGGACATTGGATGACACCGAATGTTTGTCCATGAGTGTCTCCGCAGCATTCCTATAGTGAGCTGGTCACACTGAGTAGGCAACGAAGTTGCACGTAGGCAGGTACTTCTAAACCATTCCCGTTCGTTAAATCAACGTTTAAACGTTCCAAAATGAGTTGGTTGAGGCAGATCTTACCTATGCGTAGCCAACATCTACCGAAGAAGGCGCAATTTTATGTTCCAAGCGATTGTTCGTGAAAGGTCCGGGAAAGACACCGCATGATAAGGCAACGGGAAATGAAAAGGTTGCTGTTCAATTGTAGGATCTTCGCGTCTTCTTGACTGCGACCCACAGTGTTCTGCTTTCGGATTGTTCAAGACATAAAGTGCATAAAAAGCGTGTTGTTATTTTTTAGCCGGACTCTTGAACTAACTTTAGCCTGTCGCCGTTATCTGGAACTGTTTTGGGTGAGGTTCACAAAGCATGTTGTTTGGACTCCGTTGATAGCGCTTTCTTTCGACTTTAGGATCAAATGTGGTTATTTCCCTATTGGTGGAAGTTGGAGACACATTATTCTAGGTCGATTGCCTAAAACACATAAGGCTTCTTGGCACGAAGTCCCCGTCTTGGCCTTTTCTTTCTGCTCTGTAATTAGGCTTCCTTCCCCATGGTTGTATGCAACTAGGCATCGATATATTTTACCTGTGTTTTACAGTCAGCAGTAAAGATGAAGCACAACACTCAGGAAAATACTTTTCATACTAGCATTTATCTCAGTCAAAGGCCATATCCGATGACAACTGTTACACCCGATTCAAACATTGCCACGTATCCGATTGGTCTTAATGCGTCACCCCACAAAATAGGTGACTTATTGCACAAAAGCCTGCTCAACGTCCACTAATCTTACATTACGTTAGTGAGTTAGAACAAATTGGGCTGTTTCACGTAACCGCGAAATTTTCCCAACACAAAATAGGTGACTTATTGCACAAAAGGCTGCTCAACGTCCACTAATCTTACCTTACGTTAGTGAGTTAGAACATATTGGGTTGTTTCACGTAACCGCGAAATTTTCTGGGTTACATTTTTGCTAGATAACTCAATGTTGGAGCTCTCGGGAAACTTGCCTTTGTACGAAGAGAACAAAGAACATATTTATTTGCTCAATCTTTACTCAACCTTATGATATAAAATTTTACAATGTGGCCGCACTAAGCAACCGATTTGGAAGGTTGTTTTTAGTTCTCATGTTCTACTTTTATCTGGTAGTAAGCATATGACAACTTTTGGACACATCAAAGCCATAAAATTTGAGATTTTGTCTCCTAAAAGCATGATTTGAACAAATTTCGCCATTACAATTCACCTTTCTAAGACAAACCATAACTAATAGTTGTTGTGTTTCATGGTTTGAGACTACATCTTTGTTCACATCTAGTGTGTTAACGAAACTGAGAACCAATCATGACCCAGTTAGCAGAATTCTCGAATCATTTAGTCTAGAAACTGAATAACTCGGTTTGTCTTTAATAGAGGAAGACCGTCAGGGTGCTAACTTGACGAGATGTTGTCGACGCATTGAACTAAGTAACCTCTTTAACTATTATGTGCTATCTCCAATACATTTTTTCTCACTAGTCTAAACAAGCATGTAGGCAAAATGCGCAAATAACGGGGTGGCGCTCTTCAGAAATTGGAGGTATCCAAAATGGTGGGTGGATTAACCACACTAAAAGCGAAAAATTCACAAATAAATATGAAATACTTTTTACCAGCTTTTGTCTTAACAGAAAAAAGACGAAACTGTTGCATCCGTTAACAGGAAGGCCACTGTCACACGTATACCATCCAAGACATTTTGAATATTTTCTTTGGTCGCTTGATTAATGACTGCCTGAGCCATTGCTTAAAAAACAGATCAAATGAAGCACAAAGACAGTGGTCTAAAACATAGAAATTTGCGGATAGTTTAGTTGGATTTACGGAAACAGTTCTTACCACCTAACGAATGGGTCGCACAATACATACGAAATATTGAAATGGTGGTCAGGCAACCGGTTCGTCCCCCGACTTACTGAATAAATAGTATGAGGTCCGCAAGCAAATAAAGCTGCTTTGGTATTTGTCACGGACGAGCAAGGCCGCAATATAATAAATAAACAGCTCTGTTTTATAAAAAAAGCACCTTATGAATATCTGGAAATGCAAAAGCACTTACTTATGTTTCATTTGATTTAGTGATTTCTAATCGTCTTATTCAAACTAACTCATGCCATTCAAAAAAGAAATCTGAAAAGAAGTTGGATACTTGGTGCCGGTGTAAGGAGGAAACCTTTCTCCGTGAAACTATGTATTAGCAAACACCAACTGAACAGTTACGAACTATCAAACCTCAAAGTAGAGATCTCATAAGCAACTTCTTTTTGAAAGCCGAACGTCCTCACGTGTCTTCCCAAACTTTTGTGGATATTCATTGACTATCACTTTATTGTAGACGAACGCTGCAAAGCAGTTCCACTGGTTCCGTAATAAACCCCACTTTCCTTTAGACTTGAAGCAGAGTTTCAAAAAAGCACATACTACTCGCATGCCTCGTCAGTACTACCTGCCGTTACACTGCTTACTTGTTGTCCCATTCGCTTTAGCATTTCCTATCCATTAAATCAGTCTATTTCAAGAGAAAACCTAGGTATATTACTTGTCACGGTTAGTTGATTCATTGAAAATATCTGCGGAGCAATTTGGTACACACTGATTCATCTCGTTGAAATAGTCTTGAGGTAGACCTCAACGTCAGTGTTTGTCGCAAAAACCGTTGGTCTTATTCAGCTAACTGGGAGTCAGCGAGATTCTGAAAAAGAGGAAGATGACTGCTGTAACAGGTTGCCGCCATTTTATCTCTACGCACATGAGGGGTTTAAAATTCAATTTTGTACTCACAAATTATACTCATTTGCAGCGTATTTAGTTTTGATAAGAGACTCTGCTGAATCCAGACTGAATATCTTGGAGTTTCCCGGGGACTGTTTGAGACTCGGGAAGCAATGGAGATGTCTTGGGCTACCAGAGTTTTCAGCAACCTTATGGGTTTTAATAACTTTGCTGTGTTTTCCTTAGATACTTAATTATGTCAGATAAATGACCCTGTTATTCCGCACATTATTCGTCAATTTGGGCTGAAAATTCACTCCAGAAGCTCAAGAGGTTAATCAAGTTCATTTGGTTCCTATTCGGCATCTGGAAAACCAACCATAAGAGCGTTAAATGAAACGGAATGTCCTCCTGCATTAGTTAGTCGGAAATTAGGGCTTTGTGGGTAGTTACCTTTCACAAAGTGCGATCTGCTATTATTTAGGAATGGTTGAACTCCGAAATTCAAAATTATACAAAGTTGGACCAGAAATGAGTTTGAGTCATAACTGATGAAGGTTTCTGAAGACTTTGACCCGTATTCCGACCTGATTCGCCTTGGTCGGCATTAGTGTTTGTACAGTTCTGCCACAATTTTTGCGTTAATTGGATTTAACTTTATTAAGGTTTAATCTTCAGTAGGTGTGCTCGCATGTCGGCAGATTAAACTTTCGTGTCCGAGGGAATGCACTGTCCGACAAATTTGATGAAACGAAACTCCTAGTTCTATTATGTGAAGTATGATTATGTGGGCCGTCAGAAAGGCTTATCAGAAATGATATACCAATTCGATAGCCCGGATTTTTCAGAGGCCTCTCTCCTCAGTTTTACACCATAAACATCATGTCAAATGGGTGAATTGTTTTGCCTTCTAGTTCTCCACGAATAAGGCTAGTCAGACATTAGTGGAAAAGTAATAGGAATATGACAACTACAATGGTTTGTGTAGCAGTCAGTTTCTGGTGGGCGACTCACCTGGAGCCCAGCTGAATCTCCGGTTTATGATGTCCTTATGCACAAGTAGAGTTTTCAGTAACCTTATAAGTAGTGCATTACGTCTTCACAAAGTACCAGAAGTATTTGATAATGTATTTGATATATGTAGTATCCCAAAATACTTGAAAATATGTGTTCTGACTAATGTCCAGTGGGGGCGATCACTGGAAACTTACCAATTGTGAATTTTATACCAAACAGTATGTCCATCCACCACAAATAAAAACCTGAACAAGACTTTCTAATGCAAAATAATTGCTCCCAAACATGGTGTAATCAAGGGTTCATGTTTGTTTCCTCTATCAATCTTTTCTAAATTCCCTCTCTAGAGCTACCACTTATGCTCTGAATGTCCATCCAACTAAACTCCAAAGTTATCGCTGGGTTTCATACTCTCGCATCAAACAGTAAAAAAACAATAAAACTTAATATTGTCTTCCCTTAGGGGCAATTTTGGAAAGGTGAGTTCTCTTTTCTTAAAAACTAGACCACAGTAAAGGAAGACTCAAACTTCAATCTGCAGCGTGGCAAAGAAGATCATAATGCCTGTCAGATATGGCTTCTGTGAACAAACTATTCGGTAGCGGTTGACTGGAAATGTTTCCTGTCAGGATAATAGCTTAGTGAATACTAAATATGTTGGGTTTTTCACATGCTAGATCACCTTATTCACTCAGTGGTCTAAAAACCACATGGATGCCCTTTTTCACTTTGAATTTCAATGACTGCTTCTTAGAGCTTCAGAAGAAACAGTCTAAATTAAAAACTCGCTACTCCTGTGGACTGTAAGTAGCTCGGGTGCGCTGTCACACAGTCACGGGACACTCAGCCAAGAAGCCTAACGACAACCAGCGGACTAATTGGGTCAAAGGAAGGCAATCACTCAAAACAGAAGGCCGATGAATTAACAATCAAGGGAACAAAACCTGCACCACAAAGCAACAAGTAAACGGCCGAATCACACCAGAATAACCACACACTGAACTGCCGAATTGAATGCACCCAACGAACCAACCGGACACAGGAGATTGAGACCACGTCAGATTCACAGGAGACCAATCAAACTGCACAGAGATTGTTTCCAGAACTACCAGCTACTGTTTAGAAGCTATATAATCACAAGCAGAAGAGTAGGAATTCACCCACTCAACCCTGCACTGATGATGTCACCTCGACTGGTGGTGAAACGCCTGCGATCCAACTGCCAAGCTTGGCGAACAGACCAGCAACCAATTACCACCCGCTTACCGAGCAAAACAAGTCCAGTGACAAGACTTAGTCGCGAGTATTTCTTCAATATTATGGGCGTTTCGTGTGAAAAGCTCGCTAACACAAAAATTAGTTGCATAAGAAGCGACAGTTGGCTGGATTTTCAGTGTTTCTCCTAAACCACTGCATGAGCGTACTGGAAAAACTGAGCAATGTATTTGTGTGAGGCTCATCCTAATTACCTGTGAGCGAATGCCTAAAACAGGACTCCTCATTGAGCCAAGCGCTTTCAACAAGAAACTGGAAAGCAGAAGGGATTATCAGTCTAACAGCTTTTTTCCCACACGATTTTTACGCCCCACTAACAACAAAAACCTTGTTTCATGGGACGATTGTGTACCCGGATTGGTTGGGGGGGAGGGTATTTTATGTCAGCCCCGCTGACAACGAAGCATCAATATTGAACATTGACGCCGTACTTCCGATGATGGCGTGATATCTCGCTGAACCTCGAGACAATGTTGGCGCCAAAAGACGTCACAGGCTAGGAGTTCAGTAGGATCTCATTTTTTTATTGGCTGAGTTGGCAAATGAGTTTGTAATTAAAGTCATTATGTATGTCAACGTTTCACATTACAAAGCACCCCATCGAAGTTGCTACAGCACTTTCATCCAAATAACTGTCCTCAAAGTTCGTCATGACCACAATCAGTGGCCGCTCAAAAGATGCTACTGTATCAATAAGAAACAGAATGAGGTTCAAACAATTTCCCTTGTGCTATCTGTAACACAGTTAAATTGTATTACCAACAACTAGGGCAGATTTCGTTTTCTTTCGTTTGCCTGTCTTAGAATCCCAAACAGTAAGAGCACTGCTCAGTAATTTTGTTGTATTATGCAAAGTTCATTGTGTTCAAATCATCGACTGGGTAAATTAACCTAACATACGTAAAACATACAAAACTTACTCACCACTTGCGAGACATCTGATCAGAGCAACTTGATCGTACCCCCCAAATCTTGAGTTAAATAAGACATTCAAAGCAGCGTGCCGGCTTTTTATTATCTGCCCCAAGTATTTGTATCGTTGTGCCAGCCTCTTGATCTCCCCCTCCCCATTTCTCACAACTTTTTGCGCCACATCATGTATACAAACCAGATAACACATCGCTTACGGTCGTCCGAAAATTTCATCAGGTTGGTTCGATGACTAGGTTGAGTTAGAGCCTATCACTCCATTTTTTGCGTGGATATGTGGAAGGAAGTTGATTCACTTCACACTACCTTGGACGGTTTGGCTCGTCTAAGAACTATGCTCAAAATTCATGGCATATTCATTCAGTAAGGTAGTAAATGAGGACCACTAGTAGGCTGAGCTTGCCTTAGTTTGAACCTAAAGAACCCGAATACCAATACGGGGAGTTGGCTGTTCTCAGGCTACTGCGACAAGTCGCGTGTGAAACGTACTTTACCCGTCACAAGAAGTGACTTTTACTTTTCCTTGTTGAGAATCAGTAACAGAAACACATTTGTGGTCATATCCAGAATCATATCCAGAATCTCCGCTTTATTACACTTTGAAAAAGAAGCAAAATTATACACACAAGTATCCCACTGACAAACTGCATGTCCTCAAAAAGGGGAACAGCCCTCAGATCATGAGTGTTTTCCTGCACTTGCGGATCCAGTGAACAGCAGATTATGGGTGGCCATCTGTCCCGCTGCATGTTGGACTATGCATCAGACTTCTGTGTTTTGACTCTCCCCTATATCTGGGAAATGTTCTCTGCTGAGGAGTTCAAGCAACCAGTACGCAGCTGTGCACTGTTTGTGGATTTTACGAGACAGGCCGACTTAGACTTGGAGGACAAAAAACTAAAATCCTAAAACGTAGCTTATTTTCCTACCTACCTCAAGTAAAAATTTGTTTTCGTAGCCAGAAAAATCTGACAAGCAGTGGCAAGTTGGGCGAGTATTAATCGTTCCATCAGCCATTCTTTCCACACTATGACTGTCACGCTTGATTGCGCATCAGCACCAACTAGACGTTTTCAAATCAAATTTTCGCTTGGATTCTCGTGTCTATGGTGATGCGTTGGTTGAGAAAATTAGTTTCGTTGTCTACACCAATTGTCGGTCGGGCGTCACACAGTCAGTAGTAGCTCAGGATGGTCAGTAAACTGAGAACGATTTTTTTCAGCTGTCATGGATTGGGAACTGCACAAGCTGATTGATTATGGCAATTATTTTGTTTACCACGTGGTTCCTTATTCTAAGTTTGTTCGGCCTGTCACTGATTGGAATATTTGAGGGCCCGACTGTCCACCGTCGACGCTAGTGAAATAGAAACTTAGTCACCTTTTGCGCTGATCATGTCTCAGTTCTTTTAATAGAAATATCAGAAATTCTAGTTGGTTCTCCTGATAAAACTGAGTGGTAGAAGATAAAATGTTGAACAAGGAACCGCGAGTGTCCTGAGGACAGTTTCTTGTACAACAATTTCTGGTTACCCATCAAGATTTCGTCTGGTAGGCAAATCTAATCTGTGAAGACGACCCATCCTTACTGCAAATTGTCAGCAGTGCGCGGAACTCCGTTAAAACTTTTCATGGACTTTGCAATACGATGAATTATTAGTACCCTTTGTCAAAAATGAGAAATTTCGTTCTTCAATCAATTTTGGATCTTTGCATTCAGTTGGCATTATTTGAAGTTGTATAAATCGCGACTGACTTGGGCATCCCTTTCGAGACAACTTTATCCCCAGAACTCCATTCAAACGCTGTTACACTAGCTGTGTGTGGTTGAATCTAATGGTTTTGTTTTAATTATTGGCGATTTTAATGTGAGGAGGCTCCGCATACATTTTTGGTAAATAGACTTTTGCTTGGGGATTTCGTCCTGTAAGTGGAGGCAATCTATGCTGAAAAGTCGAGAAACACTCTGCAGCTGTTTCCTTCTTACTGGGAATCATCGGCAATGGGCATCGCACGAAACTCCGAAGAGTCTCGAACCCGCGACCGCCCGCCTGGTAGTTTGAACACTTAACCGTTCGGTCACGCGTGGCTGATCAGCAGTGTGATTAACTCGCTGATGATTCCCAATAAGGATGAAACAACTGTACAGTGCTTCACGGCTTTTCAGCAGGACAAAGATCCCAAATCTCCCCACACTACCAACAATATATATGTAGCTCAGTGGAAAAATAAACTTCACCCGATGAGTGAAACTTCGATCTGAAAAGTCGTTGCTCGAGGAGCCAGTCAACATGTGTGACCGCGTGACGTGGATCCCGTGATTGAAGGATAAGCAGCGCTATATCCTGTCTAAGTGCGAGTTAATCACACTGCTGATCAGCCACTCGTGGCCGAACGGTCAAGTGTTCAAGCTACTAGCCGGGAGGTCGCGGGTTCCAGACTCTTCGGAGTTTCGTGAGATGCGCACTGCTGATGATGCCCAATAAGGATGAAACAGCTGTACAGTGCTTCACGGCTTTTCAGCATAGATTGGCTTCACTTACAGGACGAAATCTCCACAAAAATCCCAGATCTCCTCACACTACCAGACTTTTGTTTAGTTTTGGCAACGTGTCACACTACTTTTCCTAAGATACAATGTGAAGACCTCAGAGTTCAAGATTTAAGCATCCCTCGAATCCGGGTGGAAGGTCTTCCGTTTATGGCTAATCAATTTTTCTCTGTGTGAGGCAACTGTTTACGTATTTTCTACATATTCACCTTTCAAGGGTGTCAAGTCAAGGCTTTGCACCGAGACTAATGTTTTTTTAGGTAAAATCGTATACAAGAAGTATATGCCAGGTTGTTTTTTAGGAACTTTCATGTTAGACAGCCCCTGGCGTTTCATACTCCAGCCGTGCAGTTCTAGCATCCTGATCATCGTTGTGTACCGTGAATTTTCACAAATCAATTTGTCTCCGTTTGGGATAGATGACAAATAAAAAAGCATGATCGTACACATCATGGAAACTTTGATAAATGGTTTTACATCGATTTCGGTGCGTAAATTTCTGTGCCAGCGTAATGAATTCCCGGAATTCTTGCTGACATGGAAAGAAATTTGCAACATAATCCAGGCTGACGAGCATTTGAAAGCTCCAATTTGACCACCAGGAAACAGTAGGTATAACTTTTGCGAAATCATGTCAGCGGTACACGGTTTTCCTAAATGCTTCATGAAGTCATCAGTGAAGATAGGTTAATCATCGAGTGATATGTCAGATCCCATCTTCGGCTTTCCGAACCGAAGAAAACTGAAGCGTAGTGCAGAGCGGATTGGTAATTTGAATATCTTGTCACGACCTGAATGATGAATATTGTGTTTCACCTGGGTTAACATTGTAGAATAAATTTTCAATAGATCCACTAAATAGTCTGATGGATGAATCTTAAATCGTCGGTCCGATCAATCTGCTGGATTGATGTCACGTTAGACAACTCGCCTGTTTAGGAGATGCTTCTTCTACTAGTCTGTTCACCTTAGCTGCAACCAAAAAGCGTTCAATCCATCGACTAAAAACTCCTGGTTGCTCCCAAGTCACTACAAGTGCCTCTGGGTAACAATAGTTGAATCCACTTGGTTTTACCGAATAACTAACCGAAATCAGTACTATGTCATAGAAACGACTACGAAGAGAACACAATGCTTTTGTTGACTGGGTGGATCCGTATAAGACTTAACTAAGACGCATACTGTAACCGAATTAAATCACTTCGACTATTCCATCTTTTGCAAAGAATCATACCGGATTCCTCTCGCAAGTACATGTTTCCCATTGTATTGTTTACTTCGGCTGAATCTCTAAGCTTCCAGAACCAGCAAAATACAAATTCTGATACAAGGTATTAGCGTAGTGGCTATCATCACGCGAAATCTCACGATCGTATGGTTCGCGAGCCCAGTTTGGTTTGTATGCAATTCACTATAAAAAGGCGACAAGGAAAAGAAAACTTGTTTACTTCAGCTGATGCGCAACCTCGCACTCTAAACCACGACTCGTGTTGGTGAATACTTCCAAATTTTGT
This sequence comes from Opisthorchis viverrini, assembly GCF_000715545.1. Classification (NCBI taxonomy): domain Eukaryota; kingdom Metazoa; phylum Platyhelminthes; class Trematoda; order Opisthorchiida; family Opisthorchiidae; genus Opisthorchis; species Opisthorchis viverrini. The sequence goes on from NW_008751661.1 coordinate 3,132,797, forward strand.
CGAATTCTCAAATGGAAAATTTTATCTATTTGGTTCACTGGAATGTTCCCTACTTTCCATGTGGAAACTCAGTTGAATTTAAACTAACTATCCTTTCCATCCCTATCTTATTGAAATACATAATAACCAGACGATCAAGTGCAGGAAACATGAATTCTTCGCTACATTACATTGCCTCCACGCTTTCGAAACGCCGAGTAGATAGTGAACTCGAAAACAAGGGTATACACATAAGGCAGTCACCTCTATCTAAAGTCCTGCGTTCAGCTTATAAATGTCTAGAAAACTCCATTTGTTTCCTACGTGTGACCGCTTGCGTTGTCATTCATTCGGTCTACTTTTCGGCTTCGAACAAAGCATATTTTTATTTCGCTTAGCGGAAACTTTGGGGAATATAGGAACGTCATAATAAACACTCTTAAAGCTAGAATTTCGAACCTTTTCGGCCAGTGTTCGGAGGGGTTCGCTTAATGTACCAATCGAATTTGTGTGGGCTGCTGTTGTCAAATGGTCTACAACATTCGAAAATGCATAGTACTTAAACCAGAAAGTACGTCCCATACAAATAATGTTGCTTTGGAAGAAGCATAAAAGTGAGGGAATGAAACAAAACTGTTCATCCGACAAACTGTTTACGGACTAAATTCCTGGTAAGGAATCTTTATGGATTCGCAATAAGGTCCTCAGCAGAAAACTATGCATAAGCTTTATTCACGCAATCGGCCTATTTATCTCCACTGCCTCGACAACGTACGTCACGAATCCGGCGAGACCGGCCTGGGAAACAGTTCCGTCTGGTGTGAAGATGTGCGCAACTTTTCTGAATTTGCGTGGATCTGTGGCCTTCGCAAAAAATGCAGTGGAGAATGAAAAAACACGACAGTGATACTGAGTCGCGATCTCTTCTACTCTGTCTATAATAAATTATCGAGAATTATGATCAAATTTTGCACGTTAAAGAAGAGACATTCTCTTCCCAGGCTAGAAAGTACTATAGGCTGGAGAAATTTGACGTTATTGTCGCGCATGAAAAACTCATCGCCAATAATCATATTTTCAATGGAGTGTGACAAACTGTACATGGTACCGATCCAAATCTCTAGGTGGTAAATCATACATTAGATTTCTAAATCCCAGGTTTCAACACACACATATTCCTAAATTGATGTCCAAGTGTTCAGTAAAATTCCAGTTCCTACAGTTAGTAAAATCAGCTGTGAATGCATCGTTTTAGCACTTAGATGTCAGCGAATCTGTCATTCTGAACAATGCATTATCGGACCTTTTGTCTTCAAGCAAAAAAGATTATATTCTCGTCAATTTTAATGCCTACTTATCCAATGTAAGTCTCTTCAAACGTACTAACAGTCACCAAAGAACATGCTATTTACTTAAACTTCCGCCGATGAAGGCGCGTTATTCTCACCGTATAATATTAGGTGGCTTAAGGGGTGACTCGGGTTCGATTTGCACATGGAAGCTTCAAAATTCTTGCTAGATTTCGTATGTAGCCCAAAAAAATATTTCAGTTTATTAGGAGGGAAGTAAAACTAGTCCGTACTAGCTAGGAGTTACATTTATCAGCTGATAGCTATACACCCGAACAGGTCTGTCACACAAACCTGAAACCATCACTATATCAATGGGCAGCATGATAAATTTAATGTACTGCATAGTAAATTGAGGTCATCAACTTTGAGCTTTTTGCAACTAGTTATTGGTATGATAGGCTGTCCTTTGCACCAAGTTGCTTGCATGGTTTTTTCCTCAGAGCACCCCCCATGCGTGATGGGATTTATTTCCGCATCAAAATCTTACCGTTTTGTCATTTCAATGAGTCTCTGAACGCCTGACAGTAGATCCCTGCAAAGGATCTAAATTTATTGAATATCACTAATGGATTAGGAGCACAAGATCAGCTGTTCGGTTACCACCCAAAAAGAAGCTTAGGTCCGCAATTGTATCTTCCAGACAGCGATAACATCAACCTATCGCAAATGGAAAATGAGCCGCGTTTATCATTGAGGCTGTCAACTAGTACTCGGTATTTTCTCTGATAAATTCAGTGTTTCTCTGCATCTTTCAAGCCTCGCATAAGCGCTTCTCCAGGATCCATATTTTTAAATAAAACACAATGGTTTTTTTAATCAAATCTTGTATTTGGTGACGTAGTTCACCAACATCTGATTCGTATTCGACATTACCATCCAACAGATATTCCAACCTGTTTTACTGGAGCGATAAACGAAACAGATTATAAAAGTTACCTTTACAGGCATCAAATGATAAACTGTTTGCTTTGATAACTCCGACATTTAATTTAGTTCAAAAATACATATGAGAATTTATATATATATACGTTATTTTTTAAACGTTCTGTCTCTGAGCTGAGGCCAACTAGTGTAGTCGAATTAGTGATCGTTGAATATTTCTCAAAATTAATGTAAGTTCCCTCTCGGAAAACCGTATCACAAACTCAATACAGGAGACAAAAAAAAATTAAAAAATTTGGATGTTACAAACCGTGGATATAGTATGTCTTATGTTGTCCAGCCAAATCTGGTCCACTGGTGAGCAGTTTGCTGGTCTGAGATCGAACCGTGTATTTCATTGAGCCAATAAAATCCGCACATGAATGAATCTGCAGCTTTCAGGACAATTTGCCGAAAATCTTCACTGGCGTTTGACAACTGGGTATCACTGTGCTTTTGGTGTTTTCTCGTCTTCTAAACAAATTCCAGTGTTTCGCACTTTCATCATAGACAAGTAACATCATCATCACAATGGTGAAGAACGGAACTCCTAATTTGCAACCTCGCTGAACTATGGCTACCACTGATGTCAGTAGCTTGAAGCATCTTGCTATTTATTGACCTGTAGCGGAAATCTAAGCATAAAAGAACAACCAGAAATTTCATCCTTTACAACAGGGATAATAAACAAGAAGTAGGCGGAGAAAGTCCAGACTATTGGACCTACGTGAGCCAGCGGAGTCGATAAAAGTTCCTGAGATGACAGTAGAGCGCATGTTTTATTTCTCTTTGCTTGCCGCACTAAGCTTTGTTCGAAGCGACTGGATATGGTCGCATTAAAAACGTAATACTTACTGGAAAAACAGGAAAACAAAAGAAATTTTTGCAATGCACTACTCATGAGTTTGACGACATCCCACGACCGGTTTCTCCTTCTTGGGGGTTCATCAGATAGGCGCAGTTCCCGAGTTTTCGACAACCTTATGTTCTACTTGAAAACAAATTGCACGAAATTAGCGAAATACACTCGTTTGCAAACTGATTTGGTTTTGCGAGAGACTCGCCTGGGACCCAGCTGAATCTCTCGTCTGTGATGTTTCCAGGCAACTGAATGTTTTCGCCCCTGTAACCGGTTTATGATCGGCGTGGTGTAGACGAGCCACTCCGGGAAATCAGGTACACGCAGTTCAATGGATGTAATTTTAACTAAATCATCCTCTCTTCCTCCAAAATCCTAATTGTTTTTGTTCCCCCCTCATTCAGCATTTTTGAAAAGTTTCACACTGCGCGTAAAAGACGGACCTCTGTCGATAGCCTCCAAACTCTCATGGTTGGCTTTGAAACCACAGCACATGTTGTCATTTGAGCGTTAGTAGCTTTGTTTCCCCCTGAATTTCGCTGGTCGAGCAACTGATAATGACAAGGTTAGAATGTCAACTGATGTTTTTTTCGCTTGGCTATTCTACCCGTCCCTGTGTTGAGAATAACAGGTTTACGATATGGAGATGGCGGTAACAATGTTGATTACTAATCAATTTGACAATTCCAAGAAGTCCATATTATATAGTACTGAGTAGAAAATGAGGCAACTACCCGAAAAAATGTCTGAAGAATTTCCTTTCTAGTTGGAGCATGGGGTTTTAATGGAATTTGCACAATAATACATCAGTGGATTTGACAGTATTCTTGCAAGCATTTTACGGGGGCCATTCACGCTTTCTGTGCATGTGAAGTTTGAATCCACCTATTTTATTGATTGACTGATAGTGTCGAGAACTTGCCTAAGTTTGCAATCCAACATTAATGTATGACATGTCAAATTTGTTCCCTAAACATGTATAGCTCCTTTATGATAAACTGGAGTATCAGAAAACCCCATCACACTTCTAGCGTTTTGCTATCAGAACGCTAGGCTATCCTAAACCAACCGTGTTAAACATGGCTTAAATTTTGAAGATCACTTCGTCATACTCACTGTCCCAGTGTAGGCATTCGTTCACAGAGGTTTGGTACAAACGAACTACAACGCTCATCATTTTCCACGTGTATTTAACTATCGGTTCGAAATGTCGCATTTGATGAACCGCAAAAAGGAGGTAACAGATGTGCGGTTTTAGTCGGCTTTTTCTGTGTAGATTTATTCGATTAGCGGAGAGTAATCAAGGAGAAGGCTGGTACAAAAACGGGATACTGGGAGGAATTTGTTGGTAACAATGTATCGTATTCTACTGGACTCTTTTGCTGTT
>NW_008751661.1:3138586-3149263 GCF_000715545.1 Opisthorchis viverrini
TTTTAAAAAGAAAAAAAATATTATAGCGTTTCAGTAAATACCCGTGTCTAATATAGATTTACAGATTTCTGTGTAATATATTTGATGCAAACACTGTTGGGTGATCCGCTGGCGTGTCTGCGGTTATGGCAAAAACAGATAGACAGCTAGCTTGCTTTAGTATGAGCTTCGCTCTCATTTCAACTATCTTTTGCACCATTCGAGAATTGTGAATAAAAAATGTCTTCGGTTATCGGTGCTCCAAAGCCTCTGTCTGTCACTTTTCGCCATGTACGAGAACAACAAATGCAGCACCGTTTTGGCGAAAAGCTCTCCCCGGTGTGGATGACAACTGTCAACCTCTGTAATTATTTATTTTGCATAGTTCGTGCCATAATTTCGTGCGATTCTGTCGTAAATAAATTGCGCCTAACTTTGCTCCGTTCCCTAACATAATACGCTTTTTTTTAACATAATCCTACTGACCCCACTGAAGTCTTGATTAAACTTTGGGGCGGTAAGTATCGATAGGATATTTGCTTGTTTTCCAAGTGTGTTTCCAGGCTTCCCTTCGCCTAGCTACTTGTCTGATTCCACGCAGGTTATCAGCTGGTATGTGTGTGACAATTGGCTAGACCGTATTTCCGTTATGAACATGATAACCGCGCGAGAATATAATGTCCGATAACTGGCAGAATTTTTAATCAATCACGGTCTTTATTTAGAACATCACCAAAAACGGAAACAATAGGTGTCTTCGGCTATCACGTGTTGTAGGTACCACACCGTGCCTGTGTAAGGTGTACACAAGAGAAAGGTGGATAAAATTATAAGATGTGAGTTCGAGTTTACGAAAAGAAGGCGACAGAAAGAGAAGAAACATACCACAATCGGCATCTTTTCTCTAAAAGTATTTGAAGTCATCAGATCCAGACGAGGTATCTGATGCCAGCATTTTGATTACACGCCATTTGATTCAAGTTGGAATCTTTCTACAAATGTCTATTCCAAGCACTTGTGGAAAGCTCCATCCATACTTTGCAATCACGTATGAATGATTTTGGCCTTGACAATAAACTGTGAACATTAGCGTATCATGCATTTTGCGATAGAATGTTTCAAGCTCTATTGAAAAACACCTCAGATGAACAATCCAGATACTAAATTTTTTCCATCAGTCTTTTTCCGGAAGAATATCACAACAAATGCTTAAATAAATTGACCACATAGTTAATACCACTTATATCAAGTTTGTATCTCTGGTCGTTCTCCTTGGTAAGTTTAAACTCTTTAGAGCCAAAAGATACGTATATGCCACAAGCGCGCCCAGCATGCCAGTTTTATCTTTCAGTCAGACCGTGGTGATGACTGTAATCAGGGCCTACTATGAACGGAATGACAAGGCGTCTTCCGTGATCAGTATGAGAATTTGTACCCTTGGCCCAAGTCTGGAGTATGGTCACTAAGGTAATTGGCACCGGAGTTGAAACCAAACACAATGATGCCATATAGATGAAGGCTGTCGCTACTGCGTCCAATAAAATTGCTTGTAGCTTCATCTGTCGAATTTTTCCCTCCGGTTTCCGAACTTATGACGGCAACAATCCTGCCATCTTTTAATTCTTTTCATTTCGGTCAATCCAATGTAGTTTTGCGGGTTTGTCTTGTGGCCAGGCAAAAGAAACAATAACCTGATTAAATTTGATCAAAAATTCAAAAATTGATTAACTGTAACCAAGATTTTTGGTTACTGCGCACAGTTGGTCAACAATGTCCTTATAAGTGGTGTCTTTCGTCTATAAAATGTATCGCGATGTCTCGAATATCGTATGAGCTGAAACATAAAGCAGCAGTTGCGTAAAACATCAAATTCGAGGTATTCGGCTGGGTTCCAGGTGAGTCTCCCGCAAAATCGAATTTGCTTGAAAATGAGTCTATCTTGCACACCAACACCCAGCACTGATAAAGCCGGCCAGTCATAAAAAAATTCATGGATTGATTGCTTGACTGCTCTAAAAACCCGATCAATCTGTTTACTTACTCACTTGGCCTGACGAAGTTTTCGTGTCAAAAGCTAAACGTTGCCTAACACATTCAGTTGCCTTAAAACATCACAAACGAGATATTCACCTGGGTTCCACTTGAGTCTCCCGCCAAAATAAATTACTATGCAGGTCATAGGATCACGATATTTCGAAACACCGTCAGATCCTTCAACTGTAATTGCACAAATTCTAAAGCATTCCAGTGTTTTGCGACTACTAAATGACATTTTCAGTCGTTCGTATCATTAATAACAGTTTCCGGCTCTTGCGCCCTCAGAATGACGAACATCTCATAATTGAAAGCCACAAGGTATTTCTGATCCCAGTTAAATGGTCTAAAAACATTCGTTTCAGTAGTACTACTGTCTGCATATTCCCTCTGGTGCTGATTTACTCATATGTCTTTAGATAAGCCTTGTCACTGATATTTAAGTTTACATGAGCCTTAGAAATCACACAAGTTACTGCAAACAGTTGTAGCTGAAACGCTCCAACACCTTCTGAGCCCCGGTGAGCTATCTTCAAACTGATAAAATGGCATATCATGACAAGCTATGTCAGAGCCAACCGGCCAACTTTGGACTACGTGCACTCTTTTACTCTATTACTCGATTCGTTCTTCAAATCGACGTCAAGCAGCGTAATAACTAAAAACTTTTGCAAATAGTGCCTCATCCGGAAGCTTTGTACGCTCGTCTCATGGTACCAAGGAGATAATCAAGGAGTGCGCCGGAATTATCTGGCGCGAATAAAGAGAAACCTACAAAATGATTAATTTCCTGTTTGCCCAAAATGTGTAATAGAGATCTGGTTTAAATTACCCATTCTCCCCGTATTTTACATAGTTCTCTGGAGTTTTACCACCTAATAGATAGGTTACTTGCTTGGTTTTGAATAGCGATCGCAGGTACCAACGACAGTAGCTTATGCTACTGGCCTATGATTGGGTACGAAGCCCCAGAGGGCAGTACGCAAACTTGGGTTCCAGTTGAATACAGTCTGAGCTGATGGCTTGTGCTGAAGAAGAGGTTAGTGGCAATTACCACACGTCACTCCTTTCACTGTAGACACCCACAGGCTTTGGGGCAAGGTATAGTTGAAACCTCGGCACTGAGTACACCGAGAGAGATTGTGGTTCACTCTTTATGGCCCATGTTCTCCACCTGTTCACAAAAACATGTCTGAAGGTTGAAGTCACATAAAGCGATCAAGAATATTATACCATTTGGCTGCATGCCTTTCGGTTTCATCTGTCGTTTTGGGTTTTTGTGAAAATTAATCAGTAAGTCGTGGAATTTCACCGAGAAAGTTTTCAGCATTTACTGATTCCATTTAGGGTGGCCTAAGCATGTTTTCACTCTGGTGAAGCTTTTCCGAAAAAGCTTAAGATTCATTACGCAATACTGTATAGGATACTCCAAAGTGGAGTGAGCAGTTTGGTCTTATATTTACAGAGCGGCGGGTAACAAGACGTCTGCTCTGGCTACGCCCATCAATCTCAATAAAGTTGAAGAAACGAAGAACCGTGAGGTATGACACTATTGTTCAGTGATGTCAGCATGAAATATGATCGTCCATGACCAGAAAAAGTAAGGGATTCTTCGAATCCAATGTGAAGTCTGCCTGCTATTGGTGTGGAACGAGCTAGTTTGTATTCGTCTGCCTATCCTGACCAGATTGACTTGTACGATCAAAATATCCACCGCATTGCGTTGATAATTTAATTTCAAGGAAATTCCACGGAAGATTATATATCACTGTGCTGCTGTTGCATAGAAACTGAACTCAGCTACAACTGACATCCGAGTTAGTGCTCCATTTTGTTAATAAAATAACCCATCTACAAGTAGAATCACAATGAGAAGCCCTTCTCTCTCCGAACCACAAAAAAGCAGTTGGGTTTTCGAGTAATGACCGCTTTTTAATCCTATCCCTAGAAACACGTTGTGGCCTGAACCACGTAACATCACTGAACCTTTCAAAACTAATAAAAAACGTACACCGGGAATGAACCGATCATTTTAATTAGAATTGACAGGTGTACATAAGAAGATTCGAAAAATCCGGTGTCCAAAAATGACACTTGTCACACAACATTCTTTCATTGTAGGTATTGAATGCAAAAGTGACATTATAAAACATTTATCTTGAGAACCTAATATTTACTAGTAACTTACGATGCATCTCTGGTTACCCAAGAAGACGGAACATAGGCAACCTTGTTTGTTTGGGTTCCTCATTCCATCACACCGCACGAGGAGTACGTGAAATAATGCCTTCATCACAGTGGCACGGGAAATAGCTCACTATCTGGTTCGTATATCATATATTCTAGTGTCCTTTGGCCAGTGCTTAACTTGGTAACTTACTTTACCTATGCGCACAAATCCTTGGAATTCACTTGCACAGCACTCTGAGCTCATTCGGTCAGACTTTGTGAACCCATTTGTCGGATCTCAGGATACTACTTTAATCGAAAATAGTAGTTAGAAATGTAAGCAAAAGTTCTCAACGGCCAAATGAAACAGGATTTGCTGCAAGAAAATAGATCGTAGTGAATAAAGTTTTTTTCTTTCAGAAGGGCCTGATAAACAATCAGTAGTTTTTATTTGGGCAAAGTTTCCTTTTTGACACAAAGGCTTCATCAAGCCAAACGGGCAGGTCGCTAAATTGGCCAGGCTATAGGACAGACGTGGAACCAATCAGAAAGTCCCCTTCAAATTATCACACTAGATCAGTGTTGAGTGTCAATTAACGGCTCTTATCGGTTAGTTTGATTGCCGAAATCTTGCAGCAATAGGTTGGAGAGTTTCTAATTAGTTCTGACCGGGTTTTGTTGCCTAATCTTCCACTTCAGGGTGCTTTAATTGATGATTTACCGCGGGTGCCACTGCAGGATCTCCTCCCGGCAAACAGGAACAGGGACTGCCTTCAAAAGTGCAACGACTGCACTAAGGTCTGTATAGAAGAGACGTCCGTGAAACTTCTTTGCACCAGAATCGGATAGCATAGTAGAAAAATAAACAGGCCGCCGAGAAACGCGATTGAACATCAAGCATTACTGAAAGACTCGCAACACGCACTGGACACGGGGCACAAAATAGATTTGGTAAATGTTGAGGTTCTGAGATGAGGCTTACAGTACACGTCACAGAGACTGATAGCCGAGGCGGTAGAAATCGCCAAGCATCCCATTTTTCACAGAATAGAAAGCTTGGAACTGGCAAGCGTGTGGAGAACGGTTCTCGATCAGTAGCGGGTGGAGAACGGTTCTCGATCAGTCGAGCTGACACGGTGTGCGGTGATCAGAAGGAAGAGTAGTCGTCATCTGAATTCTACATGACCTTAAATCCCCTCAAACTACATTGTCGGAGCACTCACAACCCAACAAAGACCAGGGAAAATCTACCAGTAGCACCCAAGGTGAACCAACAATTCAAGCACCCTAAATTGGAAGATTAAGCAACAAAACCGGTCAGAATTAATTTGAACCCCCCCCTCCCCAACCCATGCACCAACGCTAGATTTTGACGACCACACTAACCGACAAGAGGCGTTAATTGACACTCAACACCGATCTAATGTGATAATCTGAAGACGAGTTACTGATTGGTTCCTCGTCTGTCTTATAACCTGGCCGGTTTGGTGACCTGCCCGCTTGAATTAATGAAGCTTTTGTGTCCTCCGAGAGATGGAAGTTGAGTGGTATTTATAATTTAATTGATAATGGTGGTAGAACTACTAACACTGGCGTGGCAGTACCAAGAAAAGGGAGGCTCGTTAACTGGTTTTACAATGCTGAATAAACGGAATAATCAATTGATTCTTCCTAAAATGATGAATCTTTGATAATTTTAGAAGATCCTCGACGTTGTGCTGACTGAGATGTCCTAATATGGTACGAAATGACGAGGCATCTGTTTGTGCATGACCATATGCATCAACAAAGTTGTCCAGCGGGTTACAAGCGTCTGTGGCGCTACCTGACTGGGAAGTCCTGACAAGCGGGCCAATCGATCGTCACAACCAGGACAGTTACTGGGTCGTCGTATCGATGATGTGTCGGGCATGCTAATCACATCGCTCAAGTGAGAACACGTTCACCCGTTCAGACGTGAGAATTCAGATGCGTCCAACGTGCGCTGGTTGAATAGTGGTAACACGTTCGCCTCGCATGTCAGGTGTCCGGAGTTCAAACCCCGGCACGGCCATTGGATATGCACTGCTGATGAGCTCTAACAAGAGCGAAACTCGAGTCCAGTGCTTCCCCCCCCCCTTGGTGTGGATTCACATGAATAATTGCGCCAGGACAGGGACTAGTCTAGTTCAAAACGAGAGTGATGTGAAACTGAGCATCTGTTTGTGTTGTTTCCAGTCCTCTAAAAAATGGTGATCGCTTTGCTGCGGAGCAATGGCCTGCCCGCCTATCATCAGACTAGTTTGACTGACCAGAAATAGTCTGAATGATGCCCAGAATTCATAGGATGAGAATAACCGTTCATGGCACATTGATGAGCGTGAAGCATGGGCACAGTCGCACAGGCCGTACACCGCTGAGGTAAACCTAGAGGTGGGTTCCACATCTCTCCACGGGTTGAAACCCACATACTTGTCTACTTTATTTCAGTGAGTCGATAAAGTATTTTTAAGACATTGTCAAACCCGATAACTTTTGCTCTTAGACTGTGAAACTTGAAACATGGTGACGTATTCCATCGTTTGGTTTATTCGATCGTTTCAGCCTAGGTTATTGCACGAGTACGCGCCAAACTTCGTAGCTTGTCTTTTCCGTTTAAAGTAATCCCATTACAGGATAATTTTCAATAGATTATTACTTTAGGAATCGGAGTTCCGTTAAAAATTGGTGAAATCATATAATTTTCCACCAGCTGTTTCCCATGATACTTATTCGCTTACCCTTAGTTTATTCAAACTTGGGTCGAACTGGTGGACTGCTTTGCCCGCAAATACCACAAAATTTTTTGCGGCGAATTTCTGTCTAGTTATGCTGCGCCCCAAAATGGTGAATCTAGTTTAGGAGTTCTTGCGGATGCTCTTCAGATTAAATGGAAACTGATGATTCTGATGATTCAAACACGGGGTGTAGTCAGTTCAAGCTGGACTCAAGCTTTTTTTTAATGTCGACTGTGCGCTTTATCGGTATGCATGGCGAGCTTCTTCTTTGATGGAACCACAACGCCCACACACATTAAAGCGAAAGTTTTTCTGTGGGGTAGTTTAATTTGGTTTAGGATGCTTATGGGTAAATCTAAACGAGTAGTATATTTTCCCCCTAGGTACGTCTCATGCTTTACCGTATCATTTGCTTCGTACTAACGAAGTCTGTAAAAAATTGTTAACAGACGTTTGTCTCCTTTATGCAAGCGCAAATTTTTCGAAATGAGGATATTATCCAGTTATTTACCCTCTCCCTGTACGCTTCTGAAGACCGTGGCATTCTACTGTCGGATTCCAGCGATATCTCGCTCAGCCGTACTGTCGTCATATTCGTCTTCGACTTCAGACTGCTGTCAAGATGTATTTTGAGCTAGTTAGTCGCCGGATTTAAAACAAGACGGCGTCAGAGAAAAGTTCCACTCGCGCAGGGTCTCCCGTTTATGTCACCGTTGCTGTCACGTGGTCAGACATCGCCCAGAAACCTGCTGTACACAGAATAAGAATTAGGAACCTCGATGAGCGCAACAGGCGAAGGGAAAATATGTTTATCTGATCATGCCTCTCATAAGCGACCGGTTAGCAATCGGTTGAAAGCTGACGTCAGCCCTAGAGCAGCACCTATTTCAGACAATCAAATCAATCGGTTCACCGTTGTAGCTTATCTGTGATTGGTCATTTGCGAAAGCGAATCAGCACAGCTAATCGGTGTGCTTCAGGACGGATGGCGGAACGCATCGAACACTACTTCCCTGGAACATTAGCACAGCTGTCCCTCAAAAAGTTCCGCAAACCTGAATTTCCGTTGCCAAGCCTCCAAACTTAGCAGACTGTTCCGAAAGTTTCGTGATTCATAAAATCGAAATCCTAAGCATCTAACTGTCAACGATATTCGTCCATCAAGGTTCATAAATCAAAATCCTGTGCAGAGAAAGTCTCAAGGCACTGCCTTTTGTTGTCAAGGTTTGATCGCATGGCACCAACTTCAACTATGCGTCATGCTTGTTCGTTCGGCTTTGTTGCCAACCCCACTTTGTGTACAGACGGCATGTTTTACGTCGAACGGAGGGCTTGAATAGAATGAATACTGATATGCCGGGAGAAAAATTATCTCGGGATAAAATCACGGTGACGATAATGTATAATACGTGAGCGTTTAAAATTTCCCATTCGAGAGCGGAAGGGGCAAAATTCCTCGGTCGCTTGAAAAACCTGATATATACTTTGTTTGGGCAAAATGGGATAACGTGTCTGTTTGTATCCAATCAACGCTTTGAAATTACAGCAAGCATAGTTCACACCCTGGTTTGTGCTGATAAATTTATTATTAAAATCTAGAACATAATCAAAGGGTCGGATGAGTCTGCCTCTTCTGAAGCCAATACATTCGCTAAGTTCCACTCACGCGTACTCCTTCGTTTTATTCCAGGTCATATGGACCACGTCCATACAGTGGGATGGTCGGATCTGGAGGCGGAAGTACCGGTCTCAGTACGACAGCTGGACCGGCACCACACGGTCATTCACCCGGTACAACCGGCCAAACAGATTCGGCAGCTGCATCGAATACAAGGGCATGGGCAAACATGGACGGGGCAGAAGGTCTCAAAAAGCCACAAGATCCAGGATACTTGGATCTAATCGCCTCTGTTGCTCAAAATATAGGACGAACTACATGTGCAACTTTGCTGTCGGACACGGCGGCATTTCCAGACGAGCACTTGCTCACTGACTCCAAAGAGAATGTAGAACTCTCTGAAGAAACATCCAAAAACATTGCTAGGGCGCTTGCTGCCCGTCCATCAACACTCTTCCCGGCAGGACAAACATTACAACGATACGAGAAGAAACAAATGGTTGAAAAGGGCAACGAACGAGTGGTCCTGAACATATCTGGATTACGATTTGAAACCCAACTGAGTACGCTGCGGAAGTTCCCAAATACTCTTTTGGGAAATCCCATCAAACTGGATCGATATTATGATGCACTACGCGATGAATATTTTTTTGACCGAAACCGACCCAGCTTCGATGCCATTCTATACTACTATCAAAGCGGTGGGCGTCTACGTCGACCAGTGAACGTGCCAATTGATGTCTTCACAGAGGAAATCCACTTCTATGAAATTGATGAAGACGCGATTGAGAAATACCGAGACGACGAAGGCTTCATCCGAGAAGATGTCAAAGTTCTACCGGAGAATAAGATGCAACGTAAAATTTGGTTACTTTTCGAGTACCCCGAAAGTTCCATGGCTGCGCGTGCGATAGCAATCTTTTCCGTGGTAGTCATAATTCTTTCTATTGTTATCTTCTGTATCGAAACCCTTCCGTATTTCAAACACTATCAACTAATCACGGTGGATGAATCCCAGGAAATCCCACTGGAAGATCTTGTGCCCAATTCGAATCGATCTTCCGCCGGTTACCGCAACGGTCACAGGGAGGTCAGTGACCATGAAGCATGCAACCCAGTCAAGGATCCGCAACACTGTTTGGTTATAAGGGATCACGATATCCCGGCCATTGAAGAACCATTTTTTGTAGTTGAAACTGTGTGTATCATCTGGTTCACTTTCGACCTACTAGTACGATTCGCATCATCCCCGGAGAAAATCGCTTTCTTTCGAAACATTATGAACTTTATCGATATTGTGGCCATCATACCCTATTTTATCACTCTCGGTACGATGGTGCACGAGGAGAGCCGGAGTCAGAATCAAGCTATGTCGTTGGCGATCCTTCGAGTAATTCGACTGGTCAGGGTATTTCGAATATTCAAGCTTTCAAGACATTCCAAAGGGTTACAAATCCTCGGTCAGACGTTGAAAGCCAGTACACGAGAACTAGGTCTATTGGTGTTCTTTTTACTCATTTGTGTAATTTTGTTCTCTTCAGCAGTCTACTTCGCCGAAATCGATTCTGAACGAACTTATTTCAAGAGTATACCAGACGCATTCTGGTGGGCTGTAGTCACTATGACAACCGTTGGCTACGGAGACATGCGACCTGTGACGGTGTGGGGTAAATTGGTCGGCTCACTGTGCGCTATCGCTGGAGTATTGACAATTGCTCTACCGGTACCTGTGATTGTGTCCAATTTCAACTATTTCTATCATCGAGAAACTGAAACTGAGGACAAACAGACATTCATCCATGTGCAATCTTGTGCAAGTTACGCCAGCTCAAGCTCCAGTGATTTCAATTCGCCGGATCTTCAACCAAACCCTATGGAAGCCGACAAGATAAACTTGATTTCCACACGCTCTCAAAGCAACCGCCAACAGGAGTACAATGATAATCCCATAAGAACTACAACAGCCCTCGTAAATGGAGATGGATCCAAAAAAAGTGGCTTCAAACAGACACATGAGATGGAGCCGAATGAAATGAAAGGTAGAAGTATTCTGCTCACAAAATCAGGTAGCGTTAATGAGCAGAAAGTGAGTTTGATTGATCGTAAGGGCTCGAGGCGCGT
>NW_008751661.1:3149486-3155192 GCF_000715545.1 Opisthorchis viverrini
AAAAAAGTGGCTTCAAACAGACACATGAGATGGAGCCGAATGAAATGAAAGGTAGAAGTATTCTGCTCACAAAATCAGGTAGCGTTAACGAGCAGAAAGTGAGTTTGATTGATCGGAAGAGCTCGAGGCGCATAAAACAAAGTCACTCTACAGATGACTACTTGAGTAGCTTAAAAAGAACGGCGGCGTTTGAGGAAACAAGTAATGAGGGTGACAAACGACTCTCAAACGAACAGAAACTGGTCCAGGATCCACTTAAAACCTGCCCTCCGGAACCCGATGAACAATCGCCACCAATATATCCAGGCATAGCACGCAGTCGATCCGCCCAGTCCAAAGTCGGGTCACCCACCGAGTGCATGCAATGTGTTAAACGTCTAACAGAAAAACAACTGACAGAATATCTGCCAGACCACACAACCAATGAGCATATGCAGAAAGCCGATAGGCAAGTGCCGATCGATAACACAACCGTGATACCCGACATTCCATTCACAACTTCCAGTGGAGATGGGCGTTCTGTAGCGTGGAAATCTACAACAACAGACCTACCACCCCCACCCTGCATCGACACACGTCAGTCGAGGCCCATCACATTCCTTCAACGATGCGACTGGCTAACCCCTTCAAATAAGCACACAGGAAAATATGGTAAATCGCGTTCCCTGGAAAAACCTATTGAAACAGATGTTTGAATCCGGTATTTTATCGTTATCCTCCCAAAAGCTTCTACCCTTTTTACAACAATCTCACTGCTTTTCCATGTACAGTTTTAAAGAAACAGAGTTCCCCCCTAATGATTGCAAAACAACGATTACCCTGTACAAAACTAGGCTTGCAGCAACTGTGTGTGTGTGTGTGTTTAGGCTAATGGATGCCTGGGCGTAGTAGCAGAAAGATGATTCCTTTTTTATATATCCCTCGTATTCCTGCTAGCCCACGACAACAGGAGTGAAGACAGGTTTTCTACCTCAAACTCCACGACAATCACCGCTACCATCCGATCATTCTTCTCCCGCTCATCGTACATTGCCACAGCTTTGTGTTGTCAAGTGTACAGTTTATACTTTAACGTTGCAAATTGCGAGCAGAGCATACATTTCACATATAAGCCGCTTCTTTTTTGAATGCGTCCGAAGGGACTGAGAAATGACCTTGGGTCATTGCATTAGTTCGGTGATATCGGCAACAAGCCCAAAAATACGGAGAAATCTTGGATGATTCTTTAACAACGCAGGCATCAAGAGGATAAAAATGGGACCTATGGATATAGATAATATAAGAAATAGATCATTCAGCTGTAGCACCCTTCCGGTGCCTAGCTGCCATGCAACCCGAAGGAAGCACGAGGGCTGAGATACTGCCAGGTTGCCCAAGCCTAGACATGGGAAGTAGAGAGATAGAGGTCGGGCTCGAACTACGGGCCTTTCGGTTAGTAAATTCACGCTCTACCCACTTGAGACATCGCGCCCCATGGATATAGATAGGATTGGATTATGTGTAGGAGTTCCATACAGTTGAACGAGAGGACCGGGTTCGAACTCAACCCAGACATTTCGATTGTTCCTGTCTAGCTTGTGCGAATTGACCGTAGCCCAACCACCGTGCCTCCTTCAAGTGGCACGACACCGTGGGCTGAAACGATGTCAAAGCTGAACGACTGATTACTGCTCCGATTCACTTGTTTGCATCAATGAAATATGGAGCAAAACTATCCGCATTAGTGTCAAACAGTTAGCACAGCTCAGGTGTTTCCTGTTGGCAGCAAATAAGCGTAAGGACACAAAATTTCTCTACCCAAAGACGGTATCGGTCATATTACCCACCTAATACAGTAACGGCAGTATTATATGCGGTGCCGAGAAGTCTCAGTAGAACACCACTGTGCGTAGTCTCTTATCTGTGTTATCACTTAAAAAGATTGACTTTTAATAAAGTAGTCGTTGATCTTCCGCGCACGGGCCGACGACGCCTCGTCACATGGGAACGATATGTTTGCGAACCAATTGCAGAACAGACCGGCCATTAATATTTCTATTCCCAGTCAAATCAATATGACTTTATCGCAGGGACTGTCGGATGGCAGCGCGAACCTCCCCCATAGACCGACCACAGGTGAGTAAGGATACTGCTAGAAAAGAGTGCACTGCTTTGGAGTTTGCCTGCTCCATTTTGACAGTCGACTGTTATTGGGATAGCTGAGAGAGTCAATCGGTAAATTCGAAACCAAAAACTGAGGGTAAAAAGAGCACAGACAGGAGCCAACTGAATTGAGCGGGTATGCCGCAAAATCCCGCAGCAACCCACCATGAAGCATCATTACTCTGATGATAACGAAAGGCTTGTGATTCTCATAACTGAACGTCTGGAAGACTTGTTATCTGAATCACAAACCCTGGCGACGGGGTTCGAACTAGAACAACACAAAGTAAAATCAATAATTTTTGCTTGTACGGCGTATTCAAGAAAGAATTTCCATACATTACACATTTCGGCTCCAGGTACAGACGCACGAATAACTAACGAAATACAACCTTCACTAATAAAGTCGAACAAAAACTCGTGGTAATTCGAAATAACAAAAGTGCAAACGAATCCAGCAGTTTCTTGAAGTATGTAAGAAGCTCGGCTAAATGGACCTTGCATATGATGGAAACGGGAAGCCGAATTTCTGTAAAATAGCTTCACTTTTCAAATGTCACAGACTGATTTCTTCCGCTTATGCATCCATTAAAAGGACTGCTGATTGGGCAATACTACTACTGTAACGGTGATACTACTGATGGGGGGCGCGCGAGTAGTATGTTGTTCGTGGAATTTCGCTTCGCTTCTCTTGAAAAGGGAGACATATTGCGGAATTTGTGGATCTGCTTGGATTTGAGCTAGGAATGATTGGAGTCAATGAATATCCAGGAAACTTCAAGGAGACGCGTTCAGGAGAAGATGGATGTCCAGTTTTTGTAAATAAGATGCAAATGAGAGTTTTGCATCCCTGTCCAATGGTCTGTAACCGGTCTGTTGGCACTTTCCGATAAATAACTCCGCAGCGAAAGCCTTCTTCCTTTCACTACTGTTTCATCTGATCTAGCCACGGAATTTGTCATATAGTGCGTTAGTTACAACTATTCCCAATGAACTGCAAAAAACTACGAGTTTTTCTTACACGTTGATATCGGTCAATCCATTCCATGCTCTAGCAGGTGCAACAATTTTACATCTATAGAGTCTGCCCTTTTCTTATTTTCTCCGTGTATCAGTTCACATCAGGCAGAGATCACTTCGGCGGCCACATGCTGGCTAGTCACTCTCGTTCAACTCTCTACTCAGTCGCACGCCATTTGCACTTTTAACGGCATCGAATGGACTGAGATATTTCTGAGCAGTCCATCCACCCAAGTGTACCTTAACTGCGCTGTCTCTCAGACTCAGAAAACCGACACAAGAACTCTCGAAGGATCTGCACTTTGACACACCATTTTCTCTTAAGGCGATGACGTATTGTCATCTGTTTCATCCCATGATCCAAACGATAGCATTCATCATTCCTCGTCTTACCGTTCCTGACTCGTTACTACTCACCAATTACGTGATGACCACACATCACAGCTTTAAACGCTAACCTTATCAGGATTTGCAACTGTGGCATTTTGAGTGCAAAATCGTTCAGCTCATCCAAATTCCTTCACGTATACACCTCTTTTCTTAGCCGTTCCACACACAATTCCCTCCACTCGATCGGGTCAATTGTCACTCCTCCTTTTTTCCTGGTTCACTGTTCTTGGTTCCTCATCTACTAACTCTTCAACTTTCTGGGAAGGTTGGTTTTCCACCTTAAACCCATAAACACCTTCGCTTCGTTCAACTTCTCTATAAATCCAAATTCGCCTTGAATTTGAATATTGGTCTTATGTTGGTCTTACCTCTCCCCAGTCGTTTCTATTCAGAACGGGCTTAAAGGCAATATCGACACATCCTCTTTGATAGACAAGTTGTAGGAACTCTCAATATATGGGGGCGGATCCCTCTTGCTTTGCCTTGCCGTTACCAGAGAGAGCCTGTATCTCGCCTCCCTGAGCCTTGGTAGTTTAGCCATACAGCTGTATCCATCTAGTTGCAACCTCCCAAGGCAGTGCCCGCCCAGTCTATCATCTCTAACTCAGAAATTTTCCGCGTTTTTATGTGATCCCAACCTCGTACAACCACAAATTCTTCGAACATCGAGTAAGTGTGCATCACTCAAATCCACTAGGATGCCCATGTTTTCAGGTGATTTTTAGGCGTTGTACTATTTTCGCATGAGCTCTTTGGTCAGGGGGTCTCCGTCTGTACTAACCTTCTGTGCTGAACAAAAAGACATAAATGATGTGCCAACCATCACCTTCACTGAGTGGCCTTCTTCATGCTCCTATCGTCGATGAACAACTGCTGCGGTTGGAACAACCAACATGGTACCCAATTCAAAGCCTCAGTACTACACTCTTAAACTTGAGAAACATCACTACCGCCGTTCGCTTTGTTGACAACAGCAACGAAGATTTAATCGTTTGAGACAACTTCTGTCTAGCTATATAAGTACAAAAAATCGCCCAACCATCTATGAGATTCGACGTAATTTTGGCTATGACGTTACTCCATCGAGACACCATCCGCTTAAGTAGAACAGGCAAATGCGAACAAGCCGATAGCTGGCAAGCTGAACAGAACAAAAGAATCGAGATAAAATCAACTTCATTATCCTCTGCAACTTAATAATTATATACATCCCACCATTGGTCAAGAGTAGAAAGTTTCCTCTCAACCTTCCAAAAGATATTACTGTCGTTGAAGGGGTTTTGTGAACTGGAATACACATTCAAAACACCGGGAGTTGTAGGTCCCGATAAAGGTAGTCTACCTGAAGTAGCTTTTCTCGATATATTGGACAGATCAAATTTCAAATTGTAAGCATGTAACATCATTCGAGGAAGTCGGTGATTTGCTGATTGCAAAAGTGAACGATCCTCGGTGGTGGATGGCCATTCTGTGTAGATCAAATCTCCGGCTATTGGATGTCCTAGGACTGAGGCACAGTGTACACGTAACTGATGATGTCTTCCAGTGTGAGGTATCAGCAACAAACGACTCGCGGGCAGATCGAACAGACGGCCGTGTTCCAGAACCACAGCGATGGTTGAAGATTCTCGAAGGTTCTTTGATAACAACGAGGAACGGAGATATTAGGCCGTATGACGGCCAAATACTTACGAATACAAACAAGGATAAATATTGGGAGCATTCGCTGAAAAACTAGATGATTTAATAATGCGGAGAACTGGAAGTTCAATGATACCGAGCCCACTTAGAAAACACTGAGACTTGGCGGTTCCAGTCGTCATCAGCTGTGATAACTTATGTGTGAACCTCTTGTGGAACAGCTATCGACACACGCTGGTCGGCTAGCTTGAAAATAACCCCGGAATGCCCTAAACCTACTGAGACCCGGCAAGCATCCAGGCCAGTCAATCAATCAACCAATCAATTCACCGAAAGTCTGGATCGATGAAAGGTGAAATTCAAATAGCGCGAGGTCCCTTGTACCTGATGCACTCCCTTAGTTTCCGTCGAAATTTTGTCCTACTTGAAACCAAATTGCACGAAATTGGCGAAATAAACTCATTTGCAAACTAATTTTGTTTTTGAGAGACTAGCCTAGCACTAACATCGAAA
>NW_008751661.1:3155231-3171995 GCF_000715545.1 Opisthorchis viverrini
AGTCTCTCAAAAACCAAATTAGTTTGCAAATGAGTGTATTTCGCCAATTTCGTGCAATTTGGTTTCAAGTAGAAGATAAAGTTGACGAAGACTCGGGGACGGCGCCTACCTGATGAGCCTCAAGAGGGGCGAAACCGGTCGTGGGCTGTCGAGGAGTTTTCAGCAACCTTATGAGTAGTGCGTCGAAAAAATAGTTATATTCTAACACCGGTAAAGTAATCTGACTGACCTAAAGTTGGAAAATGATAGAAATTGACAGTATAGTTTAGCAGGTAAGACAGAGAAGTGTCGACTAGTTCATCCAAAGGAAACAAAATAAGATACGTATCTGTCCAGTGCTATCCTTCCAAAGTAACTGGATGAACTCATTGTATGAATCACTTCGGTACGAGCAGACGCGACAGAACTACACGGAAAATATGTGGCCCTTGTGATCTTTTGTCCAGCCTGGTGTAATATCTTCTAAAAGCAACGTCAACATAAAGCACCCAGGTCATGTATGTTTTGAAAAACTTTCTGTGGCCATAACAAATGCATCTTCTGAAAAAAAAACAATTTAGAGAATGCTATTGTCCGAAAACTTCTCAGCATAGCAAGGACCTATGAACGGTTCGACTGATCGAAGACGGACAAGGTGCAGTGGGTGTGCATCCATAGTGTGAGGTCGCCGGAAGGCCGCTCTTGATGCTAACCGCTCTACAACCCGTAGAAGCACCTAAGTGACCTGTGGCAGGGGGGCCCAAGCAGTACTACTCTACTAGAGTTCGAATCGAACACATGGTATGCCGCGCATCCAGCTGTGACCAGTGACGCGTTTATTGAGGCTATTCGGTCGTACCAGTGGACCGAAAAACAAGCGAGTGGTTAGTATTTGACCTAAGTCGTATTCTACTATAAACAGGCACACGCCATCTCGCATAGTTCGAGATGGCGGAAGGTCCGTGGACCTCTGTCTGTCGACTTCTCCTTTCTAGGCTTGGGCAACCTGGCAGTATCCCGGCCCTGGTGCTTTCTTCTGGTGGCATGGAAGTTAGGCACCGAAAGGGCGCTACAGCTGAACGATGCCTACATTACGCATGCGTACAGAACGAGCTGCCGACGACAGCCAACCGCCAAAATCGCCTTTTCAGAGCATACTCCCCGATTAAACTAATCTCCATCTCTGGAAACCAAAATGTGGAAGTGTGGAGATAATCACCCAACCACTGAGGCGATGGGCGTGAGATTCGTTTATGGTATTATTGCCCAGCTGGGTGGGTTGCGCACATACCACCCCATGGTCCCGTTGGGTGGATATTCACGATACCAAAGTATTTCTGTTGGTGTAATACTGCTTCCGTCAACTGAGATTCGGGGGCTACGCCCATCGTACAAGCCCTAAGGAGAGGCAAGAAACATTTCATTAGCCTTACACGGAATTACAGGCCCCGCTGGACGACAAGGCAGGTATTCAACAGCGCTTGCGGGAAAACACTACCAACAAGAGATCCACTGGATAAATTACAAATGTAATACAAACTCCACAAAAGTCAATGTAGTTCTTGAAATTATTCATCCTCAGTATCATTCCGAGATAATCTCATTGGGTTTTCATGCACTATTCTTGCTCTCCAGTTAAATAGCCAACCTTCAGTGGACGGTTAACTTCGTTACAATGCTTAAACGTCTGTGTTAAAAAAAACAGACGGGTTTTACAAAGATAATGCGAAGCATACAAATAACCTAATCCCGGGTGAAGGAGAGTCATCTGCGGAGTTGCTGTTCACAAAACTGGCTGTTACTACTGAAAACAAGAAAGAGAATGGGATACTATAAGGGAGAACCCACCTGGCATCCAAACTGGTCTGTTGTGGTTGTCAGTGTCTGTTTTCTTCCAGATTTCCAGCGATATTCAATCTCACCCAACGGAACGTGGATGTGATAGACCTCGGGGCGAACGGTGGTAACATACGTCGGATTGTAAACTGGCCTGTCCTGCCCCACATGTCCCCAGACAAGGGCCAAGTACTGTTTGCCGACAGCTTTTAAGCTGAATGCTTTGCCCAGCTACAAATGAACAATGTGAAAAATATGCGAGATACCTGGTTTGGGAACTTGAAAACATTTACAGCACTCAAAGAGTAGACATCCGTCTACGGATTGCCCCTTACATCGAACTACGCCTGTGAAACCCGGGACAGAATACGTGGTGTCATACGCGATTTGTGCTGATCCACGTGTGCAAACATAATAACATCTTTCATCCAGTGTAAAATTAAAGCGAGAGGAGGGTGAAAAGTTATAAACCCAGCAACATGTCGAACTGATGGCCCACTAAGTTGACGTACTGCGATATACCTCACTCCACACGAAAAACTCCACCATACACTTACGGAATCTGGCAAAAAACGGGAATTTTAATCAGATTTGTACAGCAGGCGTGGATATGGTTGTTGTCACCTGCGTCTCCCACGAGGAAACATCCTCGATGATAACCGATTCGGGTCCCCGTCAGTCCCTTGTGAAAAAAACAACTGCAAATTGGCCGAGAGACATTTAAATTAATTGACATCGAATCGCAATGTGGTAGCGTCTACAGTAAATTCTGAATCCTTACTGTCGAGAGCAATCAAGTTGTCCTTGCCGGAGTCCGGTTTCTTTAGATCAACACATCAGGAATCTGTGTACGTTTTATTTAATTACATATTCCCACAGCTTAATTGTTGGGACAGTAAAAACTGGGCAATGACTAGATACTTTTGTGGTACGATCGAAACCAAAGTTTACGGAAATTTGTCAAGGGTCTTCCGAGTGTCAACTGCTTTCTTATAGGGTATTCGATCCGACAGCACCCATCTCCACTTCGATGAATACAGATTATTTCATTAGGCCGAACATATACGTGGCGAAAGTGCTGCAGGGTCTGGATGTTAGCTACATCCGAAGTGAACGCATACCACTGCTATAACAAGGGTAGGCGTCTGGGCCGTAAGTCGCAACCCACGCTGTCTTTTCGAGAGGTATCACCGTAAAAAGTCAGTGGGTTGGGGTGCCTATTTCACCTGAATGATAAAGGATTTATGATGTATTTCGATGGGAGAAAATTATCACCTCATCGTCGTCTTCTTGAAATAGCTCCGCTGTGAAGTTTTCGAAGCGGTGGAACACTGGTGATCGATTGCATTTGGAATATTACGTACGGCTGCACTCTAGTCCGTTCCCGCTATGAAAGAATACTGTCCCGAGGATCAAAACTGTATTGTTTACACGTCGTCCCACACTCTCTCGTTTCCGATGATCGTTGCATTTGGAATATTACGTACGGCTGCACTCTAGTCCGTTCCCGCTATGAAAGAATACTGTCCCGAGGATCAAAACTGTATTGTTTACACGTCGTCCCACACTCTCTCGTTTTCCGATGATCGAAACCGTAGCAGCTGGAACCAATGTGTCTGTTTACAGTTGATAGTTTGAATCGAAATGAATTTAATTGTCTGCACGTGGTAAGACTGTGAGGAAATTGAGGGCATTATTAAATATAAGCTCAAGTATAGTTAAGCAAGGTCATGCTGCGGACAAGGCCTGCAATCTGATTCGTTGCATTAGCCTGGCCATCCGTATCGACCGTTGGTAGGCAAATCGTAGCCGTCAGCTTACCAACTCCACTGGGATGCAGCCGACAAATGAATTTTATGGGTTTGCATGAACTGCTCCTCATCACTTTACCACTACTCGATGCTAGAATCTCCGATAATCGGTGCACGTTGGCAACTAAATCACTATTGCGCGTAGCAAAAAGGGTACATAGCAAAACAATGGGTCTTTGGTGCCATCGCAGTAAATGAGGCGAACGACCAGGATTTGAAAAATACGCCGACCGAGTATATCATAAACTTTGACATCAACTTGCAGCTATTTAGTTTAGTTTTAGTTGATGTTATGGCGTTCTTGAACTGGAGAAACTGGCGAGGCGGTGGATACTTAAGCATGAGTTCTAGTTTCAATCGTATGTGCCTATCCTTCTGAAATGCACTTTTGATCAAAGTCGAACAATCACTTTATCCTTATCTGGTTACTAGTTCACCAAGCCACAAAAGTAGATCTGACCCCGGGTTTACGAGTTGGTCGTAAATGTGACTCAAAAAGGCTGATAACACAGTCGTTTCTTTGGACGGAATAACAAGTGGCTGTCTTTGACAAGAAGCCGCCATCGGAATGTGCTTCAAAGACCGACTGAGTTGGGGGTTGTTACTGAGGATGGTCCCGTCAGAATGACACAACTGTACCGTGGGTGGCTAAATTGCTGGTTTACTGGACAACTAATAGTTATGGAAAATCTTGCGAACAATGTGCTAATAATGCATTCGGCAGCTGACGCAACGGAATGTTTAACACACATAGAACTCCAAACCACTGGGGAATACCCGCGAAGAAAAACAGTAATACGATTCATAGGAATAAAAAAGTGCGTCACACTCGGATTAACAGTAGAAGAAGGTATACTCACAAGTCGAGCAGTTTGTTGATCATATGCTACGCATATCAGTCCACTTGTTGCGTAGTCCAACCGATGAACGAAGTAGAACATATTCCCTAACTTCCAACTGACTCGGGAAAGTCGACTGAAGAACAGCTAGGATGTAGGGATCAAGGAGATAAGGATACGAAGAACGCGCTGTAGTTCGGTAGCGAAGTCCATCCGTTGGAGGACTAGTGAACAAATAAACAGTGGCGCATATCAGAATGTTGCATTTATGGGGTGGATTTTCAGAACCCGTAGAGTACCCAGAAACAGCTGGGTTTCTAAATCTAGTGAAAACACAAATCTGCACCAAGGGCAGACTACAAACGTTGTTCACAAAGCCATCATTTGATCTTGTGGGATCTGAACGACCGTTGGACAAAATCGTAACCAATGGGGATATCAGACGCTTATACGTACGCGTCTGCGAACTACAACAAGACGGTTTGAGAGGCATCACAAACTGTGAGCGAGTTTGGCCAAATTAACTGTTTGCCGCCGAACATGACCACTAAATTGAAATCAAAAAAACGAAGATCTGATACTGAGCAAAGACTGAAGAGAAAGATTTCAAAAAAAGCATGAATACTCCATAGGTAAAACTACCCGTCTTCGTTTCAGCTACTAGTTGGAGATGGAAACTATTACACGTGGTGACTGGCTCCTCGAGTGACGGCGTCCTTCATAAGTAGCTGAGAGGAAGAATAAAATTCACCAAATGGGTGAGATCTCCATCTGAGAAGGCGTCACTCGAGAAGCTAGTCAGCACGTGCGACCACGTAATATGGATCCAGTGATTGAAGGATGAGTGATGCTATAACCTATGTGCGACATAACCATACTGGTGATCAGCCGCTCGTTGCTGAGCGGTTGTGTTCAAACCACTAGTCAAGAAATCGCAGGTTCGGAATTCCTGGAGTTTCGTGAGGTGCTCACAGCTGATGATTCCTAATAAAGACGACTCGGCTTTTCAGCGAAGATTAGATTGACTTACAGGACGAAATCCCGATTCGAATTCGCACTGCCGAAAACACGTTAAAAAGATTCGTTAGCGAGTGAGCGACACCACCAGTGATCCTCGGTTGAGAAAATAGGAGGGGAGCAAGCCAAATAGCCTAAGACAGACCGAAGAAGTGTGCTGAACTGCATACGGAATTGTAGAACTTTGTACTATGCGCCCCCTTGGACTGGATACAATCTTGTACATTGTTCCGCTCATCGTTTGCACACGTATGCGCTTGATGTACGCATCTCTTTTGTGCACCGTCATAAGGCATTTTGTGCGCGTGTACTGCGTCATCACAACACGAGTAGGCGTGCTTTGCTCGTTCACTCTGGTTCTAGTTTTGATTCCAACAAGGGGGAATGTCGATTAAGAATTAGACCGAGTCATCGAACGACGCGAAGTTCAGGTTAAACACGCGCTACTAGTGTAAAGCGCTCACAAGATGGTCGTCATACTTGAAGAAAGTGAAGTTGCTCCCTGGCTAGTATCAGGGTGGTCCCACTTTGAGTCACACTGAAACTACGGGAACCGGGGAGAAAATTCACATTTCACGGTTTGTAATGCAAGTCAGCACCCCCCCCCCCCCCGTCTAGTTTGTTCCTTTGACACAAACAAATTTCCCCAAACGGACATCCTAGAAAAGCTACAGAAAACTTAAAAATGATGCAAATGAAATTTCAGTTTACCATGAACGGGGAAGGTAGCAATAAGGCCATACCTGCATCTGGAGGGAAAGACAATACGCCCAGGGCCATTGATGGTTAATAAGCAGGTCCGGGTGTTTGTCAACAACGACTAGACCGTCTCCCTCATACACAATCTTTAAATCCTTCAAACCAATCCACCGCTCCCGTCTTTTGATACAAACTTCGTAGAACATGAGCAGATTCCACATACAGAAAATGTAGAGCTTCAACAAACAGATGGAAATTGTTTGAAAACGACCTTGGAGCTGCATGTTCGGAATCAACTGCGCTGGGACAACATACGGTGAAGCGGAACCCACATCGTTTTTGTCCAAATAACACTAAAGCATGAAAAAATAAAAACAATAACTGCCAGAAGTAGCGAACAGCGGGTGTCATGTACGATACAATTCGGAAGTAAAAATCAAGCATCATGAGTCATCAGTTAGTGAACATTCAGTATTCACAATATGAGCGGTGACATGAGAATAAAAATCGTCCCAGCTTCCGGAGCCTAGCTGCCATGCTACCCGAATGTAGCAAGAGGGATAAAATAACGCCAGGCTGTCATATGTGGACGGGGGAAATCCGGATGCAGAGGTCGGATACCAACCACAAACTTTATGGTCAGCAAATTAGCGCTCTAACCAGTGAGCCACCTTGTTCTCTCAGGAATAACACATTTTTATCATCACCATGGACAGCATGAGATAAGCATTCAACACTTATGCTATACTGTCGCACAACCATGATTTATTTCAAAGCCTCATTGTGAAGAAAAGAATAAAGGTGGACAGGGAAGGGACTTACGACAGTGAAGTATCAGTGTCAACACGGAAGTTGCTATCTTTGAAAATGATGAGGGAAGGGACTTGGTGATAGTTCATTTCGAGGTGTCCACACCTTCAAATACTCACTCAGACAATTTGAATAGAAACTGACAACACGAAGCTAAGTCTCACAGCCATACGACAAAACAGCCCGCACTGTAGCCTTATACACACGCCCCTTAGGATTCACGGATATACCACTCCGACGCCATACGCGACCCAAATTAGCAAAAGTGACCCGAGCCTTGCAGATTCGTGAACTGACCTCATCTGTCACATTGCAGCCAGAGCTAATACAACTTCCGGGGTACGTAAAACGCTTCACAACCTCCAGTACCTCTACCAGGATTGCAAGTGGCGTGCCCAGTTACTGCATGTCCACTTTGTGAGTGTAAACTTTGGTCAGTTCATCCAGAAGCGCCTCCGCCTTCTTCTCGAAGGCGGGAACGATATCGCCTGCATATTGCACATTGACAAAATTTTCGTCAGGGGCTATTTGGAGTGCCCGATGCACGTGTGAAAAATTCAGACAAACTATTTTCCCCAGTCTCAAATCTGGCGCAATGGGATATGAGTGTTTGCCGAAATGTATCCCATGAAGACAGCAAGCGTCGGACATGGTTAAACTGTTAACAGTCAGGAGATCCGGAGAACACGGAACGTTGATGTGGAATACCAAAGTAGACACACATGCAAGCGACCTTCTTAGGACTTGCTGATCAAATACATCAGGAAACGCAAACACAGTTGCTCAGATTGATGTGATGTAAGTTACATGCCGTCTGGAAAAATTTTATGACGCTTGTTTTCAGCGTCCTCATGATTATGAATAGAACAACGTAAGAGCGATCTGCTGCTGAACTTACGATACACAAAGCCTAACAAGGAGTTTTGAAAAAAATCGTTGCTCCTAGCATACTTCAACTCAGCCACTAGGACAGACAGCAACAATGGATCCATTACTATGCAAGAGTATAAAGTTTATTTCCAAAAATTCTACGGAATCAAGTGCTATCACACATAGTAGACTCTAGATAGTCTGTGCTCAATAGCATCCAGTCAAACTAGATGAACTGATTAAACACCAGCTATCATAAATCTCTTAATAAGCCAAGAGAGGTTCATCATGATTCCAGGAGGGGGAAACATCTTTACGTTCAACCGTGTCAATTATACTGTTCTACTGAGTACGGCGGTACTCAGGGATACACTCCTTTGCCACCATAAGTGTCTCAAGTTGGCAAACGCTACCCAAGCCTTAGAGATTCGAGCATAGGCCTAATCCCTCACACTACAATCAGAATTAATACATCCTTCAAGATACGTAAAGCGCTCCACAACTTTTAGGGCCTCTCCCTGGATTGTAAGTAAAGTTTAGTAACTGGATGCCCTGGAGCATGACCTTAAACTTTGTAGGTACAGTGCGCATGCCAAAGGAAGATATGTCTTCGAGCAGTTTATCCAAAATCACCTGCACCTTCTCCTCTCCGAAAACAACAACGACCTCGTCTGCGTACTCCAGATCAACGAGTCTGCCATCAGTACCTATTCGAATGCCAGGGTTTCGAAGATCCTCCAGGGTTCGTCTCATTATCTCATCGATCACGAAATTAAATGAGAATGGAGAAAGTGGGCACCCCTTACGGGCACCGACTTGCGTGCGGAAGCGTCTGGAGAGCTTTCTGTACACTCTTACACGACCGGAATTCTGGAAGTACGAGAAACATATTGTGTTCACAAACTTCCGAGGCATTTCTTGATGGTCATGCGTGTTAAGGAGAACCGACCGGTCAACTATATCGGATGTGGCAATGTAGGCAATTTGAGTTTGTGGCCGGCGTGCCGTTGGAGGACACCATGTGGCCAGACGACTTCAGCTATTTCGGAAGTTACTACTGCATAAAAACAGCCTGCAGTTAACACACAGCTGAAGCAATCGTTCACCATTGTCCGTTCTTACCGAGTCCAGTTCGACCACTTTATTGAGTTTCAGATGCGCTAATCCTGTCCACTTGTACTTTTAGATCTCCAACAACCACAATGATATCTGGGCTTTTAGCTATCCCCAAACAGAGCATTCAGGACGTCATAAAACTTGACTTTGATGGTGTCAGAGCTGCAGCCAGACGAACCGCGCAAAGATTATTATCAGCGGGTATCCAGTCAGCCGAAGATGCTTCCGCCCGGCGACTTAGGATGATACCAACCTATGAAAATCCTGCCGCAGCAGCCTCTGAATCGCCGGAGGCAACCGGAAAGGAGTGGATAGTGCTGGGGCGCTTAGCTCAACCACTGTGCTTGTATCATGAATTCTTGTTTCTAATACACAGCACACATCAACGCCAAGCGAGTCTAGTGTGACAGCAAGAGCAGCTTGTTGACCTGCCTGCTTCTGAGTTCGGACATTAAAGGCGATCAGATAGACTGAACGTCGAGACTTGAAGGGGGCGAGATGGCCCAAGTGGTTAGGGCGCGAAATTGCTGACCGGAAAGTCCGTGGTTCGAATCCGCCCTCCGCCACTCGACCTCCCCTGTCTAGGCTTGGGCAACCTGGCGGTATCCCAGTCCTCGTGCTTCCTTCGGGTGGCATGGCAGCTAGGCACCGGAAGGGTGCTACAGCTGAACGATTTCTTATTTCTTTCGAGACTTGAAGATTGATTTCGAGATGTCTGAAGATACTGGCGCCGGATGATGCGCAGATGTTGCTTGCAAAACCGTTTCAGGACAAATGGAGTCATCAGTCCTATGTGCTGGGCCTACAAAAAGAGAGTTATTATTGGGGTGGGGGGCAAGATGGCTCAGTGGTTAGAGCGCGAATTTACTGACCGGAAGGTCGGTGGTTCGAACCTGACCTCCGCCTCTCTATTTCCCTTGTCTAGGTATGAGCAACTTGGTAGTATCGAAGCCCTCGTGCTTCCTTCGGGTGGCATGGCAGCCAGGCGTCGAAATGGTGTTACAGCTGAATGGTGAATGTTAATGGAGTGGGGAGAAGGGGAAGAAAAAGTATGTGAAACAGAAAGGCGGGAGCATCAATTTTAGCCCGTTTTCGATTAACAACTCTTTTGAGTTCGTGGCCGGCAGCCCGTTGGAGGACGCCACATGGCTAGAAGACTTCGGCTATTTCGGGAGTTGGTGCTACATGAAAGCAGCCCGCGGTCAGCTCACAGATGAAACACTTGTTCACCAGTGTGTATGTACCAAACCCAATCCACGTCAACCAGCTAATCGATGCGCTAAGTCTGCACACTCGTGCATTCATATCTCCACTAATCACGACATATGGGCCTTCAGCTCGCCCAAGAGGACACCTATGGCGCATAATCTGTCTTTGATCGTCAGAGCTAGTCAGTTTGGGCATAAGCAGATACGATAAACATACATCGATCAAATTACCCCTTATGAGACTGCTTCACAGACGTTGCCAGACGAACCGCGCAGATGGGACCATCAATGGGTATCCAGTCAAACAAGGATCCTTCCGCCTGATGGCTTAGGACAATATCAACCCCTGAAAATCCTGCCGCAGCAGCCTCTGAATCGCCGGAGGCAACCGGAAAGGAGTGGATAGTGCTGGGGCGCTTAGCTCAACCACTGTGCTTGTATCATGAATTCTTGTTTCTAATACACAGCACACATCAACGCCAAGCGAGTCTAGTGTGACAGCAAGAGCAGCTTGTTGACCTGCCTGCTTCTGAGTTCGGACATTAAAGGCGATCAGATAGACTGAACGTCGAGACTTGAAGGGGGCGAGATGGCCCAAGTGGTTAGGGCGCGAAATTGCTGACCGGAAAGTCCGTGGTACGAATCCGACCTCCGCCACTCGACCTCCCCTGTCTAGGCTTGGGCAACCTGGCGGTATCCCAGTCCTCGTGCTTCCTTCGGGTGGCATGGCAGCTAGGCACCGGAAGGGTGCTACAGCTGAACGATTTCTTATTTCTTTCGAGACTTGAAGATTGATTTCGAGATGTCTGAAGATACTGGCGCCGGATGATGCGCAGATGTTGCTTGCAAAACCGTTTCAGGACAAATGGAGTCATCAGTCCTATGTGCTGGGCCTACAAAAAGAGAGTTATTATTGGGGTGGGGGGCAAGATGGCTCAGTGGTTAGAGCGCGAATTTACTGACCGGAAGGTCGGTGGTTCGAACCTGACCTCCGCCTCTCTATTTCCCTTGTCTAGGTATGAGCAACTTGGTAGTATCGAAGCCCTCGTGCTTCCTTCGGGTGGCATGGCAGCCAGGCGTCGAAATGGTGTTACAGCTGAATGGTGAATGTTAATGGAGTGGGGAGAAGGGGAAGAAAAAGTATGTGAAACAGAAAGGCGGGAGCATCAATTTTAGCCCGTTTTCGATTAACAACTCTGTTGTATGCAGCGAACAGGGCGACCCGACTGACGGCACCACACGACGGCCGATGCAGTTTATGATTGTACGTGGGACGGAATACTGCCAGGGCGCCCACACCTTGACAGTAGGACGACTAGGGTCCTAAACCAAAGCCTTTGGCCCAGAAGCCTGACCGCGATTCAGCGGTGTTTGAGTGAGAACACAAGTACATTACCATTTTTACGGAAAACGTTCCCCACATTTTTCCAACCTCCAACCTGAAATACCAGTAGACTACGTCAGTCAGACTTCTAACCATTGATCAACCTGGTATGAGACTCTGCGAGTGTCTCGCGGATACATTCCAGTGTAGCTTGATGTCCCGCCGAGGTATACCAACAATCACACCACAGTAAGGTCCATTCTCGTGACGGATAACATACAGGAATAACAACGACGAATCGAATAAAAATTTTGTAAACCTAAATGAGTTCGGGACAGCAAGTAACGTTTTAGGGTAGGAAACGCGCATGTTATATCTCACAAACATGCGCACAAAACGATGTACAAATGGTCAAATATACGTACACTACCCCACCCTCAGTAAGGTCACCTCCCAGGTATAGTCACACGAAATTCAGGTTGGAATTGATGCCCATTAGGGGGCCAGTCTCAACTCAACAGAAGCTACTCTACATTCCGAAAGATGCCACTCCCCCCTTCAAAAAAAAATAAGTGTGTAAAACTCTTGAACTGAGTTGTCTTATGATACGATTTAAACACTGACATCCACAGGCACATTCTGCCGGATACCAGGGTTCCAACCAGATGCTTTCGGAGCTTCTCGAAAGAACAACCTCTCGCTAATAATTGTAGCAGGAAAATATAAACGTGCAGATCACAAGGCTAGTTAACTAATCATGCTTCAGTACAATGGATAACGATTAATCTCAGTTCCTAAAACAACACAAATTAAACCAGGATTTTAACATAGGGTCGACCCAAAAATAAAAATGCTTCAAAGCTGGAAAACGTCAGCTTTGCACATTGACCCGCCCAATCCAATATATTGATTTTTGATTATATATTAACGGCACTCGTGTAAGCCTCCTCCCAAGGGCTCACCAAAACCCTGTCCGAAGACCGTTCAGAAGATGACTGGCCGGAAAATGGTGATAGGTGAAAAAGGTAGGGAGATGGATAAGGCCTTTGCCAGTCAGCATCATCATCAAAGACAGTAACATCAGTATTGACACTGATGCTTCATTGCCGTACATCCATTATGTCCGTCTAGTTTGTATATATATATATATTAAGAGCCCTAGAGTGAAGAGAAGAGAAAAAGGGTGGGTGAGAGAGTGGACCTAGTCCTGGCATTCTGAGGTGCCCACACCTTCAACCGCTCAATCAGACAATCTGGAAAGAAACTGACAGCACAAACGCCACTGACATCGATTAGCCGCCAGTTCTTGCAAAGCCTCCAGTCAAGCACAAACGGGGTCACGGGGATCCCATCCTGGAAGGCGTACAACACCAACAAAACACAAACTCTCCGTGATCTCTTTCACGCCTTTCAGCCAAGTCATGTGCTGTCCACCTTGCGGTTTGTGCCACCCTGAGGGAACACGGAGAACAACACTCGCCTCGGTAGACGGTGTTTCGGCATGCGTAGCACATGACCGAGCCATCGTAGTCGACTCATCATATGTCCGCAGAGGCCATATGTCGCACCCATTCAACAACATAGCCCTTACTGTAGCCTGGTACACGCGACTCTTAAGATCTAGTGACGCCTGTTTGACACCACAAGTGACGCAAATTAGCAAACGTTATATGAGCCTTTGAGATTCTTGCACTTACTTCATCAGACACACTTCCATCAGAGCTAATACAACTACCGAGGCATGTAAAGTTTTCAACAATTGCCAGTGATTCTCCTTGAATTGTAGGGGATATGTTTGCAGACGGTACGTTCTGAAGCACGGCTTTGCACTTTGAAGGTGCAAGGCGCATGCCAAAAGATGGCATAATGGCGGTCAGTTTGTTCAACAAGGTGTGTGCTTTGCTTTGGTCTTCAAAGATGAGGGCGATTTCATCTGCGTACTCCAAATCGACAAGACTCTCACCAGCAACAATTTGAACACCGAATACCATCTGGTGTTCACCTCACTATTTCATCAATGACGAAGTTGAACAAAAATGGAGAGAGTGGACATTCTTGTCTGACACCATTTTTTGTAAAGAAGCTTTTGGAGAGCCCACTAAACACTCACTTGCCAAGAAGTACGTGAATATAGTGGTCGGATTATGTTTACATACTTCTGTTGAGGAATTGTAGTTAACAGCAGTGACCGATCAACAGAATCAAACGCACCCTTGAAGTCAAGGAATACCAGGATTGTGGGTCGTCTGTACATGTGGCGTTGCTCTAACAACTGACGAAGTGTGAAGATGTGGTCAATGCAGCCTCTTCCCGGTCGAAATCCCGAGTCAAGGCTTCGCGTGCCACCGTAAGACGACGAAGAATCAGTGACACCAGTAGCATTGTCATAACAGGCGTCAAACTAAAATCTCTGTGGCGGCTACATTCACTGCGAGTACCCATTTTGAAAACGGGCACCACTATCGATTCACCCCAGTTGTCTGGTACGGTCTCCTTCTCCCAGATAGACCCAAAAATACATTCGGACACTTCTGAGACTGAAGGCGGCTCCATATTTACGGTCCACCTTTCTGTTGAAGGCCATGTTTCTGGATTGAAGGTAGCAGACGGCCAGCTGAATTGCTGCTCGAAGTACTGTGCCCAGCAGTCCAAACGTCCTACTTTGCTGCATATCAGGGAGCCATTTTGGTCCCTGGTTATTTTCCTGACAAGAGGTTTTCGAGGACCAGTCGAACGAATTAAGTGGAACATTTTGCGCACGTCTCCAGCATTCTCCGCATCTTTCATTTCTTCGGCCACCAAGCTTCTCGGTCTGCGCAGAAACTCAGTTTTACCTGGCATCAGATGCGCCAGGTAGAGTTGTGGTGGCGGCTAGGTGGAATCTGTCGTCGGGTTTCTAGCACAGACATGGTCCTATCAGAGATCCAATGCTTGGATGAGGTTGGCTGGATTATACCGCAAACAGACATTCCGGGTTTGAGTAGCGCTTTGGATATTTTCTACAAGTGGCCGTTTACCTCCGATACCGCGCCGTCCTGCAGACATTTGAGGAGCTGGTTTTGATGGCTTCGTTTGACTTCTGGGTCCACTAGCTTCCTAATGGCTAAGCGGGATGCGGGCGATTCCCGCACGCCTGAAAAGCGCAATGAAAAGCAGCAGCGTACGAGTGCA
Source organism: Opisthorchis viverrini (assembly GCF_000715545.1). Taxonomy (NCBI): domain Eukaryota; kingdom Metazoa; phylum Platyhelminthes; class Trematoda; order Opisthorchiida; family Opisthorchiidae; genus Opisthorchis; species Opisthorchis viverrini. Next base: position 3,169,912 of record NW_008751661.1, read on the forward strand.
TGATCAGAGTGCACTTTGGTGTTCCAGAAGGAGCGGCAGGCGGTGATTGACCTTCGCCACCAATAACTGACAGCGATGTGGTCTATTTGGATTTGGGGTTGGTTTGTTGATGGGCACCACGTTGTCAAGCGATTTCTGCTGCTCCGGAAATTCGTACTGTAAAGGAACAATCTGTGATCGGCACACATCTGAAGTAGGCGGTCTTCGTTGTCCATGCGTCTCATGTCCAAAGCAAGACGACCACCCAATCGGGCCTCAGCAACGCTAAGTCTACCTACCTGGGCGTTCATATCACCAGCGACCACAATGATGTACGAGCTTTTAGCCTGCTGTAGAAGGACATCTGGAGCGTCATTGAAACTGTCCTTGGCAGATTCAGAGCTACAGTCAGTTGCGGCGTAAGCAGACACAATAAACAAGATGCTATGAATCTCACTTCCTCCAGATTTTCTCACAGACGTTGCTAAACGAACCGCACAGAGGCGACCACCAATGGGTATCCAATCAGGCAGAGAAGTTTCCACTCGTTCACTCAATACAATACCCACCCCAGCATATCCAGCTGCAGCGGCTTCTGCATCACCAGAGGTGCGCAGCCGGAACCCGGAAGAGAGTGAGGGGACACTCAGTTCAGTCACAATACTTGCGACCTACGTCCTTGTTTCTGACAGACAACGTATACTAATGCAGAGGGAATCCAGCGCACACGCAAGAGCCACCTGTAGATATGCTTACCTCAGTGTGCGAACATTGAAGCTGGCTAAGTAGACAGGCTTTCGTGGTTTGAAAACAGACTTCGAAGTGTTTAGGGTTGTGATTGAACTCGGACGTACAAAAGCTGCAGCTAAGTGCGATACAGGGCGAGCAAAACGGCCAGTCCTAGAGCTGGGACTTACGGAGAAAGTATTCACATTTGGGCGGAGGATGGTGGAAGACGGGAAAAGTGAAAGTGTAAAAAGAGAAGCGTCAGCAGTAGCTTAGTCGCTTAGTCGCCCTGCTGTGTCCAGCAAGTGAGGCGATCCGGTTGATGGCACCACGCGACGGCCGATGTGGCATGAGTGTATTGTTAGTCGTGAACGCCATGGTTGTACGAAGGCTGGGATACTGCCAGAGCGCCCACACCTAACACGAGTGTTATATGCTGACGTGTTAAACCGTTTACTCGCTATTCGTCAAACTAATTGTGATTCCTTACGTTTTAGCTGATGTACTGAAATTGTTAGAAGATTGAAGTCAATCATTCGGCAATCTTCGTTCTCTATTTCTGGCACAATCATTCGAGTGCGCAACAATTTAATCTAACAAAATACAATGGAACGATTGTTTCGCCCAGATCGGTTTGACGCCGGTCCCCGATTCTCTTCTGCTCCAGAACAATGGATCCACTGGCACGAAAGGCTTACAAATTTCCTCTCATGCATCGAACTCCAAAATGTTGACAAGAAAACTTTCGGTAAATTTTCTTTCTCCGTCCGTCTATCAACATGTTCGCGAATGTACTACTTACGAAGACGCCAACCAGACGCTCGGAACGATGGACATCAAACCCAAAAATGAAGTGCTTTCTCGCCACGTGCTGGCTACTGCTAAACAAGAACCGGGTCAGTTAGTCGTTGCTTTCCTGCAAAAATTACGTTATCTTGTCATGGACTGCAATTTTCGTGAGGTTTCTGCCGACGAACATCGGGACAAGGCTATTCGAAACGTTTTTATCACAGGTTTGCAGTTTAATTACGTTCTCCGACTACTAGAAAAAACACTCTTAAACTTCAACAGCATTTGATGAGGCACGTCCAATTGAACATTCTAAACAACGGTTACTCCCATATTCCCTCTCATATTCCCTGTGGTGCCGCATCTATCAAAACTGATAAACCTTTGACTCGTGAAGCACTTATTTCGCAGACTGACTCTAATGACGCGATTTCAAGTACATCGTTATTTTGATTATTCTGTGACAACGGCAAGCACATTCGTTCAAAATGCCCGGCTCGTGAATCTTTCTGTCATTCCTGCGAAATGAATTTCCAAAAAGTTGGTCTATCCAAACCGAGCTCAAGTCGCATCACATCGTCGGTGGACCC
>NW_008751661.1:3175024-3186065 GCF_000715545.1 Opisthorchis viverrini
CCTCCCCCCCCCAAAAAAAAAAACATCGGTGAACGAAACTGCGGCAGCTACAACCACTGTACGACGAGTACGCGGTTAATACAGCTGACAATATGATGATGATGATGATTATGACGATGCTTGGATAAGGTTGGTTGGGTTGTACCGAAAACAGACGTTCCGGCTTGAAGTAGCGTTTTGAGTATTTTTTTTTCCAGATTCAGAGCTACAATCAGTTGGGGCGTAAGCAGACACAATGAGCAAGGTGCGGTGAACCTTACTTCCTCCAGATTCTCTCACGGATGTTGCCGAACAACACAGAGGCGACTATCAACGGGTATCCAATCAAGCAGAGAAGCTTCCGCTCGTTCGCTCAGTACAATACCCACCTTAGTATATCCAGCTGCAGCGGCTTCTGCATCACCAGAGGTGCGCAGCCGGAACCCGGAAGAGAGTGAGGGGACACTCAGTTCAGTCACAATACTTGCGACCTACGTCCTTGTTTCTGACAGACAACGTATACTAATGCAGAGGGAATCCAGCGCACACGCAAGAGCCACCTGTAGATATGCTTACCTCAGTGTGCGAACATTGAAGCTGGCTAAGTAGACAGGCTTTCGTGGTTTGAAAACAGACTTCGAAGTGTTTAGGGTTGTGATTGAACTCGGACGTACAAAAGCTGCAGCTAAGTGCGATACAGCAAGCGAGCAAAACGGCCAGTCCTAGAGCTGGGACTTACGGAGAAAGTATTCACATTTGGGCGGAGGATGGTGGAAGACGGGAAAAGTGAAAGTGTAAAAAGAGAAGCGTCAGCAGTAGCTTAGTCGCTTAGTCGCCCTGCTGTGTCCAGCAAGTGAGGCGATCCGGTTGATGGCAGCGACCGACGGCCGATGTGGCATGAGTGTATTGTTAGTCGTGAACGCCATGGTTGTACGAAGGCTGGGATACTGCCAGAGCGCCCCTAACACGAGGCTGGGATACTGCCAGAGCGCCCACACCTAACACGAGTGTTATATGCTGACGTGTTAAACCGTTTACTCGCTATTCGTCAAACTAATTGTGATTCCTTACGTTTTAGCTGATGTACTGAAATTGTTAGAAGATTGAAGTCAATCATTCGGCAATCTTCGTTCTCTATTTCTGGCACAATCATTCGAGTGCGCAACAATTTAATCTAACAAAATACAATGGAACGATTGTTTCGCCCAGATCGGTTTGACGCCGGTCCCCGATTCTCTTCTGCTCCAGAACAATGGATCCACTGGCACGAAAGGCTTACAAATTTCCTCTCATGCATCGAACTCCAAAATGTTGACAAGAAAACTTTCGGTAAATTTTCTTTCTCCGTCCGTCTATCAACATGTTCGCGAATGTACTACTTACGAAGACGCCAACCAGACGCTCGGAACGATGGACATCAAACCCAAAAATGAAGTGCTTTCTCGCCACGTGCTGGCTACTGCTAAACAAGAACCGGGTCAGTTAGTCGTTGCTTTCCTGCAAAAATTACGTTATCTTGTCATGGACTGCAATTTTCGTGAGGTTTCTGCCGACGAACATCGGGACAAGGCTATTCGAAACGTTTTTATCACAGGTTTGCAGTTTAATTACGTTCCCCGACTACTAGAAAAAACACTCTTAAACTTCAACAGCATTTGATGAGGCACGTCCAATTGAACATTCTAAACAACGGTTACTCCCATATTCCCTCTCATATTCCCTGTGGTGCCGCATCTATCAAAACTGATAAACCTTTGACTCGTGAAGCACTTATTTCGCAGACTGACTCTAATGACGCGATTTCAAGTACATCGTTATTTTGATTATTCTGTGACAACGGCAAGCACATTCGTTCAAAATGCCCGGCTCGTGAATCTTTCTGTCATTCCTGCGAAATGAATTTCCAAAAAGTTGGTCTATCCAAACCGAGCTCAAGTCGCATCACATCGTCGGTGGACCCTGGTATCTTATATATTTCCAACATATCTTCATCCATTGGAATTTCTCTCCGGAGGCCAGCCGTTCCTCCATCACACCATCCGGACAGATGCCACGTGCAGAACACGGACCAAACGAGGGCATGCTTTGATTGGTCAGAATGACAGCCAATCCGAATCGAGCATCTTCGATTCGAATCTTCTCGCCCCCTCATGGAGATTCTAGCGCGACCTTGTGGAACACTGTGATTGCTCTTCAATCACCACACGATGCATATATTCGGACCCGGCAACTGAATCGAATTGAACAGGATTCAGAGTTGACGATACGGAAAATTACCACGGACTGCCAGCATCTTATCGATCTCAAGGCTGATGCTGCAATGATTGGACATTCCAAATTCTCTCAACCTGATATGGTACCCTAAGTTACTCTTAAAAAGCAGTTTACTTCTAAATGAACCCAAGAAAACCGCCCACACCCCGTTGGTTTTGTGAAGAATGGCACTATTCACGCCACCGTCCCTACCGGAACCACAGGTGCAGTAAGTGTAGCCTGAAGAGTCTCAAAGAACATTGCAGAGACAACTTCAGGAGCTCGCGCAAACACTGACCGGACAAAAGGATGCACGCAGAGGCCATGACCAACACATTCGGGATGAAATAACTCGGTCGACGTAAACTCGTCACATTATGTATATATGGCACACCAGTTACCCTCAAACTGAATACAAGTTCTGATCACACTCTGATTTCAAAACGAACCTGGAACGTAACTGCAAGGCCGCCAGTGGACCCCACAGAGTGCACCGTTCGTAATGCATCTGGTGGAAGCCTCGAACTGACCGGGAAGCTGAACTGTTCCGTAACGTTCAAGGGTATCCAACTCAATGCTACTTGCTACCTCACAAACCATACAAGCCTTGATCTCCTGGGCCTGGACTGGGTTAATGAGCTTCAATTCTTGGATGACCCCCCCAGTGCCGTTTGTAATGAGGCAATTGCAAATGGCTCTGACACGTTCACGAGAACATCACGTCCTGACGATTTTGTGGTCACCACAGTTACAGCCTGACAGGAGACCAGATGGACCATACGCAACACAGCAAGTATTCAGCTTCTGGCGTCCGCCAGCGGTGGGCCTCCCACCCCAGTCCAATATAGTGAATCCTACCTGCAGCCTGTAACGTTTCATACGCGGTCCGATTCCCTCAGTTAACAGTCGGAGGTTCATGCGGATCGTTCTACTCTATCCGGCAAGACAAAAGGGGGGCAGGCAGAAGGTACGCCACAGCCATCACACAGAGACCAGTCACTGAATCGAGGATATTGGGAATGCTGTTCACGGTGGGCGCAGGGTCGGCCATGTCAAACACGAGGCACAAATCAGATCATCGGTACATCTGCGTCAAGCGAACCAAATTCAAGCAACAGACGGTGGTTCAGTGAAGGAATCCCGTCGCTTGGGACAACGGACAGCCGTGACGTACATCGGAAGTGGAGGGTCGCAGATCCAAGAGCAGCATACTCGCAACCCCAGCGGGGAACCGAAATGCGCCAGCACCCCGGTGAGTCGTCACAGTGGAGTCCAAAGCAGCAGTCGGTTGAAAAGCATCCTTAAGTGGGAGGTGTCCGGAGGCCAGCCGTTCCTAATAACCAAACATCACATCATTTGGACGGATGTGTCACGTGCCGAACACGGCATGCCTTGATTCGTCAAAATGAGAGCCAATCCGGATCGAGCATTTTCGACTCGAAGCTCCTCGCTCCTTCACGGAAACTCTAGCACGACTTTGTGGAACACTCTCTGGCAACCCAATAAACAAAGTTGTAATAATTTTCCTTTGTCTCAATAAATGGCCGTGTATAGCCGCCCTACCTTTTGCTGTACCATAGTGGGCGAAGCAGCAAGCCAAAGGACCGATGCAGAGTTGCACTACCGTTCGGCAAGACAATACTTTCCAAATTGATCGTTGATGTTATAGTGAATACTATCCCACTCCATGAGTTCACCGATAATGGTAGCTGCAAAAGTTATATTTCTTCTGACATCACACCAAAGCATGCTTGAACAATCACATCCTTGGTAGCTTCAACGAATTTATCTTGTGTTTACTAGATCTCAAATTTATCCCACCGCGCTGCACAAAAGCACGCGATACGAAGTTGTCAAACTCTCGCTCTTGTCCAATTTGTTTTCAGACGTCATCCTTGGCCTGGGTTTTCTCAGCTAACACCAAAATGTGGTCATTCCATTCACGGGTAAACGGGTTCCATTTACCGTATTCACACTGAAAGCAGCAAAAGTCAATGCTCCATCTCTGTTTGTTAATCATTCCCATGGGTGTACTCCAACCGTCACGAGATTTTGTCTTTTCTCTCGTGCGGATGTATTTGTCGAGACGAAAATTCGGAAGCTACTAGTGAGGAAATCTACTAGATCTCAAATTTATCCCACCGCGCTGCACAAAAGCACGCGATACGAAGTTGTCAAACTCTCGCTCTTGTCCAATTTGTTTTCAGACGTCATCCTTGGCCTGGGTTTTCTCAGCTAACACCAAAATGTGGTCATTCCATTCACGGGTAAACGGGTTCCATTTACCGTATTCACACTGAAAGCAGCAAAATCAATGCTCCATCTCTGTTTGTTAATCATTCCCATGGGTGTACTCCAACCGTCACGAGATTTTGTCTTTTCTCTCGTGCGGATGTATTTGTCGAGACGAAAATTCGGAAGCTACTAGCTGAGGAAATCATTGAACCGTCTTACTCTCCTTGGAGCGCCCAGCTTTTCGTTACTACAAAGGAAAGGCATAAGAGGTACTTGGTAATCGATTACAGTCAAACCATGATTTGCTATACATCCTTGATGCGTAATGGGCGTACTGTGCGAGGCTCACGGCTAATGTTGACGTGCAAGGAGTAGCCAATTTCGTCTTAGTTGGGTCGCAACATCCCAAGCATCATCTTCCAAACATAGCACGCACGTTCTTCCTCCTTGTCATCTAGAGCGATCATATACACAAAATTCTAATAACTTATCATTTCCTGATCACAAGCAGCCACAGATGGCACTTAATGGCCGTTTTTTGCCATGAACCATTCGTTTTCCGGGTTTGACAGCGGTGACTCGGCGACTGGTGTTCCTTAATCGTACTTTCCTGTTTGGTTGCCGTAGTACCCCTCAGTTAGGCTACGACTCTCATCAATTATATGAGAAGATGCTGCTAGTCCGCTTTTTAATTGTCTACTGTCACTGCTCACATTAACTCCTCTTTCTGCATAACAAGGACCCTATGTCGCGATGTTCTGGTGAGCTAATAACTACCGTCCGTTCTTAAATAGTCCAACAGCTAGCCTCCCTTCTGGCTACCTCGACGACAAAGTTCTCACCTTCCTAAGACAATGCACCTACCCTGGCCCAACTGGTAATTGGTTTCTAGATCAGCAAACGTATCCACCTTTCCTGGGTCCATATAGCGTGCTGTCGTCCCCTTTGAGATTTTTTCTATTGACACCGCTGTATCTCATGCCCCCAGACACGCGTCACACGCCACTGCTTCTTCCTCGTCGCCCCTGTTCCCAAGCTTTAAACTTCAGTTGCAGTTACCCAAACGCCCAGTAGAACTGTTATTCATTCAAACTGGCTGGTTCCCGGTCTACACTCACAAGGCCCTGAAACGAAATGGAAATTATCCGTGGCCCCGCATCCGCCTGGCTCTCTGTGTCAAGCTCCGTCTCACCCTGAACCGGCTGCTACGGAACTACATATCCCTTCTCCGATCGCGACACCCTCAAAGACCGTTACGGAGCTGTCCATTAACCGAAGCGCATCAGTGCAATTATGGCACGGCACCGTCATACCCAGTGAGATGGCACTCCCGCAACTATTTTCTCCAGAACCACGACCGCAACATCTCGCTCACTCAAGCCTGTAGTCGTAACTACGAGCAAATTCTTCATCCCATCCTGACTCTGGGATGGGCTTTTGGAACCCGATCGATTTTCGCTTAAATATGGTTAGCCTGGATTTTCTGCCACGACTTCGGCTTGCCCCTTCCACAAGATCAAATCCGTATACGGTGTTCAGTTCGCCCTCCGTCTTAGCGCCCTGCCCCCATCCAACCTATCCCCTGCAACTGAATTCCCCACAAAAGCGCAACCAGTAAGTCTGCTTAGTTTAAGAATAAACCACATTTTTGAGACAAATCTCCCCATATGCTCCCAATTTGAATTATTCCGTCCCCATCTCCACTTTTGCTCGTTGTGACTCCGGCCATTTACCCGCTTAGGTTCACTCATGGCCTGCAATGATTTTCAGCTTTAGTTCATGCCAGCTGGCTATTTCTTTGAACTAGTCGGACCCATGTCCATTGCTCCCAACAAGTTGGGAACGAAACTTATTATTATCATTTCATCGGATAGTTCCCACTGTTTATGACAGTGTCCTCTTCGTGCAGTCCGCACCCCCACAAACCCCCAGTCCTGCCTCATTCTGACTGTAAACATATGATCACGTTCGACGGTATGCCCCCCACAATTTGGTAACAAACATAATGACAATTATTATTAACTTGTTAAATTCAACGTGGAGTATGCCTGCGTTCGTGTCCCGAGCGGAAAGGAAGAACCTGTCTCTCTTAGACATTCGGCACCAAAAGCGCAAAACATCTCAGATGTCTATTTAAGCTAATCATTCGAAAGTGCAGCGGCTCCTCCAGACGAGGCACAATTACATTTGCTTGATCCCCCTGGAGGCAAAACGGCACCCCAAGAACAACCCAGAGAAATTCCACAGAATGTCTCACAGTGCGTTCAAACCAACAATGCCTTTGAGCGTGTAGTCTTTGAGATCGCGAAGCCTAATACATATTACCCAGGTAATATACCTTTCGGGCAGGAAGAATGTTATAAACTGAGGTTGTCTTTATCTGTTTACTCGTTATTCGTTAAACCAATAGTTTCTCATTGTTTTAGCTGATGTACTGATATTTTTAGAAATTTAAAACCAATCACTGTGACAATTAGTGTCCAAAACCGAAGCATCTGGCTCAAAAGCGTAACCACAAAGCAGTGGTTTTGGACTGGAAATGCAAGTACTCTTAGGCAGAAATCCACGCGGATCCTAGTATACGGCACGTCTTTAGACGCTGCTATGACCGAGAAGCCTGGCCCGCTCGAGGTTGGTCCAGAATTCCGGACGCTTGCCGGTCCGGCATCAAGACGAGATCTGGACACGGACAATCTGGACACAACAGCCAATCACGACCCAGCATTGGCCAAATGCCGGTTGCCAATGGCGCATCCAGAACGCGTCAGAAATTCCAGAAAGTTATAACCGCTTACGCTATATATACAAAGCGCTGTACAACTGTTCCTGATTTCGTTTTGGGCCTTAATAGACCTTGTGCACCTTTGGTGGTTGTTTTGACGTGAACGCTAGCTTGGGAGGCTCAGACAGAGAACTAAGCNCTTTGAGATCGCGAAGCCTAATACATATTACCCAGGTAATATGCCTTTCGGGCAGAAGAATGTTATAAACTGAGGTTGTCTTTATCTGTTTACTCGTTATTCGTTAAACCAATAGTTTCTCATTGTTTTACCTGATGTACTGATATTTTTAGAAATTTAAAACCAATCACTGTGACAATTAGTGTCCAAAACCGAAGCATCTGGCTCAAAAGCGTAACCACAAAGCAGTGGTTTTGGACTGGAAATGCAAGTACTCTTAGGCAGAAATCCACGCGGATCCTAGTATACGGCACGTCTTTAGACGCTGCTATGACCGAGGAGCCTGGCCCGCTCGAGGTTGGTCCAGAATTCCGGACGCTTGCCGGTCCGGCATCAAGACGAGATCTGGACACGGACAATCTGGACACAACAGCCAATCACGACCCAGCATTGGCCAAATGCCGGTTGCCAATGGCGCATCCAGAACGCGTCAGAAATTCCAGAAAGTTATAACCGCTTACGCTATATATACAAAGCGCTGTACAACTGTTCCTGATTTCGTTTTGGGCCTTAATAGACCTTGTGCACCTTTGGTGGTTGTTTTGACGTGAACGCTAGCTTGGGAGGCTCAGACAGAGAACTAAGCTGAGGAAAATACCGTTACTACAATTGGCGAACGGGAACCCACGATGTCAATCGGATTTGATCAGCTCCGAGAACTATTGCAGCAGCAACAAAAGCAGTTTGAAGAAGCGCAACTGAAGCTCATTGAATCACTGACTCAGAAACTGCATATCCAGACAGCAGCAGTCAGTACTGGTGAGTCTTCTGTTTCCTCAACTGATGCAGCCGCGGCCTCAATTACGGAGTTCACATTTGACGCTCTTTCTGGTCACACTTTTGACTCCTGGTTCAAGCGGTACGAAGACATGTTCAAAACTGATTTTTCCAAATTTGACGATGGATGGAAAGTCAGACTATTGCTGCGAAAACTCGGCACACCGGAGCATGAACGGTTCACAAATTTCATTCTCCCCAAGCTGCCCCGCGACCTCAGCTTTGATGAAACGGTCAGAACACTGTCCCAGATATTCGGCGATCAAACATCACTGTTCAATATCCGCTACCAATGCCTTAAGTTGGCCAAGAATGATGATGATGATTTCATCACGTTTGCCGGTGTTGTCAATCGAGAATGCGAGCGCTTCAAGCTCAGCTCAATGACGGAGAATCAGTTTAAGTGCCTCATTTTTGTATCCGGTCTCCAGTCATCCCATGATGCTGACATCAGAACCCGGCTTCTTAACAGAATTGAACAGGATGCCGAAATGACGTTGCAGAGCCTCACCACTGAATGCCAACGCCTCATCAACCTGAAGCACGACACGGCTATGATCGGTCAGTCACCTGTGACCTCAAGCAGCTGTGTACAGGCAATCAACTACAGCGTGCCCAGGAAATCCGACAAGAAGCCCGATCGAAGACAGGGTAAGCCTCCCACGAGCTGCTGGCATTGCGGTGAGTGGCATTTTGCTCGTTATTGCCGGTTCAGGCGTCACAAATGTTCCAGGTGCAGTCGTCGCGGCCACAAAGAAGATTTGTGTCGATCTCAAAGATTGCAGCCACCCGCACACCACCGTGCAGCCCACAAATCGCGGTCCAACTCGGTGACGGCAACATTCAAAGTTGATTTTGCTTGCCGAAGGAAGTTCGTGACGGTTCGTATCAACGACATCCCAGTTCGGTTGCAACTTGATACTGGCTCCGATATCACGCTGCTCAGTGAACGAACGTGGAAGCGAATCGGTAAGCCATATGTGAAGCCGACTGATCACTGGGCCCGTAATGCTTCCGGTGGCAAACTGAAGTTGACTGGCGAAGTGGACTGCCTCATTAACTTCAAGGACTCGACGGCACAAGCCACCTGCTACCTGACGTCATGCCCCAAACTTGATCTCATGGGGCTAGATTGGATCGAAAAGCTAAACCTGCTGGATAAACCAATCAACTCTATTTGCAACGGCATACACGCAGCACCCGGACAAATTGACTTGCCGAAGCGTTCACTTGAGCACCTCCTACAACGTTATGCGTCTGTATTCACTGACGAACTTGGACGGTGTACAAAAGCAAAAGCCAGACTGTGCCTCCTCCCTGGTGCCAAGCCAGTCTTCAGGCCAAAACGTCCAGTGCCTTACGCAGCCTTGCCTATCGTCGACCAAGAACTGGACCGACTTCAGAAGGCGGGTGTTCTCCAAGCGACCAACTACTCGTCTTGGGCCGCACCTATTGTGTTGGTAAAGAAGGCTAACGGGACGATCCGGTTGTGCGCAGATTTCTCCACCGGTCTCAACGCGGCACTGGATACCCATCAATACCCTCTGCCTCTCCCAGACGACTTGTTCGCGAAACTGAATGGGGGTAAGTGTTTCGCAAAGATTGACTTGGCCGATGCGTATCTCCAGGTTGAAGTGGAGGAAGAATCCCGAGAATTGCTCACGATCAATACGCATCGAGGTCTGTTCCAGTACACTCGACTGCCATTTGGTGTCAAAGTAGCGCCGGCCATATTTCAACAGATTATGGATACGATGCTGCAAGATGCTCCAAGCGTTGCCGCCTATTTGGACGACCTCATTGTCATGGGTTCCAACACCCACGAACTGTTGATTACGTGCTTAGTCGTATTCAAGAATATGGCTTCAAACTGCGCCGAGAGGAATGCACATTTTTCATGCGGTCGATAAAGTACCTGGGGTGCATTATTGACGAACATGGCCGAGGTCCAGACCCGGAGAACATTGAAGCGATCAGACGTATGCCAGCACCCACAGACGTGGCGTCCCTCAGGTCTTTCCTCGGTCTCGTCAGTCACTACAGTTCGTTCCTGCCTGCCATGCATCGCCTTCGAGGCCCACTAAATCAGCTACTTACCAAGGACCACAAGTGGACATGGTCAGAAGAATGTCAACGCGCCTTTGACTCTGTCAAATCCATGCTAAGTTCCGATTTGCTACTCACACACTACGATCCATCGATTAAAATTGTTGTGGCGTCGGACGCCTCGAACTATGGAATTGGCGCAGTGATTTCACACGTATTTCCAGATAGCAGCCAGAAAGCCATTGCACATGCGGCCAGATCCCTGACTTTAGCCGAGCGCAACTACAGTCAGATAGAAAAGGAAGCTTGGCAGTTGGATTGGAAACGTTTCATCACCAATCGAGGTGACATCGTCAGTGCAGGGTTGAGTGGGTGAATTCCTCCTCTTTTGCCTGTGATTCTATAGCTTCTGAACAGTATCTGGTAGTTCTTGAAACGGCCGTCGTTGGCAAGCAACGGACTAATTGGGTCAGAGGGAGACAATCACGAAAAACAGAAGGCCAATCAAATGAGAAAAACCCACCCCACAGAGCAAGAAGGAAACGACCGAATCACAGCATGACAACCACATACAGAACTGCCGAATTGAATGCAACCAACGAACCAACCAGACACAGGAGATTGAAACCACGTGAGATTCACAGAAGACCAATCAAACTGCACGACGACCGTTTCAAGAACTACCAGATACTGTTTAGAAGTTATATAATCACAGGCAGAAAAGGAGAAATTCACCCACTCAACCCTGCACCGACGACGTCACCTCGATTGGTGATGAAAAGTTTGCAATC
>NW_008751661.1:3187318-3192004 GCF_000715545.1 Opisthorchis viverrini
CTGCTCCGAAGGAGGCTCCGAACACCGCATGACACTATCCGGCCACAAACGAAGCAGGTTAGCCACCGCAACACCAGAATGGAGGAACAGTTCAACCGGCATCACGGAGCAACTGCGCGCGCATTCAGCGAAGGCCAGAGAGTGTTGGTTCGTGACTACAGCGGCAGACGCCCTACGTGGACCCCAAGACTCATCCTTCCCCGGCGCGGCAAAGTGCTCTACGAGATTCAAGTTGGTCCAGCCAAGTGGATGCGCCACGCGAACCAATTCTGGCCGACAGATGCACCTATCGTGCCCACAGGACCGAGTGATGTGAGTCTAGAAATGCTTCTGGACACTTTTGATCTGGCACCATCCCTCTAGAAATGCTTCTGGACACTTTTGATCTGGGCACCATCCCAGAATGTCAATCAGTTGCTTCGTCAGAGGCCCAGCCTGAGTACGGATTACAACCGCGACGCTTGACAGACAGGGTCTGTAAACCAGTGAGGCCACCGCAAGTGAACACCCGGCTTCGAAGCTACGTCAACAAAATTCAGGTGGGACGTGTTAGGCAGGAATCCACGCGGATCCTAGTATACGGCACGTCTTTAGACGCTGCTATGACCGAGGAGCCTGGCCCGCTCGAGGTTGGTCCAGAATTCCGGACGCTTGCCGGTCCGGCATCAAGACGAGATCTGGACACGGACAATCTGGACACAACAGCCAATCACGACCCAGCATTGGCCAAATGCCGGTTGCCAATGGCGCATCCAGAACGCGTCAGAAATTCCAGAAAGTTATAACCGCTTACGCTATATATACAAAGCGCTGTACAACTGTTCCTGATTTCGTTTTGGGCCTTAATAGACCTTGTGCACCTTTGGTGGTTGTTTTGACGTGAACGCTAGCTTGGGAGGCTCAGACAGAGAACTAAGCTGAGGAAAATACCGTTACTACAAGTACACCATCATTTTTAGGGAATACCTCGCCACGCATGTTCCAACTCCGAACCTAGAGGACCAGGAAACTGTTCGTCAGGCCTCTACCCATGGACCAACCTGGTTTTAGAGACTGAGTTTTGCACAGTATAGCTCAATGGGTCGCCGAGGTACACAAACTGCCATATCACATTAAGATCCAGCCTCTTCATGACGACGTTTACCAGTGTCTTTACCGATCTTTTTAGGCCGCAAACCAGTCACTAATTGTTCATATGACGTGTTGACAGCATAAAATTCAAACCATCAATCGATTCGTGTTTTTCAAATTTGGCCACATTTCTGTGCACAAAATCCAGCTCAGTAAGCAAGTGTACACTGCCTTTTCTCGTTGACGATCGAAAGAAGCATTTAGAACCGGCTCCTCGAAGGCCTGTCGGACACATATGTCAGATACTAACGATCTATGGTAACGGAGACCTACAGTTTTATTCAGAGCCAGAACGTCTGTTTTAGTACAACTCATCCAAGCTCATTTAAACACTGGATCTCGCTCTTCCCGAGTGTGAACCTCGGAAATGTGCTTGATCTTTTGATGGGTCTTTAAAATGCTGATAGTCCGCACCAATACACTCTACGGCGGTCAACAAGGAAAGGGTAATTGGAAGTCCAAATGTCCGATTGCCTCCTTTTCCACGTAACCACTCTGTGTGAAGAGATTCATTTTAAGGCTTTGTGGCGAACCCACCAAGGAGCAACTGTGCCAGTTTCGTTGGCGTGTTTGTTCTGAGAGCCACCCTCAGATGATGAGCCCACTTTCCACATGCGCCTGTCCACTAGAGGCTGTGATGGTGTTAACTGCCACACTGGAGAGCTGAATGAGCTTCTTCGCAGCCAAAGGACCTGAGATGGGTGGTGCAATATATTCTGCTAAAGAGGAAAGTTTATCATCGAGTTTCGTCCATGACGCCTTGTTCTTTATTTTTGTGTCTTTCATAGCTTTGGAAAGCATCAGATTTCCTCGAGCACCCTGAATAAACCAGAACACGTGTTGGCTTTCCCCACTGAGGAGTGGACATTTGGTTTTGTTCCTGAAGACTCTCTTGTTTGATGTGAACTGCATCATACCCCTAAGGCAGCTGGCGCACACAAACTGGTCCGGATTGTCAGACTCTTGGCTTATCGGCACGCGATTCATGCACAAGCCAGGAAGCGCACGTTCATATTGCATTTGTGCACAATCCAAGAAGTAAACGAGTTAGATGATCGAAGCGCATAAAACCAATAAAAGATTGGCTGTCAGTGCAAGCGAGAAAATAACATGAAACAATTTAAACAATTTTTCAGGAGAACTCTGCTTTCTCCCTGTGAAATATGTGCAGTTGGACCTTTATAAAATAACATATCTTAACAACACTAAACATATCCACGTACCTTATCGTGTCCGTCGACCTGCTTTCCTTCACACGACTTTCTTCTGGCTACCTGCATCATTTCTTCCAACAAAAAGATTGGCAGGAACTCGAACTTTGCGTTCTCGGAAATCTCGATTAAGACTTAACCATAGTCTCGGACATGTTTGCATATCTAAGATTTTGACACTCGGAACAATAAGTTGCTTTCATCTTAGCTGATGATATATGACTCAGCAAAAGCAATAGCGCCCTGTAAAATACTTGTTAACCGGAAAATTTCGAAAGCGGTCTGATGACGTCACCCGGATTTGAACCGCAGACCTGCAGGTCTGCTACTCAGCTAATCTCACTAGGCCACCAAACCACGAGCGGCTCTTGGTGCATGCCTTAGCTGAGCGGCTGACCCTCGCGTGTGTTTGTCTCATGTTTTGGTATGGATCACTTGAGTAAAACCAGCTAATCATTTACTCCAGTTTGGCTTGTGCATGAATTGACTTCCGTTTGGTACTTATTTGCTGTTGCTTCCAGAAAGCTCTGCCGCCTCAGTGACCATTTTGCCGCTACTGTTAATTGCGTTTTCACTGGTCAACCAGGTCTTGAAAATTCTCAAAACATCGTCTGCTGCACTTTTTATCTGTTCCTGTTGCTCGCCAGATACGGACTGCGGATAATCCGAAGGCTGCTATCGTCCTGTGAGATCCTTAGCAACCCGGACGTTACAACTGGTTCTTCCCGCAATATCTGTGGATCGACAGACGCCGGCAGCTCCAGGTATCTCGAAATCAATCCTGATGCACCAATGGTGAAGTTATCCGGCTGTTTTTCGTGTTCGCAATCTAAATCAAAAAGGGCAAAATAATATGATCTTTTCTGATTGTTATTGTGATCCCCTATAAATTTGTATTGGTTTCCCGTGTGCGCATTTCAGCGCACCAGCGCATATTCTCAGACAGCTTAGGCGCTTATTATCAACAAGTAACTTCCAATCATTCTCAGATGCATTTTAAAAGCTGTTCTTTTTGGGAACGCAATGGATCCACAGCTGCGACCACACCGATTGTAATAGAAATTGGGCGGATGTAGCCAAACACCAAAATCACTGGTTTCATACGACTAACACCCCTTTGAAAACTGCCTGACAAACTTCAAATATTAACCAGCTTTTCGATTCACTGCTCACAATTACACTGCTGGTTGCGTTAGCCATGAATCTGTGATTGGCACGTTCCAAAGATCATACGTTTGCCACAAAAATTTGCACATGCTCAGGGCTAGCTACAGACCTCAAGAAATAAAACAGAAAGGACATAGGTCATTTCGTGCGAAAACTCAAATCATTAGCCAAAAACTGGGGGTCTAGACCTGTATCTCCTAATGAATATCAAAACAAATTCGCATATTTGATATAGTTGTATTTCCATTCGGAAGAAACTTACAGCACAGAATGAACACACTTTGGGTCAAGTATAATAACCTGCCGGATCTACCGAGTTCACGCACAAAAAATTACAATCATGGTAGCAACGAACGTATATCTGGGTCTTCGAATGGGCCATTTTTACGTGCCGATCTGAGCACAGGTTGTGTAAAATTCGTTCGAACACGTTGTTTCTACGGTCATGGTATACCTTCTCTGACCACGAGCCCGTTCGTAATCTCTCCAGTAAACGCGGTCATTTTGACTGCGTGTGCCACTAACCGCCGCTGGCTATTCGCACAATGGGATTGAGTTCTCGAAATCTACGGCATTTTCAGACTTGCCACTTCATAGTGTAGACTGTCTATGTATAATGTATATGCTCCTGTATTATTAAAAATCCTTTACTTTGGCGATTTGTTTAAGTGAACTAAATCTCCAGGTGAATAAACACCGCCGACTTTGAATACGTTACCTGATGATAAAAAATCGCGAATTGTGGAAAAGGTTGGCTCACATACAATGAACGTAACTTTCAGGTATTTTTTCCACCGGAACAGATTTCCTTAACATTCTAGAATCTAAATGGTCTTTGGAGACGCAAAATATGCGTAGGCGCATTCGTGCAAACAAATTTTGGTCGATGGTTCTTTTTGCTAGTAAAAATTCCGTAGTGCACGCTAATTATTTGCTAATCATCGTGGATGTTGGCTGGCAAATTACAGCGTTTTTCATTATAGGTTCCGAATTATACTGGAAAGAACTCGAGGTTCATCGATCTTAACCGACGCACACCACTAACATGCGGCTAGGGGTACGCGATGCCTAACTAACTAGCCACATAGAGCCTACGTCGATAATACCAGACAGCTGAACGATCTTAACTGATGCACACCACTAACATGCGGCTAGGGGTACACGATGCCTAACTAAC